>NC_044197.1:24939730-25290980 GCF_900880675.1 Sparus aurata | reverse complement strand
CTTCTTTCGTTCAATCCTTTCCCCTGTTTCTCTGAGCGTCCCTCAGTCTCCATTTCTCCGACTCCTCTCCTTGTCACCCCCCTCTCTCTCTCTCTCTTCCTGGGGCATCCCTTCCCAGCAGGGCGGGCCAGCAGACTAGGCACTGAGCGCTTTTGTGTCACCACAGCCATTTCACTCAATGCGGGACAACATGGTTCATCACTAATCCAATTTTGGGGGCCCTGTGTGTCAGCAGGGTAGGCTCTGTGCTCTTGTCACACTTCATTAGGGCCATTACAAGCCATTTTCCTTTTTGTCTGCAGGTTAATGTTCTCAGTGACACAGTGAACACCCAGAGGGCAGGTAGGAATGACAGTAGAGGGAGCTAGAGAGATGTAAGGGGCATAAACATAAACCCTTCAATCAACCTGAGAGCGCTGTTGGGCTTTTAAACAATGTTTGAATCATGTTAACCAGGATTCAAACTAGCCGGCTGGCGTAACACAGACTTGAATGATACCAGCTTTAAAAAATGAAAAAATGAAAAAGTGGTACGTAGGCAAAGACTGACTTCACATTTGTGAATATGTCATCACGTGATCAGTGCATGTTATAACACTATTTATAACACTTCCTTTACCACAAAAAACTAAAAGTTTGGCACACAAGCAAAAGTATTTATGTATTGTGCAAAGAATGCTTCCCTTTTGTTTCTGTCTCCCTCTATGTTGTGAGACCAGGCCGATGATCAGATGGGTATCCTGGAGCTGGCGGAGCATCTGCTGTGACTATATCACAGAGTCTAATTGGCATGAAAAGAGCCACACAGAGCGCTAGCTTGCAAGCAGGCCGTCCTATTATCCCCACGGACATCTCATTTAGGGGGACTCATGCAGGGAACCCGAGCTCCGACTTGCATGGTTTAGCATCTTTGACAGGAACATGTCCTCCTGAATGCTGCTTTAGTGACGCTTGTTCAGAAAGCGGTGGGGCGTGCAGAAAGAGGAGGATATTTATTTACAGGGACATACTCACATGGGGCTTTATGTTTATGAGGAAGATTTCCTTAGTGGATTGTGGGGTTTTCATGATAGCAAGCTAGTGTAGGAATGGATTTAAAGGATGTAAAATATTGAAATTAACATAATATCCTTAGTGTGTACTTATTACATCTGAGTTTCTTTATTGTTTTGGTGTGACACCTCGTTTTAGCTTTGTATCTATGCATACACATCTTAAAATTGTATGTAATGACAGTAAATCGTAGAGCCCAACCAATTTATCAGTTGTAGTAGTGGTATCGGTAAATTATAATGCAGAAAAAGATATTGCTGGCAATTTGTAATAATTAAATTGCCAGTGAATTTTACTCTTTCAGTGCAGTGACAAAGTTTATTGATATTCTGTTTGAGCCATTACATGTCTTTGTCAGAAACATATGATAACCACATTTAAGGTGTTATGGCAAAAACAATTGCATATATTGGGTGATGCATCGTTAATGACAATTTTCTACGTTTTTACTAAGTGACATTTTTAATGTATGATAGATAGTATAATCCATAAGAGGTTTTAGTATGCAATTTGACCATATTTACATCTGAATCCTTCTTACTCAAATGGTTAGATAAACAATAAACAAAGAGTCAACTTATTGGCACAAGAACGATTCGAGTTTTTGACTTTTTTTATTGACATTGATTAAGGTTGTGAAGCTTGGTGAGTACACAGAGGGCTTTGACGAAGGATCAGGAAATTGATGCTTTAAAAAAAGCACAAACAAAATTGTGCTATAACAAGGAGAGATATACGTACATGTAGTTTAGGAATAGAGTGCTCCATGACTGAGGAAGCAGGCTGGAGGTTTGGAGAACACATCCATCTCATGGTGTGGGATCAATAAGAGGCAGTGGGGCTGCTGAACGATTGATCCATTTCAGATTATGCTATCAGCTCAATGTACAATTCAATATAATTCACTGGGAATTTAGAATTTCACAGTAGTTTCACAGTTTCTATTTTAAAAAAACAGTGTTGTATTCAATCATTCAAGAATTTGTATTTTTGAGATGTACTTGTCTTGTTACCTGGGTTCGTCACTCCTTTTGACTTACATTTGCCTTTGCTTGATCTTGCTTGGCTTCCTATATGCCTGTTTATCTCGTCTTTAGCAATTTACATGTATAATTTGTCTACTTTCGGCTGTTTAAGTTTACCTGTTGTTTCCTGGCCTGCCTGTCTGTCTGTCTGTCTCGCTACCTGACTCCCTGTCCTCCTAGTCTTTCTCCTGTCTACAGCTGCCTGCCTGAAGGCCCGGTCAGACCTCCCTCCAGAATAAGCTCACAATACTTTAACACACTACCTCATTACTACGTGTAAATAAAGACGGATGGCCGGCGATATTCCTACAAATTTGTTTCCCATTACACTGGGGTTGGCGGTAATTGTGGCTGGCGCCCAACTCCCCTGAGTGTGCGTACAGTTACATTCATATTACAGTTAAACAACAGGGGGCTAACAAATTGTCCTGTAACACCCCCCTCACCTTCTGCCCATGGTGGGGGTGAACATTCGTTCTCAGCTGTCAGCTACAGTAGCAGCAGCAAGACGGAAAAAAAGAGAATATCTGGGTAATACCCCCCATCGCCCTCTCTCTATCGCTCTATTACTGTGCAGAGGACCACAGGGTCTACTTAGCCTATCCAGGCCCCGGGCGTTGGACCTTGTGTGTTAAATGCGACATGACAAATGTGAGAACTTGCATGTGTTCAATATCCACTATGCATGCAGAATTATTCAGTATCTCATAAAGGCTTACAGTTGAGAGGTTATTTTGATGCATGTATTCTAGCGTTTGTGTACGTGTGTATGTGTTGTTCTCGCACTGCTGTGAGTGTGAGACAATGCGCAGTATGCTACCGCATGATAGGAAGTGTAAATGTGACTGTGTGCTACTTGTTCTGTGTGTGTTTTTCTGTCTGTGCTGACAGGCAGCTGCTCTTAAGGACCTTTAAGTGCCTCCTTATTGCTGCCATTACATGAGTCCTCTAAACGGTGAAATATATCACACTGTTAAACACGGCAGGCTCAACTGTGGGATAGGCTGAAGGTGAGGCTTCAACATGGTTTTCTGCAGCTAACACATTGTTTTATCAATACAATATTTTACCTTTGGCCAAACAAATAATAGCCTAAAATATTTTAGGACAGCTTTCTAAATAGTTGCCAAGACATGCTGACATAGAAAAAAGGGGGTTTTTGTCACTTCAATATCTTTTGCTGTTCGGTTGTAAATCCTATGAAACAACAAGTCCATTCAGTTCTGCACAGATACGATTAACTGATTATATCCACATTATTATGTTGCTTCGATCTCTGTGCTGGATCCTCTGCCAGGGGCTTTCCGCAGTATTTTAACCACAGAATGGAAGAGGACATTTCATAAACCCGAAATAAACTTGTTATACCTCCTAATTTAATTTGATCCATTATGCTGTGTAAAAGTTTCTACGGCCACAATCTAAAACCTTAACTTCACAGGTTACCACGGTGCATATAAAGAATATCATTAGTATCTACCTGAAATGGAAGGAATCTCTGTCTGTCTGTGTTTCATTCCATTTTCTTGACATCATCACACTTTCGAAGGAAGTGCAGTGTTGAGTGTGAAGTAGTTTGGATGACATGGAACAAACACATTTTTGAGAAGAAAAGAAAAAAAAAGAATTGTCCACACATTTGTCCAGACAAACATTTCATTTTGTCTGAGCATTTCTATTTTACCTGGTGCGGCTTTTCCAGCCTTTACATCACTGGTTACCAGCAAAAGAAACTCACAGATGGCTTGTGTAATTCTGTGCGTAAATGATCTCACATGATGGTTCTCAGCCATCAAATCTGTGCATTCCAATAAGCAATATCAGTTTAACACAGGAGTTGCTGGTCTACTGCTTCCTTGATCCGTTTGTTTGTTTGTTTGTGTTACTGGGTGACTTTGGTGAATCTGAATCAACCCTTTAAAACACAGCAGCCCTCTGATTTACATTTTTGCCTTAAAAAACAACCAGACGAACATGTTTTATGAAATGTTTTCTAGGAATTGTACATACAATGAAAAAATGTAGGCATTTGTCAATGTGTATGTCTCGTAAAATATGTGTTGTTATGGAGAGCCTGTGAAGGAGAAGCGGGGAGGGTAAAGAGAGCTCTGTCTGTTTTTGTATGCTCCTGCAAGCTCCCATGATCCATTAGAGAGGCTGAGGATGAATGAATGAGTGCTGCACCCGGAGAGAGTGGAGCAATAGTTTCTTCGGTTCCCACCTTATTGATTTCTGCAGGAAAAATAGAACCCTGGGCGCAGAGTTAGAAGAGGGAGGACCACACTGATATTAAGTCGTTTTCCCATCTTTTCCAAAAATCTTTAATCAAAGTTTAAGTGAAATACTAACATGCCACTTGACGTGACCTTTTAGCCCTGTTATATATCACCTGTTTTGGAGCTGAGCTGAGTGGCCGAGAGCGGTTAGAGATGTTTCCTAATCATGAATCGCTGCAAGAAAAAGAACAAGTTCTGTGGCAGAGTTAAATGGCCACCGAAGGGCTTGTTTGCTGTTGACCTTTGACAAATGCTAGACAACAAATCTATGTTTAAAGCACTCGCCCGACTGGATTCCGTTATAGCACTAAGTGACTCCTGGGAAGGACGAAGCTGTGAAAAGTGACTCTTGCCCATGCCAAGAAAGCTGTGCTACACCAAAATAAAGGAAGATACAATGCACTTCCTGCACAAATATGGCTCTATGAAGGATGATATACTGCAGGATGGGGGATACTTGTCTACAGGGACGAGGCAAACAGGACGATTTGTGAGCATACGAGTGCCTGGCATATAATGATAAATATCAAATCAATATAGTGACCTTAATTTGCCCAAAGCATAACTGTGATGTAGTACACGGTGTTTCGATTAAAGGAGGTATGAAAAGATGGTGTCTGTGTGTTGAGAGGGCAGAGAGGCCATGCCCTTTTGAACCCTGGTGCTCACCGAGAGCGTGGCAGCCGTAAAAGGAACAACCAGCCCTGTTTGGTCATTGAATAGGGTCCTTATGGCTCATGGGTAATAATGTCACACCTCAAGACGTTTTTTAAAAAGAGCCGGCGAATGATAGCTACCAATGTGTTCCGCAACACTGGCAACATTATGGCAGCAGAGGAGAAAATATAATAGCTTGAATATGCTATGAATAACAAAACCTGTCAATACTCACCTCTAGAGGAATTGCTGATCAGACACAGTTCATGTAAAGTGTACGTGTGAGAGTGAGAATTTATGATATGTGTCCCTTTATATGAGAATGTGTGTGCATTTTTGTGTGTGTGTTAGTGAAAAAAGTGATGAGTCCTAGCATGTGTGTATGTGTGTTTGTCAGCCTCTGTTGAATTTGTACTGGATGCAGCCAAGTTTCCATTTGAATTGCCAGCTGCTGGGATTCACACTTTTTTGTTATATTACACTTTGAAAATGTTTTTAATTTAGTCTTGAAAAAGGTGTAGGTACAGTTTAGAGTTCAAAGTGCTGACTTTGGACCCCAGGAATAATAGCTGCAGCAATGGTATATATAATGGGGATAAACTAAACTACAATTTCAGCTTTAAGTAAGGGTGTTCAGTTGGGTCCCCCTTCATACACAGTACCCCTGTTTTAGAAAAATGCTGTAGGAAACAGATCCTCTGAAAAACACAATAGGAGAAGATGGGTGCCGTACAGGCCTGGCAGGACATCAGCAAGGAAGCTAAGAAGTGTCTACTGCTATCTAGGGGATGTTGACTTCATATATACAATGACCTTATTAAAGTAACATTTTCACCTAAAATGGCAAAAGTATGTATAAACTTGATTGTCACTTACTGTAGAGTGCAAACCTCCGCCAAGGCCCAACAGTCCCCTTTCTTGCTCACTCATATATCCTAGCCACTTTTTCCAACAAGATTCATGCATTGCTCCCTGAGATCTTGGATCTGTCTCTTTATCTGGATACAGACCAAAAGATAAAGGGATTCATTATCGGCTGAGACCCATTGCTCATCCAAATTTCATGGAAATCTTTCAGTAGTTTTTGTGCAATCCTGTTGACAAACAGGCCAACAAACCATAAAACAAACAAATAAACGGACAAAAAAACGTAACATCCTTGGGGATTACAGGTTCTACACCGATCACCCAATGTGCATGTCAGCATTTTCAAATTAAAGTTCCACTCACAGTAATTGTGAATCCAAAGTGTTTAAGTACAGCATAACAATACATGTATCAGTTCTACTAGTTATGGACCTCATTGTATCCAGACAAAACAGTTAGAAACAAGGCACCCCTGATCACCAAGAGAGCAGTTTACAACTATGCTACTGTATGGCATCGAGGGTCAGAACCTCAATTTAGTTGCAGGAACTTTTCATTTCATGATAACATTTTCTAGGGTTCGACGATATGGTCTTTAACAGACAGGATTACCTTGAACTGGATTCAATAGCCTAAGTAGAGCATGCTAACTTGTTTGTTTGGGGGTGTGTCAGCTCAAGGGACTTCAAAATAACAGGCAACAATGTTGTGTCATGATTAGTGTACATCAACATTAACACCAGCTTTCACTAAAATAAACAAACAATAAAATCATTTTAAGAACATTACGACTTCAATGGAGGAAAAAGGCCATCTCTTTGAAAATGGGCCTTGGGCTCTCACATGAGTTTGAAGAGAGGAATTTTAAACTGATGATATTCTGTAATTGAGTAACTCAAATCATTCAAAGCCTCGTTTTAGCCCAGCACCATTGAGCTCATCATAAAGCCTGTAAATGAGTCCGTCTTGTTTAGCTCTGCCCCTGGGCTGTTAGCAGCTGAGGGCAGAATGGCTCACACAATGGAGCCATTGGGTTAGAGCTTAGTCCTTAAAACAACACGCCACTCAATGATCCCAATGATCCTCCTGGAAAACAATGCAGGGACACATCAGTCAGGTCTGTGTGGGAGGGAGGGTGGCAGGGGGACAATGATGCTCCCGTGGTGGGTAGACGTTCCCAACGGGATGGCTCTTTTCACAGCCTGACCTGGAAGAGAACAGCATGGTGAGGGTGTAGGGGGTACATCTAGGGGGGGATAAACTGCAAAATCATCCGTCTTAATAACTTCTTTAACCCTGCATTAGGTGCCGGAGCCTTCTTATATCAAATACAAATGAATGTTTCTAACAGTAATTTTAGATTATGTCACGTTACAGAAAAGTACTGTAATTCTGATTGATTTGAGAAAATTCTGGAAACCTGCTGATTTGTATGGGAAATGAGTACAACATTTTGTTTTTAAAGTCCTTTTGAAACTCACACAGCTCCATCTCATCAATCTTCAGAAGAAGTCAGTTGATTCTTTGAGCTGAATATAAAATGTATAAAAAAAATCATCAAAGACTGTGCAGTAATCCTTTTATTGGTGGCATTTATTTGTTAAATTGGCAACTAGGGCTGGACCTAACGATTATTTTCACTCTCAGCTGATCTGTTGATTATTTTCTCGGTTATTGGTTAAAAGTTTCAAATACCAAAGATGACATGACAATAATGTCTTGTTTTATCCACAACCCAAAGATCTACAGATTTCTATAATAAGCAGGTAAAGGAATCACAAAATATTCACTCAAACCGGTTAACTGACTATCAAAATAGCTGGCGTTACTTGACAACCAATCAACTTCTTGATTGATCCTTGCAGCTCTAGTGGCACCAGGAGAAGAAAAGATTAATAGAAACCACGTCTGGGCATCTTGATCAAGTCAGACTTTCCCATTTGTATTTATTGTTTAGAGGTGGTTAGAATGGGAGCTTGAAGAGAGAGCAATGTTTTGGGATTGGGTGAAATTCAGGAGGACAGGGATAAAGCAGAGGCCCCCTGGGTCATAAATACCATAAAGCCTCCAGCATATTACCCAGTGCCAGGCCAATCTCTGTTCATTACTGCTCCACGCTATTCAGCACTTCATTTAAAACTCACATTCCGCTAATTAACACACACTGCTGGGTACAGATGAGCCAGTACAGAGCCTTGTCTGTCTGTCCCTTGCTTTTACTACTCACTCAATAATGTGTCTGTGTCATCACATTTCTTTTGCTCTTCGTCCTTTTCTTTTCTCTCATCATTTAATTTCCTGCATTGTGAGCTTCTTGGAATAAAAGTAACAATAAAAAGTAAACATACATTCATGCTATTTTTCAAAGTAAATTCAATAAACACAATTAGACTCCAGACACATTTTTTTGGTCTTGTGATAGCTATTAAAGAGTCGAAGGAAACATGGCTGCATCAGAATCTGAAGAAACAGTTTGTCCAACAAATTGGATGTAGTAAATGTTTTTTCATTTATTATATCAACCAATTACACTGCGACAGAATTAACTCCATTAGAGTACAAAAGCCGTGTATTAAAAGTAGGGAAGGCACATCGATTTTTCTGCTGCGCTCAAACCTTCACATAAGCTTACATCAACTGACTCTGGGTGTTTTTCATGTTAAATGATAGCCAGGAAATGATACACGATGATTCACATGATAGATACACCAGGCAGAAATGAAATTTGGATAGTTTTCATAATGTCCTCTGTATTCATAAGCGAAGGAAAAAACAGCCATTCATCTGAGCTCATATTGGTTTCACAATACATCGCCTGCTGTTATTAAAGGAGTCTTCTGTGCAGCTTAAAGTAAATGATTCTGCTTCTATCACAGGCGCTTATGTGGATCAGATGATGCGTCTACTGATAGGTTTGTAATGGACTTTTCCTGTTCATTAACTGAGTTATAGCACCAGGATTTTATGCTTTGCGGTTCTAAATTGAACAATGCATCTCCAATGTTTAAAGTAATATTAATATTTTCAAAATCAATGTTAGTAAAATTTTATGTACACAGTTGTATTTGTTGATGGCCAGCCGCCGCAAATAAAGATTAGATTTATGGAGGCGAGGGTCTCCTCTCCCTGTACTATTATCACAAGTGAAACACAGACCATAAAAAACTTTAATTAAAATTTTAATTAACACTGGTAATCAATAGGGTGTAACATAACATCTCACATATTCTCCGTGGCATGGAGGAAAATGTAATCAAACAAATACAGAGGGACCAAATATGATGATTTTATAGGCTAATAAGCCCAAGGTAAGTGTGGCAGGACGAGAAGGAAATGTCACAGGCTTTCTCTTTTTTCCCTGTAGTGTTTGGTAATGTGCTTCAATGCATCCGTTGGTTCTTGTCCTACCAGGCTGTATACTATTAGGACTTTACATTGGAATATATGCCATTTTTTAATACATTGTCTTATTAGGTCATACCAATATGAATAACAGCTTTTTTCCAATCTGCCCTCTGTAATATGTTAGTTTGTAACTCTGATGTCTCAGTTTTGTTTTTAATCAGAACCTGCGTCTTGGGATTTGGTTTTGAGTTATGTAATAATTAAGGTTTCATTCATTAAGCAAGATTGTCACGAGGTCTTGTAGTTGCTAGAAAAAAACGCAGCGGACAGCAAAAGAAAGGACTGCACGCCAGGTGCGTAGCCCCACAAGAAAAAAAATGTTTTGACGCTGACACTCTTCTAGCAATGTGCTTCCGGTGTGACAGCCAGCAAGTACAGCAAGAAGACACGGCTGGTGGGGACCATCCATATCCTGGGTCATTGTAGCAACAACAACTGGTGTAACGTTTGCTCAGATTTTCATTCTTCTTCAACGTGGGCAGTGTTTCTTTGATGTCACTGATGCCAACCCAGAAAGAGCCTTTTACGCCAATTGGCCTTACCAGAGTCACTAATTCACAACTCCATGTGGTGTAACCTTCTGTAAACATTACTTAAACATGTTGAATTCATCTAGATTGAAATGAGGCGTTGCTGTGTCTGTTATTTCAGCATTTGAACTAATGTTGACATGGAAGTTGCAACCAGTGTGAGTGTGTGTTTAAGAGGTATTAAAATGAAACTCTCACCAAAAAGCAACCTAGGCTTTTTTTGTGAATGTGTATGAGTCAAACCTTCGAGTAAAAGCAAATTACGACGAAAGAGGCACTTTTAAGATTTACCGCATTTTTGTTTTTGGGTCAAACTCATTTTCAATGGGAGTGCTAGGGGCGAATTAGCGACAGCATTTTTAAAACACTAAGAAGGCTCGACACAACATGCTTTGCTTGTAGTATCACCAGGATCTCTACACATGAACACAAGCATTGAAAACATTGTGTACACAGATTTTACTAAAAGGAGAGTTTTTGGATAACTCACGCTCGCCGCCGTCCTGCCAGTGAGAAGTGACGATTTCCGAATGCAACGTAACATGGAGGACAGTTAAGGTAGACCGCTCCTAAAGCTCGGCTGCCATGACGGCTGCGACCGGAACAACCTACTGCTAAGGTGAGTTGTTCAAAAACTTTCTCTTTTGTAAACTCTGTGTACACAAGCAATGTTCTCAATGCTCGTGTTCATGTGTAGAGGCCCTGGTGATACTACGAGCAAAGTTTCATGTTGTGTCGAGCCTTCTTCATGTTTTAAATATAGCGATTTTGATGCTATCGCTAATTTGCCACTAGCACTCCCATTGAAAATTAGTTTGACCCGAAAACGAATATACGATAAATCTTAAAAGTGCCTCTTTCGTTGTATTTATATACACGAAGATTTGACTCATGTACATTCACCAAAAAAGCCTAGGTTGCATTTTGGTGAGAGTTTCACTTTAAGGCTCTTTTTGACATATTGTTTCATTTCACTTGTCAAATTCTGTGAAACTGACACCACAATGCAGTGAACAAATATGCAATTTCTGCTTTTTGCCTGTTAAAGGGTATTTTAATGTATCAAGTATCGCAGAATCTCTGTATGATAACACCGTCAACATAATCACCTAACACCGTGATTTGGCCAACATACGCAGTACATAGAAAGCTGCTCGATGCATCCTGTTATATGCAGGCACTGCCATCACTAGGGCTCCAAGAAGAGGAGAACTCAGCTTTCTCGGTCAGTATAGCACACACTGAGAAACTGATTGCTCTAATTAACAAAATTCACTATCAACACTGATTGGACATTCACATAAAATATGTTGAAATGTGTCTTTTACTAGTAAATCAGATAAACTCCAGACTACATACTCTGTTAGGGAATGAAAGGAGCTTGACTAAAGCATGAATGTTGAGGGGTGAAAGACAGAGCAAGTAGAGGAACAAAAACAGAGTGGAAGAGAGAGAGAGGGGAGAGTATTAGGGTAATAGTCCCTGAAGATTGTCTGCCACTCTCATCCTTCCTCCCTACCATTTCTCTCTTTTTCTTCTACTTTTGCAGAGGTAATCTCCCCCCCAGCTCGACACACGCGTACCTCAGCTGAGCCAAAGAATAAATAAACTGGATTGGTCACAAAATGGGAATTCCATATAAGGCAATAAAGCAAATTTCAATCACACTCCATGGGCCTTTGTACATTGCTGTGGGGGTTGGTACACTTGTCGATCCTGAGATTATTGAAACAGTGAGTGAGAGGGGCTCAGCCAAAAAAGTTCATGAAGACAGTTTTGAGAAAGGAAATCATATTTATCCCCACGATCTTCTCTTAAATCTTTTAATGCATAATTTGGCTTTTTTGTGTGTTTAAAAAAAGGCACAAAACTCTGAATGTTTTCAAGCGTCCACATAATGAACTTAAACATACAACAACGAGTTTCTAACTGGTTACAAAATAGTCAGAATTTAATACTGATGCCTCTATATGACTTACATAAAAAAATTGAGACCATCAATCTGAGGATGAAAATAATCCCACAGCCTGATAAAAGAAGCTGCTCTGTAGTCTGATAGTAAGGTACTGTACTAATAACAAAGTTCGTATTGTAGTTATTAAAATTACATAGCCAAAAATAGATACATTACCCATCGTCAAGAAACCTGCAAACAACTGTTCAATCAAAATAAAATCAAAATAGGATCAAAAATTACCTTGTCTTTCTGAAATACATTGCCTTCCAAACAAATGCACAATCTAGCCAGATAAAGATCATTCTGACAAGAGGCAGTGATGCCAATTCCACTTTTGTCCACAGGAGCCACCAGAATCAACAAAGAAAGTCATTTCTTAGCTGCTTTAAATCAGGAGACAACAGAGTACATATTGAACTTCAAATAAAAGGTCATAGATGCAATTATACATAACTGTACTGCTCTTTTGAAGCAGAATCATAAATTTAGAAATGTAATCCTCTTTGAGCACTAAATAATATGATTATTGATCTCTATGTGGAAATTCTCTTTCGACAAGGAGGTCAGAGGTCAGGTTCAGCTACAAAACAGCATGGAGCTGGCAAATACGGTGTCTTGATTGAAGACACATCAGCAGAAAAAAAATGGTCTGAACCAGATTTATCAATGCATTAAAAGCATCACCTACCTGTTTCAAAGCAGAGTATTGAGACTGATCCCATATGAACCTTGCATTACATTTGTATAGCCAATCTGACCTTTTCGTTGTTTTTATGTGTAGATGTTGATTCCTCTATCTGTAAACATAAAATGATCATTGGACCCAGAAAATAAATAATCAGCAAGCATTCAATTCAGAAATAAACCTCAATACAAAATTTCAATATGGATCTTTATGAAAGGTGCATTGATACCAGCAATTGAAACTAAACAATGAACTCTCTGTGTTTGAGTTTTTAGCAGATAGTTGTTTGCTAAAATAATTGTCCAAAATTTCATATATTTCACTTTTAAATCAGTACAGGAACACCAAGCGTTCGTCAGGATGTGCAGCTCCTGCGTAACGCACTTCCAGTTTACTTGTATTTCTGTAGAATTCTGTAACCTTTAGCCTTTCCTCCAGCTGTGTCGTCTCAGTATGTGTAGGTATGTGTCAGGATGAGAGTGTCAGAAACGAGCAGAGACGGTACATGTATGTCTGTCTCAAACGGCGATAGAAGGCCTTGCTCTCTAGACCTCAGAGTAACCCAGCGATGACAAATAGTTTCCCTCTCTCTTCCTCTCATCACTGCCCTCGACCCTAACTGAGAATTTCATCTGCAAACAGCTCGATTTGATGGGCAAATGTTTGCTCAGCTTCCAACGGGTGTTCAGGCTGAATATTTTTTAAGTAAATGTTTGCACAGTTGTTTCTACTTTCTCTGTTTTATTTCTCTCTGTGACGATCTCTCCATTTTTGGTCTTGTTCTCTTTCCTAGAGGAAAAAAAGAGAAAAACTAGAACCATTTCCTTTCTGGGTGTTTTATTATCATAATGAAATGGGAATAGTTTCATTTGTTTAAAGAGTTTTGTCTTTGCAGGGAGAGTTAGTATCTTGTCTGTGTTGATTCTTGTGCAAGTATAGAACACAGATGGTGTAACTCTCTGTAGAAAAAGCAGCTTGCTCCTTCTCCGTCCCTGGTGTCAAACTTGCTGGCTAGCTTTTCAATGAACAGATTTTTTACTGCTCACATCTAATAAATATTTAGGATTAACTCAATGAAACGATGCAAACACAAATGAAATGTATTTAATGGGCATCCTGTCCATTGGAGGAGTTTCAATAGGGCACCGTTGAGGTGTGAAATGGCTACAACAGGCAATATAACACTCACATGGTCTCTCGCTCTCTGTGTCTTTTTGTCTCTCGCTCACACACTCTCATACACACGTACGCAAGGAAAAAAAGCACCTAATATTTTCTGTCAGCAAGATTGTGCATACCCCCAACCTTCAAATAATTTACTGCCGTGTGTCTACAGAGTGTTTGGCGCAAAAGTGTCACTAAATCTCAACCCTCAAAGTCAAACGTCAGGTAAACCACGGAGAAATAATGTTTATTTTCTCTCAGCCCTGGCCCTGTTCTTAACCATGCTGTCAGTACACCAGGAGCTCGTATATCTCACAAATTCCCCCATGATCTGTACAAGTAGCCTTTGAAAAGTGACTCAGAACACACTGCAGCTGATTCTTTATTACTTGTGAGTCTTGAAAAAAAATGACACACAACTTTTTTGTCATGTATTGCAGGTTATGAAATTAGTTAGGATCTTGGCTGCGTAGATGTGTACAAAGCATCAGTGTATATGTTGTAGGCCTATTGATCGCTGTAAGTTGCTAGAAGCTTGGAAAAATGATGTACATTTTATTTATAACTGCTTTGTTACAACTTTCCTTTTGTCACTGCCTCATCTTGACAGCAACAACAGGGCTAACCTTCAGCTATCCACAAAGGACACAAAAACACAGAGTACAACACCTCAGCATATCCCTGTGCTATCACCTGCAATTATATCATATAGATGGGTTATTCTTCTGATTAACCCTTACAATGCAAAATTGTATTGATAATGATGTTTTCATATTCAGCGCTAGGTTATAAGTTTAATGTAGCTGGAGGTTTGTCCTAATATTGTGGGACCTCTAATTGACATTTACACACCTCAATTTCGAAGAGAAGAAATGTTTTTTATTAGGTAAAAAAAAAATACTAATAAAGTGCATTCTATTAATGTATTCTAAGCACAGTCTTTTCACGATAAGAAGCTGAAATCAACTGCTGGGAACTTGAGTAGATTTTAAATGTTCTCCTCCTGGGGTTCCTGTTTACTCCAAAATGTAGGATAAATATCCTGGGAGCTAGTTAATGTATTTGGTGATCTATAATAACTGGCACAAGGGTGTACCCTGCCCAATGCATGCTAGATCAGGCTGCAGGTCTAAAAAAGGTTTGTGTGAGTGAGTTTTATTGTACTTGCTTAGGTTAACCTTTTTTTTAGATAACATAGCTAACAATAATTCCTATACAACAATAACTGGTTGTGTTTGGCCTCGTTGATGCAACTGATTATAGATGCAGCTCTTAGACTTGTTATTGTATCCTCCAATAACACGTACGTGTTAACACGTGTCTTTCTCTTTTCTCATTTCCTGTCAACTCTCAAATAAAGGCATGAAGTATGTAAAGACATACTTTAAAAAGCGATCTGCACTTAATCAGATGCATGCAACACATACATGCAACTTGGGGCCTGCGTGTTTGTGTGTGAAGACATGATGACAACACATCCCGCGGTATAAGGAAACCTACCATACTGTTCTCCTGCTCTCTAAATGATTATGTCTGCTTGTGCTTAACCCCCTCAACCCTATTCACCACTGTAATAGAAATTCTCAAACCATTCAATCCCCTCTTTACCCACCCCCATAACCCAAACTGCCTGCCCCATTTCACTCAAAATCCCTATATTATAAATGCATGCAAACACTTTGCACACAGGGAATGAGAGTCCAACTGTAACAGAGAGGAGGAAAGAAAGCAAGGGGGACTAAGAAAAGCAAGCAGGTGGATGTAAGCATCTCAAGCACACACACAGCCCTCCCTCCACTGCTGTCATACATACTTGTTTCCCCTCCTAAAGATCCACAATGGGGCATTCTCTAATAACAAATCATTTCTTTCAGAGTATGCTTTTTAATCTGGCCATGCTTGACAGTGCCCATCCTTTCCGCTGAAGGGGGAGACCACTTATGGGCTGGGCCAATAAGGCCCTGCAGCCCGGTGGCCTGACTGGGGTGATTTGTCAGGCCCCTCCGGCGTGCCTGCAGTGGTCACACCGATGGATTTATCCCAAGGTAAATGGAGATAGCCCTGGCCGTCCGTGGGCCCCGCGCTCTGATTACAGACCCTCTTTTCAGGTTGCATTGATAGATGTTGCTTGTGTTTATCTATTTACAATGCCACTAAATCTGTGAATACAATGTAACGTGGGCAGAAGGGGTACAACTATGGGGGCTGAGAGAAAGAGGGAGCAAGGTCCTGCATGGTTTGATTTATGCTATGCTATGCAGAGCAATAGAGAGACAGCACAGATGAAAGGTCTGGGATGAAATAGCTTGGTGGGGCGGAGGTTGTGGTTTTGCATTGGGGTCGAAAGGGCGCTAGGATGAATCTTATGCATTTCTCACACTGGGAGCTGTCGCCATGCCATAAGAATAACAAACATGCAGCAAAAGGAATAAGAGCAGCGTTTCAGGCACACGGGAAAACAGAATGTACTTTCACGACAACAATGTGGAGCCAATCGGAGATGCACGGTGTTGAACATTTTTCCCAGCGCGCCCACATCTATGGTGAAGAGTAATTCCATCGAGGGACAATCACTGGGACAGCTCAGGTTCAGACAGCCTCTTCCATCTCATTCCCATCCGGCCAACCTAAACCACCTCTGCTCCACAGCCATGTAGAGAACACGTTCTCTGGGTTACCACATATGATGAGCTAAAACAATTCAAATCAGATAAGTTTTTCCAGCTTTCTATTCTTTAAACCAAGTAACAATAATGCAATCATGACTGCAATATTTAAAAACATAACTATTAACATATTAAACTACAAAACAGCAAAGAATCAGCATTATTAACCAAAATGCCTTCAAGTCCAAGGTTCTGGTTCTAGAAACAGGTCCATGAATGCAAACATTTCCTCTTGTTTTTTTTTAAGCAAGGTTGCAATACAGTTGAACAATATCCAGTGTCTGACTGGCACCTGTTTCTTTGAAGTGTTTCAAGGGTGAGAATTGCGAATAGCAATAATTCTCTCAAATCATCAATCATCTGGATTAAAGTCAGCAACATTTGAGATCCAGGATCCAGTGGTCTCAGGTCAAATTATAGTGGTGACATAAGGGACTGTGTCAACAGTCAAAAATGATTTAAATCTCAAATCTATCAAGCACTATATGTGTCAATACCCTTATAATAGATAATCCCAAATTCACATACTTCCGACATCTTAGAGGTATCCCTAGCATTGACTGGAAAGACCATGACAAAATCCTTCAATACTAGACTTTTGATTAGTGGGTTATTCATGTTATTAAAAGGTTTCTGGGTCCTATACTACATTAGGTGCTCTACAGCTTATAGTAGGATTGTGTATGGAGTCAGCCAGAACCTGTTTAAACGCTTTTTGGCCTGGGAATGCTCCTGGATCCCGTAGGAAGAGCTGGAGAACGAGGCTGGGGAGAAGAATGTTGACCTGGGCTGCTTTGTTGCCACATAATGCCACCTATGTGGATAAGCGGTGGGAAAACGGAAGGATAGATGTTAAAAAAAATATGTAATACAATAATATTGTGACTATTATACTACAAATACCAGATTAGAATATGTGAAACAAAAATGAGAGCGGGTTTTGCTGCATGCACAACACATTTTCATGTGCTTTAATGTGTTGTCAGGAATCTATTTGCTGAGATAAATGTAAAGAATAAATTAAATTAGTCTTTAGTTTATTTTGAGTTCATCAAATCCTTAAATTATTTTCTATTATTTTAGATTTATGCTTGTTTTTTCCTACTATGCAGAGGATTTCTACTTTTCTCCTAGATCACCAGAAACAGTGATGTTGCAACAATTGCAGATCATCTATGGTTAATTACATGAATACAAGAAGAAGACCCTGGGAAGTGTTTGTCACAATATCAGCTGCTGCTGCACAAAAAACACAGAAATGATCAGGAACAACTCACTCCTTTTTGACTGAAGAAATCTCATTCATAATATTTAAGCCTGTTCACAGTCAGTTGTCATCCATGTCAAATCCAGCAAAATATAAGAATCTAACTTCATAGCCGTCAACAGTGGCTTCATCGTCAGCAACAATAGCTAGTGGACAATGGATATCCCAACAGTCAAAGAAAGCTCCATCATGTTCGATATCAAGCGGTTGACTGCTATAAGAACAGGCACCCAAGTTGTTGCTATCCATAGTACAGTATCCCCTACCGTACACGCCCACGCACCCCAACAACCCCCCTCTTGCCCCAACCTCTTGGAAAGCTTATGTATGGCGCTCTCATTGTTTCCTCAGCCTATTGAGGTAAAGATAACTGTGGGTTGTAAGAGCGCTGAGTGATTATACATCAGTAAAATCACAGGGTGTATATATCACTGCCACTTGGACACACCCACTGGAATGAATTGGGTCAAATGAGAGCAGTGCATCGGGCAGGGCGCATTGACAGTTACTAATGCACCTCCCATGGCCACTAACAGGAGTGTACAAATTGCTGGAGGTTTGTAAACTTTGCCTGTTTAGGACAGGGGCAGCTTGCAGGAAGCTTTGCAGTGGTGTTATAGGTAGGTGACTAAATCAACACTTCAGTGGTACACTAGAATGAAGGGGCTGGACTTCATCCGAAGAAAGAGGAGGGGAGTTACTTCCATAGGTAAGTAAGCAACAAGACAGGTAAGAGGGGTTGAGTCAGAGAATAGAGGAGACGGAAGCAGGGTGAAGAGTGAAAAGACTTCATCATCAAGAAAAAGCCAGAATTGTAGCATATAGGATTGACAATTTCACTTTCATTATAACCTTGCCCCATCCTTAACCATACTGAAATTAACAGCTGCAGCAATTATTCTATTAATTTCTACCTATTTAAAAAAACGTTTCAATTATTTTTCATGCAAATGCTGGTTCAACCATCGATTTGCTGCTTTTCTTTATCATCCATGACAGTAAATGAGGAGTCTTTCAGTTTTGGACTGATGGGTGGGCGAAACGTGATTTGAAGATGTCACTTTTTGCATATTTGTTTACATGTTATAGACTTCACAATAATCAATTCATCATGAAAATAAGCAGCAGATTAATTGGTCATGAAAATGAAATAATTTGTTAGTTGCAGCCATACTAGCTAGCTAGCTGCATGACTACGATCTTACTCTAACCTTGGCTGAATGTCTATAGATGAGGAAAAATTAACCACACCGTACAGAAGTTGAGGATCAATAAAACTGTCAGAAAAGTCAATTTTCCTCTGAACGTATGTACCTAATGTTTTGTTGATACTGTTGTACTGTGTAAATACGTAATAACTACTTTATTACGTAAGTAATAAAGTAGTTTCTCTCATGATTAATACAATTCCAAGTACTATCAATATTTCAATCAATACACACACTACATCCTCTTCTGGGTCTTCTCTAGAAGGCTGAAGGAAAACGAAGTGCCTTTTACTCAATTATTGTTTGGATTCTGTCAAAAGTCTGACTAAATAATAATCACAGTAAAACAAAGCTAATGTCATTCAATCGACTGTTGACCTAATATTTAATTTAATTTCTTACACAGGACAGCATAAACATTTATAAATCAATTCCTCTAAAGACAGAATCATTCTGTTGCTCTGATCAAGCTGCAATCAGTCTAAAATTAATCTATTTCTGCACGAGCTTTGCTCTTGTAAAACAGACAAGTGGAGGCTGAGGAAGGAATGTTACACCCTGCTCTCTGATCCTGCCACACCACTCAGTTTGTCCTCCCTCAGACCTGTTATTTTATCACACTACAACACCAGGGAACACAGACATGCCCAGACTGAAAAGGCACCTATGTAACAGAGGGTCATCAAAGCCACAAAGCTGTTTCATATGTATAGGAGTGGTACTGGTATTGGCATATGAGTGAGAATGTGTGACTCTGTTTTAGTGATAAATAAAGAAAACAAAGGTAGACGGAGTAGAAATAGTCTTTACAAAGACACTGTGCATGCCAACAATTATGTGGATGAAACGAAAAATTAGGAAAAAATCTGTACAACATATGTGTCAGTGCTAATGGATGTGCACACAATTATATTCTAGATGTATTGGATGACAGAAGAGTCGATCTGTATAATTGAGCATGTATGTCCTAAAGAAAGGTATTCAGAGTCACACCTGTCTGCTGCAGTTTGCACTGAGGCGAGGGGAGGCACAACAGGCATGCAGTGTCTATACACGCCTGTGCACCTGGAGAAAGGGACCTGATGGCTGCACATACATAGAAAAACAACACATAGAGAAGAAACTCTTAGTGTTGAGCTGCTTTACGGGGTTTTTTATGACCAGTATTTTTTGCAGCAACTCTGGCCATTTGGTTAAACTGGTTGGCGCCACTCACATTTGGGCAACAGATTATGTTTTTTAAAAAGAGGTTAAAACCTTGATTACACAGTGAAATATCTTTATGTACTTTTTAACACTTTACATTAGGGTACAGATATGAACTATTGACCATTTACTTATTGGCATGCAAATTAGTAGCATATTAGCTCTTTGTTAATCATTAAATAGCATTTGTTAATTTCTTATTCTGCACGACCATATTCTACAACTGCTGAGTCATTAACTAATCATTTTCCTTCAATAACCTCCTCATTTACTGTTTATTGATAATAAGTGAGAGAGTTGTGGTACATTCTTTTTGACCTTCACTTGAATGGAGGTTATAAAGTGGTTGTACCACAAGAAAGTCATTCTCGTAACACAAATATGGTCTATTCTTATTTGCCAAAAAACAAAACCACAAGTGTTAATAGTGTTCAAATAATTTTAAGTTGAGTCTCTCTAACTCAAAATATGTCCCCCATTCTAAAATTAGATCTTTCTCATTACTTATCCACTATTAGTTTGACACTTACTTACCCACACAGGCTCTTCTATCAATTAAAAGTAATTGGGGTGTTACTGAGAGGCTTAGTAGTTGCAGGATATGGTCATGCACAGTAAGGCATTAATAGGTACATTATAATGACAAACAAATAGCCGATATGCTACTAATATGCATGATCATAAGTTAAAGGTTAATATTTGTACCCTCATTTCATACAAACAATACTCTTTAGTGATAAATAGGCCACAGAGCCCTTGATATTAAAACATTTTAATTAATAAATACTTGTTCCTACAGTGAATATGACTCAACACACACTGAATGTTGTCATGATTTGTAGCCTTTGTTTTGATGTTCACAAAGCTGGTTTCATGTGATGCATGGCCAGTCAAGATGAGACTGTCAGGTTAAAGAAGGAAGTACTCCTTCTGTTCACTATAACTCTATGTCCAGCTATGTACCAGTATAGTGTGACTTGGCCTGTGGCTTGGCAGTGGACTGACACTCTGAAGCCCCGTGTGTATGTGTGTGCATGTGTTTGTGTGAGTATGTGAGTGTATGAAGCTGTGACCTCTGATGTGTACAACACCTGTGTCCACTAAGCATTAGATGTACTAAAGACCTGCAGCTGTTAAACTCATCTCTCTCTTTTCCTTTCTCTGTCTCACCACAGACACACACAGACTCACACAAATACCGTGACACATGCACATACGTTCATGTCGCTCATACCATAACTATAAGCTCACATAAGCACACAATGGACACGTTAATGCATAATGTATATGCATCCACAACATAAACCTACTGCTTACACATCCAGTCACAAAACATAAGTGCATCTTCACTCTGAAACTGACTCCCAGTCCATGGTGTACACACACACACACACACACACACACACATTTTCTCTCTCTGCAGGATTATGACATGTTATTAATTGCCACCATTATCAGCGACAGCTTGCCCGAGAACTGGGCCCTTCTCTGGGGGCGTGAGGCCCGGTGTCGCAGAATACAAAAACGTGAGAGAGAGAGAGAAAGGAGAGAGGGAAAGAACAGAGACACAGACGGAAAGGGCACATTGAAAGAGTGAGTGAGTGATAGAGGGAAAGAGGAGTACAAGACAGAGGGAGAGAGAGAGAGAGAGAGAGAGAGAGAGAGAGGGTGAAGGTGTAATGCGTCACGCAGCGCGATGCAACACTCTGCCCAAAAGGGATTGTGGGATTGTGAATAATTTATCAGAAAACATTTTTCTTGGTCCTTTCCACAGACCCACAAATCCTCCCTGAGCTCTCTTTAGGCAGGGCTGGGAATAATGTACTGTGTGAGTGCGTGTGTAATGTGTGTGTTTGCGAACATATATGCTGACGCTCGGCTCACACTCTCATACACAGCAAATTTGATGGACATCCACACAGCGACATCAACGTCAGTTTATGAGTATTTGTGTAGGAGTGAACTCCTCAAAGGCACATGTATCTTTTTGTGTCACGAAAATGTAATTGGATGGTGGATCACAAACGATTATGGAGCCATTTTCTATTGACACTAATTTATAAACAAAGATATCATAAAACAACTAATCTTAACACTGAATTAGTGACACAGAAAGCTCTGAACCTCTTTACATGTGCACTGGCCCGTCTAAATCTCTTCCTAGCTCATATGTAGAGAGAGAGAGAGAAATTGATTAGAAGGAGTTTGAAGGAGAATTCGATTGTCAACAGTGCCTTGGCATTAACTCCCCCAGCCCATTCATCTGTAGCAGCAGAAAAAAACAGTTACGTGAACTGTCACACCCAACTCTACTGTTAATTTAAGGTAATTAGCGAGCGAGTGATTCCCAATACATCATGGTGCAACTGGCAGACTCCACAATATTTCACAGCCAATCTGTTACCTCTGCAGCGCCGCCTCCTTCCCCCTCCCTCTTGCTCCATTTCTCTCATTTCAGACACACTAACTACATATGCAAACACACTTATCCCCGCTGACAAACACAAACAGACTCAGATATACTGACAGGGTTAGTGCAGGGTTAGCTAATGTGTAAAAGCTGTATGATAACAGAAAAATCTATTTTGTGGTAGTCTATGCAGCTTTCATAGTTTAATTTCCAGACAAGGTTGTGGCAATCCAGCCTAATCCTATACAGTTACAACTCAGGTTAAAAAACAAATTGTTTTTTTTCTATGACTTGAGCTGACCAAAGTTTTATTAATTCACTATGGCATGATTTGTATGTATCAAAATAATGTAATAAATAATAAAACAGAGAGCTTGTAACTCATTTGTAGTCACCTTTCCCAAAGACTATGGAAGTAAAACACATTTTGGCAATAAAGTATTCTTTCATCGTCATTGATACCAAGAATTTGCAACTTAGCTTTGTAAAAATATTTTAGACACACACACGTGAAATTCTGGTGGCTGACAAGCATGCAACAAGTCAATGCATGCTACCCCATTTGTCAATATTCTTAATTATTGCCACTAAGAAGATTCAAAGACATCATCTAGTAGCCTACACTCACAAATGACATATATATAGAAACTCCAGTTGAAGACATAATCTAGCATGCTAATTTATCCAGCTCAGTAGCTAAATTAGCCATGCTAGCTCCTCCCTAGGGTTTAGTGGTCTAAGAGAGTATACAGATTATGTGATGTATTAAGAAGTTGGAGTAGCCAGGAAAGGGGAGGGGAAACCTACATTTGAGGTGCTGGTGAACATGCAGAAAAGGTGTCAAAATAACCGCTGCGTGCTCGGAGGCATCCCGTTCATTTCTGACAAAACAAACAGATGTCACATGTGTACTAAACATACCACTCCACAGCCACAAAGTCTTTTAACTCTCAGAGTTCAAAGATGATGATCTAGTGCTTAGGTACTTTTGGTTTAGTTTTCATGTCTGAGAGTGTTTGCTTTGAGAATATGAGCAGTTGTTAATTTGTATTCGAGTGAGTCAGTAAATTTACACACAATAGCAAACACTGTACAAAAATTAGTGTCAACAACGTCTAACATCTGGGTTGTATTTACTCATACGCCTCAAATGTTGGAAACAGGGCTCGGGATGTAGAGACAGTTTAAATGAAAGATTTTATCAAAATTCTTCAGGCACATCTATGTCTAAACACACTGAAACATTCTTAAAAGGGGGATTCATCGATTGAAATGTCAAAAATTAAAAAAAAAACTAAAAAACGTTCTCATCACAATCACAATTTCCCAGAGCTCACTGTGATTTGTTCTAATTTCTTTGCTTTTGTCCAGCCAACAGTCAAAAACCAAAAGACTCTTCATTTAATATCATTCATGACAAAGAGGGGCACTGAATCCTTACATTTATGAAGCAAATGTTTGAGTGTTTGTAATAATTTCTCTTACGACTGACTAATCGACTAAGCCTTGCAGCACTAATTTAAATGTGTTGACAAAAGTGGTAAAAGGATTATGTCTTGTTTGTTTTTCTCAATCATCACATGAATAAAAACTGCCACTAAAAACTTTGGTATTCATGGTTTATTTACCATTTAGCAAACAAATGTTTATTTTCATGACAGCTTGTGAAATGTAATGATCTTATAAGTTTAAGCAGGGAAGAAACTTAGCTGCTCAGCAACGCAAATCTGCTGCTACAATTTGAAAGAGTAACTGGGCTAAATAAGACATGTAAATGCCTGAGGAGTTGTGCAGTGCAGCAGTGGCATGCTTCCAGAGTCATCAACCTAATAGTTATATTATGTCCAGCATGCTGAAGAATGGCAGCACATTACCTCCCTGTTCAACAATTGATAGAAAATCTATTAAGGAAGCAATAGTTTCATATACCAACAGCCATGAGGGAGGCTTATAGCTTTAATATTTTGTAAAAACCGAACGGTATGTATGTACGGCTGTGCTCGGTTTCAGACAGTAAGTGAACCAGCAGGCCTCTGTCTCAGACGGAGCAGCTGGGGAGGTGTGAGACTACTTTAGCTCGCTGCACCACATCAATCTCTTAGAGGCTCTAAGACATTCACACATTCATACACCCACACATGCATGTATCACACTTGCACTCATACATACACCTGTCATGTTCTATAAATGGTACTATGTTATTATAATGTAATGGATAATGGTTTAAGTTTTGCCATCACAGTGGCCATGATATAAATAGGGCAATGATACTGGCAATGGTATAAATAACCATGAAAATGGCTGGTGCGCAAAGGGCTGGGCAATATATCCCTATTATATTGTTACTGCAATATAAGACTATATATCTCTAGATTTTGGATATTGTTATCATCAAGTGTGTCCTGTTCTGGTTTTAAATGCTGCATTACAGTGAAGTGATCTAATTTTCTGAACCCACCTGTTCTACTTGTTCCAAAACTTGTAAATGATTTATCATCATAATATTGCAATATTATTTCCAGGCCACATTGCTAGGCCCTAAAGGTGCAAATACTGCCCTGTGGCATTGATAATGGCACACCATGGTACATTAATGTACCAGTTGCCAGACTATTACAGTATGTGTTCTAGCTAGGTGTCAGCCATTGTATAAATTGTACATGGTGTGTTTGTATAGATAAAGCATGCAAGTTTAATTTAATGTCACTTTCTGTGCAACTGGATTTTGAACTCATTTATTTGTGAGAGCCTGAAACTTGAAATCATAATTTCTAAAAAGTTTTTTTTTACATAAACATACAAACAAACAAAGTGATTTGCAGGAAGTGTAGTACTGTAAAAAGAGAGAAAAAGAAGGGAAAAGAGTTTCCTGGGGATATCAGCAGGGAAAAGATTATGAATGATATGCAATAAGGTAGGAATGAGGTGGATAATCATAAGAACTGGACAAGGCAAGTACTGAAGAATGCCTTCAACATTCACAACCAATAAAACAAAGTGGTGAGACCAAAGAGTCAACAAAAAATGGAACTTGAGAAGTCAATAGGACTCACTGCAGAAGACAAAAAGACAGAGGCGAGAAGGCACTTGTTGTTTGGAGTGAACTATCCTTTTTCCCTTTTTTTGCCTCCCATCATTTGTTTATGTGTAATCTTTTGTTTGTCTTTTAAGGTGGTTTCACTGTCATTGTGGCAAAATGTGGGGCCTTCAAGGGATCCTCTTGATTATGTTGCTGTGTGTTTCTGTATGAGAGTGTAATCAACTCTTACCTTATTGTGTGGTTAGCAAACATAAACACCCACCCTCCCTTCGATCACCACGGTTTATGCTTCCAGTGGGCACGGCACAGTCTTTCAGAAGGGTGGCATAAATTAACCTCGTAGAGTTTGAGTCAGACTACAAGATGGAGTAACCTCAGGCAATGTTCTTGAAAAAGGAAAAAGAAAATATATTTTAAAGGTATACAATGTGCTGTATTAAATGTATTAATTCATATAATATGTTCTGATTATTTTTCTTTAGGTGAGCTGTCAACTTCATTTTTCAGAGCCTTACCTGAGGGCAAATTTCTAATAGGAGGTCAGAATATTGATAACTAGAATAAGAGGAGTAGTTTTGTGCTTGCACAGCAGTGAACAGACGATACTGTCACTAGGCTGCTTTTAGGCTTGTCCTGATGTCTGATGGACTATTAATGGCCGGTGGAGCAAGTTAAGGTTGGGTGAGTGAGCATGGCCCCTTCTACTTTAAACACAGTGGCCACAGTGCTTTCCTCTGCCTCTCAACTTTCTTTTGTGATTACAGTTGTGGATGACTGGGCAACATAGAGCCTTGGTATTGACTTTCACTAAGTGTTCCTGAGCCCATGTAGTAATATCCTTCATACAATCCCTGTCCCATCTTTGCATATGAACGACTGAGCCTTTCAATGATACCCCTTTCATACCCAATCATGATACTATCACCTGTTACTAGTTAACCTGTTTACATTTTAAATATTGCAAACAGGTGTTTTTTTTCCATAATCCACAACTTTACCCAGTCTTTTGTTGCCCCTGTCACAACTTGTCTGAGACATGCTGCTGTTATCAAATTCAGAAAAAGCATATATATTTCCAAAAATCAATGTAGTTTTTTGAGTTGTTGAGGTAAGACAATATATTGTCTTTGTACTGTTTTCAATTGAGCATACATCAAAAACACAATACCAAATCTTTGGGGGTTTGGGGGTTGAATGCTAGTATTAATACAAAAAGTATTTTGGTCAGTGTTCTCACTATAATCTTCATATGCTGGTTTGGAAAAAATGCTTATGATTCAGCATACTCATATTAAACAGCATTTTTCTGCCCGAGTGCTTGAAAAACAGTCTTACAAAGGTTTTACTCTTTTGTGGGCTACACTTTACAGCATATATATGGTTCTGAATTAACTGCTTTTGTCAACTTGGCAGCAAAAGTTTGGAGATGAAGCCATACAGAAAGCGTGGGACAAAGGCCATGAAGATCAGCAGTGCGAATCTGCCTGAGTGCCCTGTGCTGTCAAACTAGCACCTGAGAGCATTCAGTGCATTTGGAAGAGAATGTTAGATGATTGCATTCAGAGGTTTTTATCAACATTGTCTCAGTGGAAGTAAGACAGAGGGAGCCGCAGAGGGAGAGATTGGGGCAGTCGCTGGGGTCTGTAACAATCTTCATCTGATTTGTTTTTCCTCCACGCTGCCTCTTCTATTTTTCTCATTGTACCTTTTCTGTCTGAGTGAAAATGTGAGCAGACTCAGATTTTCAGGTTGCTAGGCAACACTGGCACTGTGTAGGCACGTAACGTTTAGTTTTTGGTCCTGTTTTTGGTTGTTCTTCCCATTTCCTTCCTGTTGGTCCTCTACCTTCCTCTCATCTTCCTGATCCTCCTCTTTTCTTTTCCTTTTGTCCTTTCTTTTACCCCATTTCTTTTCCGTCCTCTCTGTCTGTATGACTGCACAGTAGAGATTTCTGTGCCAGGGAGATGTGCAGTGCTTCCAGCCAGCAGGAGCAGCAGCAGCCGTGAGCATTTATCAAAGCCGTGCTCCGTAATGACCACTCAGCAGTGGGGAAATTGAGCTGACCCCGAGGCCAAGCTGTTAGAGGGGACTGGTGGGAAGGCCAGCGGGGTCAGGCCATCCTTGTCCCACCCACTTAGTGGGCATTTAGCGCTGAACCATTAGTTTACTGTTTGGAGGCCTCACAGCTATCCCTTGCACGGTTCACACACACATACACGCTGGTTCTTACACACATTGTGGACAACAACCCCTCCGCCTAATCTTCGGCACTTCAATGTTTACCTGACACAAGTTGTAAAAGGAAAAGAGTCAAAGAAACCGAGGGGGTAAACTTTGTTGGCTGCCAGTAAATGCTTAGACTTGGCACTATCAGGAGCTATATATCTGTTGTTGTACTGAAAGCAGGTCCAGACAATATGGGCATATTGTAAATGCAGCTTAATTTTAAATTTTCTCCAAAGGATTTGGTTTTTGATCCCAGCGAAAATTAGACAAACAAAATGAGTTGGGATTAACACTGGGAATGAGGGAAAATTTGAGCTGGTGTTACACTGCATTGCGTGTTTGGGTGCCGAACAAGGTGATTCAACACGATTCATGAATGAAGGAGTTCAGCATGTGATGGACTTTTCACTGGCTGATTGAAATCAGACTGCAGTCCCATCACCACCACAGACTTTTTTTTGTCTCACACACAGTAAACAAAGTTTGTTCACACACGATCAGACACAGAACAGTGCACAGATGTTTAGAAGTAATGTCTAATCATTCCCTGTAGAGTCAGTGACACATATTTTGGTCTGACAACTGTTTGAGAAAGAAAATAATGAAGTCTTTGAATAATACATTTTTGATAAATACACATTTCAAAAGAAAGAAAGGGTGATCATCTGTAGTATCTCATTTGACCTTTGTTTTCTCTCTTCCCAGACACTGTGGAGACATGACAATTGCCAGAGCTTGTTACTGCCGGGAAGCTGCATTGAGACAGATTACTGGTTCTAGTTAGCATTATTTAACTCAGCTATGTCTTCAGGCACTTGCTGACAACAGTCCAGCGGCCGCCACGGGGCGAAAATCGCAGGGGAGCCGCACACACAGACAATCAATATGGACGCAGATGGGAAGAGAGGTGGGGGCAGAACAAAAAAAAGAGCTGGAATAGTCATTTTCGCTTGAGAGGCGCTCCCTTGAAAGCCATGAAATAAAAACCTGAACTTTAAAATTGATAAGGATTGATTTCGCTGACACGGGATCATAACATACACCCCTTTGGAGACTGGCAGCGTGAGGGCTTACAGATGCCTGACGCATAAAGGAGGATGGGGAGGACGTAAATCTGACTACAGCCCAGCAATTAGCCTTTTACTGTGGAAAAGATATGGAGAATCTTTACTGTTTCATCAAATGGCATTAGGCACGCTCCGAGCCTGGAGGTTTCTCAGGGAAGACAAATGCTAGAATAAACTTGTTTGGACAGATGGATTGGATGGAATTCTTCACAAAGTTCACTATTTTCTCTCACAGATCCATATAGATCACTAGCAAATGGTTAGTTCATTATGTGGCTCCTATTAAATGTCACACAGTGTTTGAGCAATAAGTACAGGCACAAGCTCACCCTAAATGACATTTTCCACAATGTTTTCAAAGACAAAGTGTGCTGTCAGATACGTTTTTAATAAGTTGATCTCAGTGTTTACTGAAAGCAGCTGAAAAGTAGCTGAATTCATGGGAGGAAAAAGGAGTTTGGCATATAATATGTAACATTTCTGCATGAAAATGTCTCAAAATTAGCAGACCTTTCTTGTGTTTTTTTTTAACCTAAATTATGGTAAGTGTAAGAAAAATCCTAATTTAATGTTACTTTAATGTAAACGTAATGTGAAAAAAACTTTCAAACATTACCTCCTGCTTTTTTAACAATGACAACAACTCCCATGATGCCACGCTACTTCACATTATCATCAAACTACATCGCTTGTTTTCATTTAGATGAAACTGACTGATCCCTAGTAGCAGATAATACATACAGTGTGTTCAACAATGAAATGAAATGAAAGCAAGGCCTGACTGTTTTAATGACTTGCAAGCCCCTTAATTATGTTATGAATCAGAAAACAACATTGTTTTTAATTGCGCTATCATGTATGCTTTAAAAAACAAATTTTCAGGCCCCAGCATGCAAATTAATTACTATTTAAATGAGCATGGTGCAGCGGAGAACATGATTAGGTTAAAGGAGAGAGAACTTGGTGCTAATTCCTACTCAGATGACTGATTGAGAGAAATGAACAGGGAGGTCTTGATCAAAGCTAACATTGTAAGCTAACATTGTACTGTATGCTGGTGAGCAGATGGTGAGCCATAAATCCTCACCCAGGCTCTGACACATATTAGCATTTAGTTAGCAGCCCACAGCTTGCCAGCCATTTAGGTAATATCTCCATCAGATCACTTTGGAAATGGTGATGGAGTGAGTTGGGGGGATTTAAATGCTTTCCATGACTGTATTGTGCTTAGTTAGAAGGAACTCTGGCTGTGCCATGAAGTGTTGCTGTTCGCAGCGGTAGGAGACTGCATGTGTTGACAAATACACTCATCACTGCCCATTTAGCTGCATAAAGCTTTCACTGGCACCAGCAACTTGTGTACTAACATCATTTACTTCAAGTGAATACACTAAGTGCCAATACACTCGACTCACAATGTCACAGATCGGCAATAGCACTCACATCCCAGTGAAATGCTCAGTAAATGCATGCATTTTCATAGTTTGAATTTAAGTTGCAAGCAACCTAAATGGGCAATTCAGAGCCCATAACGCCCACACGAACATTTTTAGTCAGACAAAATATTGTGTATGGACTGTGTACACGGTTATGCCTTTAAGAAAAAACATGTAAACTTATTTTTTTTTGGATCCATTATCAAGCATTTTTTAGCACAAGAAATTTGGATTTGACCAACATGTGTAAAGTCTGCAAGGTTTGTCTGAAAGAAAACAAGGTTTACTCTTAATGAGATGGTCACACTTAAACCATAAACGCCTTCTCATAATAGCTGATGTTCACAACTGTCGCTGCATCACCTCAATCAATTTGAGCTTGAAATTCAACCATTAACAAGTCATTAATCAAATATTCGTATCAGACATCCCTGATTCAAGACAAAGTCTTTATATTATGAAAACATTAGCAGACTAAAACAATATTTAAAAGGCATCCATTATGTCTTAGAGGAGTGTATATTACTGTACAAGTGCATACGTCCATGAGCTAAGATGCTATATTTCAGACAGAGTCCAACAATTTCTTTATTTGCACACAAAGATGCCACACTGACTGATTTAATGCTCCAGCTTGCCAAGTGGATTGAAGGTTTTACAGCATATTCAGTTTAGAACTGCAATGATTAATTTTTTTTTTTTTTTTTAATTAATCGCCAGTTTTTTAAAAATTAATCACCAGTTATTTTGATAATTGAAACTGATTTTCATTTTTCACCATTTTCTTAGATTGTATAGCCCAAACAAGTAATTGAGTAATGGAGCAAATGCTCAACGGATTAATACACAATGAAAATAATCATTAGTTGTAGCCTTTATTCGTACCCAGCTGGAGCTAAGAACTGAATTTTTCTGTTTCTTCATCATCTTTTTGTTTAGCTTTCTTCCTTTTGTTTAATCTTACTTTTTTGTGTCTATTATAAAACATTTTAGGATGAAATGTGTCATTAAAGAGGTGTCAAAAAGATGGCATGAGATATCCAATGCATGGATCAGGGGACTTATTTGGGAGTATAGTATTTTATTTCAAAACCCAATTAATCCTTTTGTACAGTATAACATCCATACCTCCTGACAGGGGCTCGTTCAGACATTATCACTTACATATTGTTGTTTTAAAATTTAAAACTATTTTTTTCACTGACTTTGACTTTAATAGGCAAAGATGTTTTAACCATGTCTGATAAAATCATGATTTTGTTACTCTTGCCCGAAACATTTTTACTGTTTTTCCCATTTAGACATTAAATTTCTTGGATACCAACAGCTTCAGTTTCTTTTTCTTACCTCAACTTTGAATTTATGGTGACAGACCTCTCTTTTAGTTTATTCCTGGTTTATGAGTTTGGCATTTAAACCAGAGAATGTGCTATCTGATATAGTAACTAATAAAAAACATTTTCATATTGTTAACCACTGTTCACTACATGTGTAAAAACTTGGAATTTTGAAAGATACATATTGACGGAGAGTGTGCAGTTATATGCATGCATGCATTGCGACACACAAAGAAGAAATGCTGTAAACTTACTTAGTGACACTCACGTGCTGACAGACAGAGGGAACGACTCGCCTGCTGGATGGATTGGGTTGCATTCTGTTCAGCTGATGGTGAAAGGGCAGCAGTGAGAAAGAGCGAGACACAGAGTGCAAAACTCTGTGTGTGTGTGTGTGCGAGCGTGCATGTTGTGCATGTCTGAGGGGTTAATTGTGGTTCAACTGTGAGGAACAGCTGAGAGAGCTCATATATGGCACAGAGGAACAAGCATGGTGACAGCCAACTTGACAACACAACCTGTTTTATGGTGACAAGTGTGTTCATGTGCATGTGTGTGTGTGTGTGTGTGTAGTTGAGAGAGTGTGACTGGGGGCAGAAGAAAGTGTGAGAAAGAAAGAGTGAAGAGTGTGCTAAAGAAAGGCAGGTGAGCAGTGAAGTGCCTGTCTGCCCACCCAACATGTTCACACGCCTCCTTTAAGAATAGCAAACAGTCTTGGTAAGCGATTTCTACACCAGGGGTGCTGATCGGGAGGATTGTGTAACTATGTATGGTGTGTGTGTGAGTTAGAGAAACTGAACTGAAGAAACGCAAAGAAATTTGACGATCCTTCACCTGTCATCTTAAGCACCGACAGGAAGGGATCTGAGGGTTAGGATCATGGACTGTTTCCTGTTACCCATGAGGCTTAGCACGGACGACAGCAGTCAAGGTGCGGTATACTTTACACCAGGTTGCAAAATAAGTATTTGCCTGGCTTTGTGTGTGGCTCTGCTGGGGCTGCAGCTGTGTGCGTATGTTTGTGTGTATTCCTGATGCAAAAGCATGGGGTTCAAATCATCAAAGCAGCTCTCCTCAGCTCAGTTTTCAGTGAGCAGCTAAAGGTTAGACTTATGTGTTGCTACTTACAGTAAAACACCAAGACTCCTTTACACCGTATCATTACCACTACAGAACTCACTTGTCAGTCACGTCGATCCGGCAAAGTGAAGTGGGTCATTTCAAAAAGGTACACACACACATGCACACAGTTTGAAAAAGCTTCCTATGCTGTTACCCAAGTGCAACAGAAAGCAACTGAAGTAAGCACCTAAATACAGTTTCTGCATGGTAATTTTCCAAACTTTTATACATTTTGTAGTGTACAAAGCTATGCAAAAAATGTGTAAAGAACAAAGCTCTCTCCGCCATAATTTATTGCAAGAAGTCGAGACAGGACAGATTGCTATTCTCTTTAATCAAAAAAATAAATAATAATTTTACATTGCTGACCATTATTCTTTTCAAATTCAAAATCTTTTCTGATGAACTAAAGCTTAAAACTATAAAAAAAAAAAAAAAAAAAAAAAAGATCAATTTTTTTAGAGCTGCAACTGTTTAGATTTTCATCAGTCCAGTCATTTATTTTCAAGAAATTTCCAAACATTTGCCAGTTCCAGCTTCTCAAACATTAGGATTTGTCAATACACTATTGTTAAAATGTGACTCTTGGTTGGTACAAACCATCATTTTAATTGACAATAAAATACTGCTATGCCAAGAGTCCTGTAGGTAATTTCTTCTTTAATAAAGTTGTAAATGTTTTGCCACCCAATTTGAAGAAATTAGCTTTAACCCCGCATCCCACAGCAGTCAAGAACAACTTGCAGTCTTCTTGTGTATGTTCTGACCAGAAATAGGTCTGCGACCCTTGCTGGGGTCACCAGCCATAGTCTAAGAAACGCTGACTGTCAGTGAGTTTAAGACCTTTGTGGCTCTCTTTCATGTAGCAGGAGGAATACTTGTTAAAACTATTTCAGTGAAAGGTTGAAGCCGCTTCTGCAGTCCTGTGTGTTCTCAATGACGTGACACATATAAGGATTATCCTTGTGTATTAATCTATCCATTATTTTACTAGGAATTAGGAATATTGTGATGCTAGATAACACAGATAATTTGCTTTTTTGTAGTGTGATAATATTGCATAAGCTCTGTATTGATTTAGAACTAATGCAATACTAATACATATTTATTTGGACATTGCAAAAGCTAGTGAACTGGAACAAAGCAATTGGAAACAGTTAAGAAATCAGTGTCGAATAAAGTGTTAATTCATTTTCCACCTAAGAAACAATCAAAAATAATCAAATTAGTCCCTGGTCTGTTATTTTTGTGACATAAATACTAAAATGCATTCCTATCACTGTTAGCATTTCGAGCTTGATCAAGATTCAAACGGGCAAAGTATCCTGTTAGGGTCTATTTTCAGGCCGAATTTAAATCAAGAAGGAAGCACCCACTGCCACTAAAATAGAGGTCACATCAAAATCAAAATGTCACATGAAATAATTTTGATCAATCATATCTATAATTTTAAATACTTATATCTGTTCACTCCCTCTGATCTTTCAAAACTATATGGGAACTTGTTCATCAAATAGTTTACATTGCCTAGTCACTGGAAAAATAGAGTGACAGAAAGACATGGAGCAACTGCCGCAGACTGAATTCAAAGCGACATCGTTGTGGTATGCGTCTCAGCATGCTGAGCCACCAGGACGCCAGATCTGGTCTTTGAAGCCATTGCGGGTTCCCTGAGGCCAACAGCAGCAGTAGCCGGGGGGTATCAGATGTGTTAGAGCTGCCCCACTAATAAGATAAGTGGGCTAATGCTAGCACTAGAGGTTTGCCACTCATCTCAATCTGTCGTGTTTAACAGTCTCAAAGGAATAGCTCTCAAATTTAAATGCTGGATGGCTGTTGATGGAGTGGAGAAGTCATGTAGTGTCTGTCTCTGTCTGTGTGTGTGAGACGGGTGCAGAGCAGTGAGAGTATGTGTGTGTGTGTGTTTAGATATGTGTTGGTGGGGAGTGAGCATGGGTGGAAGCAATGTAAGACGCTGGCTAAGTCTTATGGAACATCAGTTGACACTAGAAAAATACAGCTGCCGATAAATCTCTGACAACAGCCCTGGACTCAAGTTTCGCTCCATGATTTATCGGAGTTGTCCCTTTTAGACTTGCCATTTGGGAGCCCCGATCTCTGTAGGTCATTTGTACAACTAACTTTTAAACTTTGATACTACACAAAGCACAAATGTATGGAGACTGAAACTCTGCCTGTCTAAAGATAAAAACAAGCCAGATGTAATTTATCTGTTCTTTATCTTTTTAAACAGCTGGCACTCTGATTTCTCTCAATCTAAAAATTATCTCAAATAATCAGTGATTCCGTTTGGATGTTTATATTTAACTGCTGATGCACCCAACACGTGCTCTCAAAATGTCAAGTGTCTGTTTGAAAACTGGGCTTAATTGGAATATGTGTGTGCTTTAAGGTGAAAGCTATTACTCTCATTCAGTCCTTATTGATCTGCACTTGTAGCACTGAAACCTTCTGCACAATGTTTATAAGACTGAGAGGGACTTGTCCAGACATAGTTCCTCTTTTATTTGACAAACGTGATCATTTAATAATAGAAAACCTCGATCATGTGTCTCGATGGTTCAGTGTGCTGATACACATAATAATGTTTTATGGCTTTTAACCTGGCCCATGGGGATTGCTGCTTGTCAGCAAATGTCTCCATAAAAACAAAGATTTAACAATTTTCCATCGACAAAAAACAGTTTTTCGAAAAACTTAAATTACATAATTAATTATAGGAATCCTAAAAAAAAAAAAACAAGAAGACTAAATTTAGACAAAATTTGGTAATAGATATTATATATTCAGATCTGATACCTTGAGCATGGCACGCCTTCATTGCTGGAATTTTGGCACCAAACTACATGTCAATGCATCATTACTCTAATTATATTCAGGCTGTTCCATTACATCACTCACCACACAACCATCTTCATAGGCAAACAACAGGTGTTCGTAATCAAATAATAGGTGTGATATCGACAATAAATGACATATAGATCATACTGGTCCCGTCGTTAATCATAGCTATTTAGATGTAATAAAGTCCTTAAATCTTAGCTCTACTTTAAAAGCTACACTATATTTAACAACGGTTTATTGTTTACTTTATATGTCAAATTTCACAATATTTCTTGATATTCTTGATACTCATGGCTCCTCTAATAATTATGTTTTTGTTAAAATCAGTTCAAACCAAAACCTGTGACTGTAGCAATGAGGAAAGGTCAACAGCATCTAAAGACAAAAAGTAGGTACACTCTGCCAAACACTTGATTAATTTATCAGCTGACAGTACTCAGTATTTAGTAAAGGTTCAGATTAATATCAAAACATCTAACAGCCCTGTTAATTTGATAATTGTAACAAAATTTGAGTTAGTTGGTGTTGTAATCAGCCCCCATCAAAGTTTTTTTTTTCTCCACTATGTTTAGATTTCCAAGATTTCTAAGTAGTGCTGGCATAAATCACTGAACTGGCCTTTAGAGGGCACTGAATTTGATCTAAGCTTTCCCCACCCGAGTTTGTTTGCTAATGGCCGTGTGGACACCACACACTCTTAACACATTCAAATTCCCCCCATTGCCCCCCTCGCCTCCTGTCTCTGCGATGAGACAACTTGGAAACAACCGTCCATGACTGAGGAAGCTGGCACTCCATAGCAAGCACCTCAATTACAAATGTTATCAGTCCTAGGGAAAGAGAGAGCTTAGCACTTGTGTCTGTTTTTCTCATCAGTGGCGGTGGGATGGCAGCTTGAGGATAGCAGAGAAGGAGTCAAGAGGGACAGCCACAGCAGTTTGTTCATATGTGTTCTTGTGTGAAAGGGAGTGTACGTGTCTATCCTCTAAAACTCGACCCCCCATCATCCCTTAAATATCCTGTCGCCTTCGGTGTTTCTTTCTTGCTGTTCCTCAGTATCTTGACTCCTTGCCCTCCGCAAAACCTTAAGAACCCAATCGTCTCAAATTCAGCGCACTGAAATAATTAAGGGGTTGCATGCCGCCAAAAATAAGAGTGTGTGTATTTTTGAAGTGGGGAGGGGACAAGTGTTTGGAGTCTTGGGATGCCAGGATGCCTCCGGCTGGGTTCAACTTGTTAGGAAAAGTGGGTATTGCCTTACACTTCCGTTGACAAGACTGCAGTATCAGTGGTGGTGGTGTAGGGGGGGTGCGTTTGGTGTCAGCCACCCCTTGGCTGACCCCCCCAAGGATGTGCATGTTTACGGAGGTGTTCTCACAAACATTTGCCCAGTGCAGCGCGACAGACAGGCCCCATGGGCATGAAGAGGTGTTTACAGTCATCTTGTGATTTGTACGTCACCACAAGCGCTACTAAATACACAAAATGCATTTTGAGGCACTGCATTAATTACAACAATGATTCCAAATAATACAGTGCTCAATTTTGACTCATCGTAGGTGTCAACTTGAGCTATTTGAAACATAAACCTTGTCCCTTGCAAGCTGTTTGGACCGAAAACACACACATACACATTGTTCTAGTCATCAGTGAGACAATGAAATACGATCCCAGAATCACTGCAAAGTTGTTTATAACACTATCTGACAGGATTTTACAACTCAAGAAGTAGTTGAAGTTTCAAAGTGACAGTCATTTTGTGTTGAACTGCATCGCCTGCTCTAGTCAAACTCGTACTCAGATGTGGATAGCTGCAATAGATGTCAGATCTCACCCATGTTTTGGTGCTGTTCACAAGTCACAAATCACTCAATTGAAATCATCAACCCAACCTCTGTATGTGTCGCTTTGCTGTTCAGTGACGAAGAGTAGACTTTAAAAATTAGCACAAAAACCTAATCGCTCTCTCAACTCAACCTAATTTGCTGAGGAATCTAGTGATAATCGGAGAATTATGTGCAGTCCGATCTTCATCCAGTACTATGATCATTTGAAGACTCTCTGGATTTAAAAGTCCTTCCCTTTACCCTGCACTCCTTTTTAGCCAGTTCCTTGTATGTACTTTACTTCAAGAAACGTTTAACTGGTCATGAAACAGTCACAATTTTACTATGTACATGACATATATAGGCAATTTAGAACATAGCGAGGGTTGGATAGGTTAGGCCTGGGCGATAAACCGAAAATTTACCTATACCGAAATTTACGACGATAACCGACGTCATTTTGGCCATGTCGGTATATTCGGTGTCATAGGCATAACATCCACTAGGGACAGGGGACATGTTAGGTCCACTTGATAAATCTACCCCGAAATATACTGATGTGCTTATTTTACATCAATTTGATGGCAAACTCCGCCCGCTGATGCAACACCAGCTATGCCAGGTTAGTAATCAAGTGAACCCACTCTCGCTGTGAGTTGCGGACAGTTTGTGTAATGATGCTGCGTTCAAAGGCTGCAACAGGCCACTGTCTTCGGCTGGGCCGGTCCATTGATCAAACATTTGTGTTTTGTTTTTTATTCACTCAAAATAATGACTGTATTTCCAGCTAGAAAACGCGCATCTCTCTCCTCCCTCCATTGTTGTTTGCATTTGTGTTTCTGCGTGGTCTGACACGTGAGTGTCCTCATGCTGGAAAACGTGACTTCTCGCGTACGTGACGTCACTCCCCGAGACGCAAGAAGAAAGCAAAAATATATATTTTTTACTAAGGAAAATGACAAAACTAGTAACGCGTTACCAGCATCACTGATTGTGTAGCTTAAGTGCAACATGGATCATGAAGATGTAAAGGAAAAAATAAAAACAGTAGAATTAACTTTGAACAAGTTTGGAGGAAAGTCGGAGGTGTGGACCCATTTTAAACAAGTCGTGGGCCGTGATAATAACATTTGTCGGCTTTGTCGAGTGCATTAAGTGCAGCACTTGTTGCATTATTCATTAAGATTTCTGTAGTTCAAACAACTCGCAACTGTAGTCGAGAACGTCAGTTATAACAGCCCACGTATTAAACAGTTGTCGGGTTTAAATCGGTCTCGGGCTCATAATTACATTCAGTGTGTCGGGCCGGGCTCGGACACAACGTGCACGGGCTCGGGTTGGGCTTGATTCTCAGCTCTACTCGGGTCCAGCCGCGACTTTACTGAGGTTCACCCAGTGTGAGCAGCAGGAGGACGGTTAGCTCACCTCCCAGAACATGGCACTGAATCGCTGGAAACTGATTTAGGGACTGTCATCAAATTACTTAGCATAAATATATTAATACAAAATAATTGCAGTTCTTTCAATATCTTCCATGTCATGGGGCCCAGTGACTCCAGCAGCAGATTGTATTAGTAAACTGGATGAATGAGACACAGCTATGCTTATTGTACTTTAGTGCTTCCTCTATTTTATATGAATATTAATATGCAGAAATCTTGATTTTTTTTCTCAATAGCTTCCATGTCATGTGACCCTCTGACTTCTGAAACAGATTCTGTGTCTATCAAAAATATATAATGATAAAGAAAATAGTGGTAAAAAAACTTCTCTAATGCTCAAGAGGTTAACATATTATTAAGCAGCAATGTCAACTTCTCTACTATTTTGTCTCATGTCTTAGATTCTGATTCTAAAGTCCTCAAAATGTTTATTTATTTACATCCAACCTCTTCCACCACCTGCAGTACAACCACGTGATTCAATTCGAAGAAATAAAAAAAGCGAGAAGCGAGAAGCTTAGAATTTACTTATCGTTCATTTATCGTTATCGAGGTGAGTTGCTCAATATATCGTGATATTGATTTGAGGCCATATCGCCCAGCCCTAGGATAGGTCATAGAATTAAAAAATAAAAATAGGTAGAATGCTAAACTTACGTTCACCATTGTCATCTTTTGGCAGAAGGGACGGCCAAAATTAACAAATAATTAGTTTCCTTTTTTATGTATATGCAATTGACATCCAGTTAGAAAGAAAACCACTGTCCACCAAAAAGATTTGGACAAAGGATTTTAGAAAATGTAAACATTTTTAAGAACTGAATAACGATCTAATATTAATTTGTTGTGGTAATGACGGATGCAGAGTAGGGTTGCAGCATATTTCATGGTGTACTGTGGTATGGAAATTGACGGTTATCATATATTTGCTCATTGATGGAATGGAACCATATTAGTGTTATTTTTGAAAATGTTTACATTTATATCAGGTTTCATGTCGATCAGAAAAATGTATATTTTGTGAAATTATAATAAAGTTATTTTTATTTTTTTTATCGTGCTGTGAAAATGACTCTTGTATCCCTAATCACGCTTTTTTTTATCGTAAGAATTATACCTGTAGTATTGTGAATGATATTATATGGCACAGCCTTATCTGACACAGATGTACGAACCGAAACATATATACACAGACATAATGAAACATGCTCCACATAAACCAGTATTCATGTTCACAAGCAGAGACATACAGTGAACACATACACATCAGACACACACACACACACACACACACACACAATTCATAAGCATGCAGACTGGGGTGCAGGCGTCCTTTTGTTGGAGGGAGAATGGGAAGTGTGAAGGACGTGACGAGGGAGATAAGTGTCCTCCAGGGCCCTGAGGTTACCCTAATGGTGTCATACATCACCCCTCACAAAGCCATGCAGAGCAAAGTTGTCAATGCATGAATGCTGCACTATTACTATCGGCCATTTTAATCATGGCACCTGTCACTGCGCTAATCAACACCATAACTTCACACTGGAAATCACTCAGAAAAACTCTCTCATGCTGCTGTGTACCAGGAACTGTATACAACAGGCAGTAAGTTATGCAGAAGGGTCTGCTGGCTGGATGGCGGGCCGCTGTACTGAGGGGTTGTGACTTTGTAGTGCATCATTGCCCTTGTTTAATGGAGGCTTGGCTTTTCCTAAGCAGTTGTTGTGACAATGCTAAATGCCGATTTTATGAACGTGCTAAAGGGGCTTTCCCCACACTGTCAACAACCCCCCTGCAAACACAAACTCACAAACAGCCTGTCCAGTGTTGCCTACTGGATGCACACACACATACAGACACACTGAAAAACAAACAAGACCCACAACAGTACAGCTTTTTCCTCCCTGTCCGCACTGGTACAGATTCTATAAATGCATTGTCTATGCATTTTGGCCTCTCCTCTACACTAAACTGGAATAACTCACTTTGAAAGTGCTCCCCAGAGTTGACAAATAATCCCTCTTTTGAAATTTGAGACAGGAATTAAAAAAACAAAAACATTTAAAATATATTAAAACAATATTCAATTTAAAATGTCATTGTGTTCAACTGTCCAGGAGATAATTCATTTTGTATATAAGAGATCACCAAAAACAGGTACTGTCATTTACGTATCTGCAGTGTTGTGGAGACTTTAACTATATGTAGTTGAACTACATAGCTTAACTACAATTTGCTGTAACTTGCTGGTAGTTAAACTACATTCATATTTTGTGCTGCGTCAAGTATTTCTTTTACTTTACTTTTAACTACTTTATGGGTCATTTTTTGTAGTTTAACTACTCAATTTACAAACTACAATTTTGGCCAATAACATGAAATATTTTTTTTTATAAAAAAAGACCTATTTTATATAAATTTTATTTTATTTGTCTTTGATGACAAAGTGGATGAGGTGGAGCCTTTGTTAAGTCACCAGATGAGTCCCCACAAAATACTTTCAAATCTCTACCCAAAATGTCCAAAGTGTTTGTGAAGTTCAAAACAGGTGTCCCAGCCAGTGCAGCATGTGAGCGGCTTTTTAGTGTTGGTAAAAATGTTTTTAGTGCCAAACGGAATGGCTGTCTGATAAAAACTTTGAGAGACTCCTCATGTGTTGTGTCAACAAGCGATTCTGCCCTGGCATCTGGTTCTAGTGTCTAAGTGTTAGTGCCTCTGAAGTTCCTGTGATGTTGACCAAAAATGTCAGCTTTTGTTCTTTAAACAATATTTTAAATTCATTTTTGTAGGCTATTATATTTTGTTTCATACACCATATTCATATTGCACATATGTTGATTTATTTAACGCTGAGTTAAATGAGTATAATGAGTATAAGTAGTTGCTAAAGCTACTTTTTTTAGCAGCAGTTTTACAAACTACATTTCACCAGGGGTAGAAATGTAGTTTGTTCAAACTACTACCAGGCTGAACTACATGTAGTTTTACAAGCTACACTTGCAATGTAGCTTTCCCCACAAAAAATGTAATTCATGATATTCTGCGGCAGTATGGCTATTATAACTGATACAGTGGGTGGTTATGTTTCATCATAGCTATCAAGCACTCATATCTGAATTTTCATTTTGTGTCTTGAGAATATTTTTGGTAATGAACAATAATGCTGCACATTTTATCTAACTTTCATTGCATTCACCTGCATATACATTTATATGCACCCATATCCCAATAGCTAATTTTGAGTAGTGTATATTCACGTATGTATGAACTGCATAATACAGTACATATCAAGCTTTCAGCATTTTTCTGATAATCTCTGTTAATATTAATCCGACTGTAGACCAAATGACTCTATTTAAAACTTCCCACTTTGGCTCTGAGGGAGCAAAGTAACTAGTAAATCAAATCATCAAAAAAATATTTGCCTCCAAAACAGAGTTTTTCATACTGGACCATAATCATGTTTACTAAGTTGATAACAGCTAGCTAGCTAATAGCAGTTGTTAGCTAGCTAGCTAGCTATTAACTAGCTTTAAGTTAACATTAGCAACATAACCAAGTTAGCAAATGCAGATGCTTTATATACAAAGTTAAGATATTACTCACCAGTATTGTTGTTGAAAACTCCAGCAATAACCTCCAGCCTCTGTAAATACGAAGCTAGCTAAGCTAAATTTAAAAGTTAATCACAGACAATTCCACAGGATGCGTCAGCTAACACACTTTTGTTGACTGTTGAGAACGGTTGTGCTGTTATCTTCTAGACTCCTTAGTACAGAAACACTGGCTATGAATAAGTAAAATAAAAAATAAAAAAAGGCTAGCTAGCTTGGTATAGGAACATAATAACACCAGTAAACATAAAAGCAGTTTTACATGTTGTTCTGACTTGTCTAACAGCGCAGGTGTAACTAATGTGTCTCTAACACTACTGTCCACACAGGTCCTCAAGGTGTTTAAAGGGCCAGTTCACCACTAGTATAAAGCAACATCTTAGTTGGTGGTATACAGCCAAGTTAAGTTTGATTGTATTTGCCTAGGTTTTGGCCAGTGATGACATTTACTTACTTAAGTACTGTCAGTACAATTTTGCTTGTATATACTGTACTTGAGTATTTCCATTTTCTGCTACTTGATCCTTCCACTCCACTGCATTTGGGGGGTAAATAATCTTTAGTAGGATAAATGTTATTATTTTATCATCAAAAAAAAAAAAGAAGCTGATTGCCGAATATTGGATCCAAAAAGTGGCCAAACGTATACGTTACAGATAACCGAGGTCATGCTACAGTAGCTTTTACTTAAGCATTACTTTTGAGTGTTCCTATAACTCTGATATTCCTCTGCCACCAACCTAAAACAGTGACGTCAAACTTATTTGGCATTTATTACATTTCCTTTGATAATCTGTCTCTTTATTACTCTAGCAAAACAAAATGTCAACAGCTTTCATTGGGATTTGGGGTTGAAAAAAGCAGAAATAACACCAGCAATGATGTTCAGATGATAAAACAAATTAAATATAATAGATAAAATACTTATTTTTGGATGATAAAATGCAAAGCAAGCATGTTGATTTTCCCCTCAAAAAATGTCAAGTTAGCATCAAGTGAGGTACAGGTAAACCGCTGATTTTTTTTTGTATTCCTACTATAGATAAAACAACAACATAAAATACAATTTCAAATTGTACATGTGTTAACACATTTCACTTTACTGGAATGAGCTAAAAGCGATTTTCTCCAAAGCAGTTAGTGTCCGAGCTGTTGAAATGTTGTCAAAAATGGAAAGTGTTGCACATCATGATTGATGTCCAAACTCAGTGTGCCTCCTCCAGTGGCATCATGTCAGGCCCCTCTGTGGATCTTCTTTCAGACTGAAACACTGTGTAGATATGGCTCCCAAAATAAAATGAGACCCAGCAAAGAGTTATGGGGGCAGCTGGAGAAGGGCTGGTAAAATATGGATGATTTCTAACTATAAAGATACTGATATCTCAATATGAGTGACGGAAACATTCATGGTGTTGGTTTCAGGATGGTTGGACAGCCCTGTTTGGGTAGCACTGGAGAGACACTGGGTCGAGTTGCAAACTATTAGCATTCCTCTGGATCGGGGCTGTAAGACAGGCTGGGAAGAGGCTGCAGCGCCTTGCCCTTTGCACCGACGGGACAGGGACCGATGTGAAGGAGGCCAGGGTGGAGAATAACAGAGGAAGTGAGAAGACACTGATGGTGGAGATAAAGGATGGATACAGAATGGATGAGACAGTGGATGCACAGGTGGAGAGAAGTGGGATAACGTTAAGAGAAAAACATTTGTATTAGCTGTCTATCTAATCTAAATGTAGTTATCAATTCAATTCCGATCTTTTAAAAGTAGATGAAGGTTAATTATTTTAATTATTCATTTTAACTTGGGTTGGAACTTTTGGACTTATTTTTTGGGGTGAAAATCTATACCAACAAATCGGGTGAAATTCAGATTTCAAATGTAAGTCTGCCATCACAGTGCTGCAGTGGCACTCATTCTGAGGACTGTGTTTTGTTTTGTTTTTTACTTGCCATGTAGGGACTTACTTGCCTCCTCTTACTCCAGGGCATAATCAATAGGCCTTTAGTGTTTTAGGCCCCTTTTTTTGTCTTCACTTTCTACGACTGGAGGCGTTTATCTGAGAAAACCGCGTTTACTGTAAACTAAGGTGATCTGCATGTGGTCTTGTAGCAGGAAACTTGTAGATGCCAGGAGATAAAAATCAAGGTGAGGACATGTGGTCCCCGAAAAACTGGGTAAAAAATAAAATAGATTAAATCCAGAAGCTCGTCCTGAAATTTTATTTTCAGGTGATCATCCTTTCATCAAATCTGATCGCTTCTAAAGAAAAATGTGTAAACAACCAGAAAGCGTCGAAATTTTGCTTTGAAACTACTGATTTCAATTTTGTGTTTCAAGAAGGAAAGGAAAAGGAAAATTCTCAAGTTTGTAAGTTGACCGAGTTCAACGTCTAATCTAACTTCTACCCTCACTCCCCGTAAAGTGGGGCGCAAATTGCAAACTTCAGCCAGAGCGGAGCCAGCTGTGAGAAGCCATGTTTGAGGCGGGCTGTAGAGCGGTGGATCTCGTAGCGCTCTGTGTCATTATGAAACCTGTTTTAACTAATGGGATACATTATCGTTAATCACCTGCTCATTAGGAGCGACATGTTGAAGAGGGACTCGGCGGCGACATGCGCACACTGACACACGCATGCACACCTCTGCAGTGACGTGCACACACAAAACATCCTCTAATCTCTGTGGCTTCGAGGCGTCTTGCTGATTTCCTGCTCCTGAGCCGACGCGCAGTTAGAACACTTAACAGTGTGCATGCAGTGACCGTAGATTCCTCGCTCAGTGCACGCTTCTCAGCTTCAAGGCAGCTTAGGTGGTCTCTTTCCCCAGGCGAGAGGTACCCTACCCTGGGTTAAGGATTCAGAGATTCTGGTTAATGACGCCCAAGCCTCCCCTTCCTCCCCTGACGCCATTAGAACCTCATTTTAAAGGAGAGTGATGGGCTAGACTCGCAGGGTTATCTGGCCTATCTTTTAATCATAAATGAGACCCCTCCCTCTTCTTCCTCCCCCTCTTTACCTCTCTACATCTACCTCCCTCTCCCTCTGTGGGTTGGGGAAAGTGCTGTCTCAGCGTTCTCCTCTTTTTCTCCCCGCCCTCCACCGCTTCCTGTTCTGTCTTTATGCTTTTCCAGCCCATCGCTGATCGGGGGCATCAGTTCCACCGGGGTGACTCCTTCACCGTCACTTAGGAGCTGCAGAGTCCTCTTCTGTCCGAGAAAAACGGGGGAGATGGAGGGAAAGAGGGAGGGTTGAAGGGGGGGGAGAGAGGTAAAAAGAGGGTCATGCCAATGACAGGAGGCCTTAAAATGGCTCCTATAGGCTTCTTAAAAGTCTAGCTTTAAAGTGGAGGATCTTATGGTTGCCAGTCCTGCGACACTCTCCTAAAAGATTATCTTTATCCAACGGTACCGTGCTATAAACACCCTCTATCTCAGCAGTCTATTACCTCGGCAGTGTGTGCAATAATTCACAAAACATTTTTTATACACTCTCTCTCTCTTACACACACACATATATACGCATATATATACATACTGTGGACTGTTAATTTTATGTACAAGAAATTGAAAAATATATGCCTGTGCCTGCAAACTTTTGCAAGAGTTGGTAAAAAAAAATAAAAAAGAAAGAAAGAAAGAAAATGTGATGATGCATGTTCACCTGCAGGCCCCGGCGATGATTTTCAGTCCTCATCACCATACGCACACACACACACACACACACACACACACACACACACACCACCACCTCAGTGCCCCCTTCCCTTCAGTCATTGTCTACCGCTGCAGTCCTGCAGGGGGTAAACGTCAAACTCTCCAAATTGGATGAAACATTATGGGAAATATTATGAGGCAGCCTGCTGGTGTGATGGCTAGGGGCTTCTGGTTAATTGAGTTGTTGCCCGCGCTGCATACTGAACAGGACCTGAGGATGGCGGACGAGTCGGGTGGGACACTGGCTTTTTTTTCCTTTTTTTTTTTATTTTGAAGACATTTCATCTTTATTGGTTAATGTGTAGCCGAGATGGAGAAAGGCCAGATGGAAGAGGGATAAGCGGACTTCCCAGGATTTTTATGTCTCATATATCAATCACCAAATTTTCAGAAAAGTACTAAACAGCTGTATCATCATTATCTTTTACCCTGAGTGTTTTGAAAGTAAGGAGGAAAAATCTCCCTACTTTTACCCAAACTATTTGATACATTATAATTACATCATGTCAAAAGTCCCCCCGCAACTTTCGAGCCGTGCCTCCAAAACTTTCTCCGCCAGAGCCACTGAATAATTTCGCCTCTTTAAGCCTGACACACAGAAATCTTTTATCCACAATATTAGTCGGAAAAGGAAGACAGAACTGAAATTTTAAAGAGAAGGAGGGAAAAAAAAGTAAAGTGAAGTACTTTTGATCATCGCTGCGACAAGGCTGAGAAGTAACATTTAGTCATTAATGTCAAAGCAGATATATATCCCAGGATTTATATATTAGCATTAAGAGAAGCCTATTAGTAATGTGGCTCATCCTTATTCGGGGTCAGTGCCAATGAGTAATAATCTTATGCAAATATATTCTGCCGGGGAATTTTTCTGATGATTACTATATGCAGATTCAGCCCAGTCTCTTTCCAGTGGGCCCGAAATGAGCGAAAACTGAGATATCCATACATTGTTCATGATTAGACGAAGATGAAGGAAGCTGAACTGCATATCAAGTTTCACATCATTAAGAAAACATAGTTTCAGTTTTACTACCGGCCATAATTTTATTTCAAAGGCTTACTATATGTTTCTGATCTGTGGTGTACGTACGTGAGAGCAAACTTGAATACATCCAGATCCCACCGAAGCACGAAATACGGTTTAAACATGTCAACAGCATAAACATAAAAATAAAGTAATAAATAAACTATTTCAAGCTTTGCAATACACTTGAAAGGCAGACTTAGTACTACACATACCCATGTCACACGTGAAATGTGTATGTTTACATGTGAAAATCGCAATTTCACTTTTTCACATGAGGATTCCAATTGGATACACATACAGTAAAGTTTATGTCATTCTGAACATTTAATAAAAAAAACAAATACATTTTTTGATGCTCCTGCCAAATAACTACACTGGTACCATACAGTATGTACACGTGCCTTTTTGCAAGAAACAAAATAATCTTCCGAACCATCACTACATGCAGCCTTTAAATCTTTTATAAATCTACACTGATACGACCCCGTCCTCGTGGTGGTGTTCACTGACTCCTCTCAGACTGTGTGGGAAGTGCGAGTTTCCAGGCGGCTACTTCATCAACACTTCTCGGTGGGTCAGTGTCCTTCGTTGCAGAGCACATCAATTCAGGGGGGACATCGATCACGGCCGCCTCTCGTCACATTGACCAGCTCATTAGCTGGACTTAATATACGCCGAGGGAGCTCTGAGGCCTGTGTGTCAGCCCAGCACTCTGGAAGAAGTTGGCCTGGAGATGTAGACATTTAGGATACAACTTGCACAGGGAAGAGAATGGTGGAATGATAGTGCACACGCAATCGATTTAAGATTTGAGTTTTCTGTCTTTTCCGTCTATATTTTCTATGCTTAAATCTATGTTCTGTAATCGAGTTGAAGAGAGGTATATCTGTTTCAACTGCTACATGAGAACTACCTAAGAAATGAGATTGATACGGGGCAATTCAGCACCGCAGGATAGCATCTGATATCAATGTTCAGTAACAACGCAAGGAGAAGTGTGCCCTTCATTGAGCAAGGTACAAAATAAAGTCAGGTGTGGTAGGTGGTTTCTTGGCACATCTGACTTTCATGCAGGAGAATTATTGTTTGCTTTTTCATCAGCCACAGTAACCTCAACCAACTTTCAAAATTCCGGGGATTGTTACGGTGTGCTCACAAACATCTGCTGTTAACACTGGCAGGCTGTAGCTTCTTGTTTCGCGGAGGACTTCAGCTGAGTAAGCGGTCCCTCAGTGTGGCACAGTCCTGTACACACTGTTAAAAGACTGTAGTCACTTTCTGGCTCAGACATCCGCCGAATGTGATTTTAGTGACCGGATCTCAAATGCCTCTCAATGCATCATGGGAGTCTTCACACCTGTCCACTTGCGATTGGATCACTCAGGGCGGATGTTAATACCGGCTCGAAACAGGGCAGAGAAAGTGAAATCCCCATGTCGAAGGCTGGCAGAGTTGTCTGGAGTTCTCAGCAGAAAATGAAAATGAGACAACATTTTTGAAGATGAAAAGGCCATGTGGAGAACAACATTTTCTTTATCATCACAAACAGTATTTAGCATTTCATGGCCTCAGAAAGCTGTGTGTGTACCATGGCCTTCTAAGATAAAACAAAGCTTCTTCCCACGGGAGTAAACATCCACTCCAGAGCAAACCAGAGTGCCCCAGCTGACTGCTAGCCTTGTCAGCCCGGCCCACTCACAGATGAGGGCCACATTGTGCCTATTGTCTGTCTAAATGGTGGCTTCAGACAGGAGAAAAGGGGCAAACTTGTGTAAACAAGCTCCAGCTTTAGCATCTCAATGTCACCGCATGGGTGTCTGGTGCTAAGCACTGCGTTGTGCCTGTTGGCATCATGCATTCTTTCCTGGGCAAACTTTGGACACAATCCTGCCCATTGGGACTCTCGACTTCTTCTGAAGAAAGAAACTGTGATGTCAGAAGAGGACAGTACATTTCAGAGGAAAAATTGTCTCACATAAAACTTCCTCAGGTGTTATTCATCTGGGAAACCGATCAGAGATAAACCAAAGCAAAGTGTATTGAACTCTTGGTGCCCAGAGCAGCTGACTGTGTCGGCCCAGTGAGTTGTTTACCTGACTGGAGGCTACCACATGGAGGGATATTCAGAGTCTTCCTGGAGGATTTTACCATCACTATAGTGCCCCATTCGCTTCCTTTCTTCCCTCTTATTTGTATCCATTAGGTTGCTGTCGCTTTGTGTTTTGCATTGAGCAGAACAGAAGCACGGATAACACAGATCATTCGTGCTGCGAGCTATTCTATGGGTTTTGATCACAAAGACATGATGATGATGATTGTGAAGTCAGTGTGAACGCACAAATGTATGAACACTTGTGACCTCAATGTGTCCTCTGTATTTACCTTTTCAGACAGTTGGATTTTAAGAGGCACAGCGCTCTGTCTGTCTCTAATGATTACTAGCTAAAGACATTCCTTTATTAGTGTCTAGTTTTGTAATGCTGCCAAATAACACTTTATTGCCCTTTAATTAAATATTAATGGTAGTGTCATTACATCTTCATTCATAATTAAAGAGCTACCAACGACCGATATTGCATATTAATGTAATTAAACATCAGAGTGTTCTGGTGCAGTTGTGTGGTGATGGAAGCATTCGATTTAAACAGTAAAAATGATGTTTTCTGTTTATAACGCAATGAAAGATCACATTTTCATACCTTTCAAAAAAAGTATGGTTTTTATTCGATCCTGGTGAAACTGCAGTGTATTTTCCAGTTCTAAACATCGACACTGTCGACATCAGAAGCCTCAGACCGTAGTGTTACATCTTTAAGGAGATGACAGCGCCATACCCTGCACCCCCCACAACCAATTGATCGATGCCCTGTTAGGAACTGAGGGAGGAATGGCATGTAAACAAGAAAAAAGGGCTCCATTCCAGCTAAATTGACCCCCCACTGAAGCTGTAGATTACAGGACCTGCCACCCCTCACCCCGACTCCCTATGATGTGCTTGGTAGTAGTGACGCATGATAACAAGGCAGCTTCTGTTGTTCATTCGGTAAACAGGAAGTTTCTGCCCTGGAATCTAACGTGAAGGCGGACACCACCACCACCACCACCACCAGCAGCAGCAGCAGCAGCAGCAGCCATCTTTAAATCCCCTTTGGTGGTGTGACCCCTGACCCAGCCTCAGAGAAGGTCAGACAAAACTTATCTCTCAATGAATAAACTGGTGCCCCTTTAAAAGTCAGCATGTTAATGATTGCCTGCAGCCTATGCCTTGACGTTCTCAAACAAAGTGGTACATGTGTTGATTTTTAATTAACAGGGAACACCAATGGTGATTATAATACATAGATAGCTTTCAGGCATGTTTGGTAGGACTTCATTTTAAAGGGTAATTCAGCTTTTCTACAGCGTGGGTCATGTTATTTTAGGACAACCTTTACTCCAAAGTGACTGGTGAGGTATGAGAACATGGTGACACCCTGACAACAAAGTGGAACAGAGGACGACACAAGGGTTCAGATCATGAGACCGTGTTACCGTATTATCTAAATATCATTATTTAAAGGTTAGAGGTACTAAAATGGCACTTAGTACAGCATGTACCCCCACCATAGTCTGCTTTAATTCAATCAAGCCTAAACCAATATCAAATGGAACATATCTAAATTAAAATCATTTTGATCGGCATCAAAAACTGAAGTGCTCACTTCATCAAGATCCATGCACCATCACCAAATCTGACTGGTGTCTGTTTCTGTTGAATTGTAAAGCTGTCTTTTTTCCACAAAGCAAAATAAACTACCCATGAGAAATGAAAAGGGAGTTTTCAAAATTTTGTACTGAAACTATGCTTGATCACAGGTCAAATTTATTCTAAATTCAGTTAAACTCAAAAGGAAGCATAGCTCATTTTAAAGATGCAGGAAACGTCCTTATACATTCAGGTCCAAAGGTCCGCTAGTCCAAAAACTGCTAAAGAAATTATTATTTAACCTTAACAATTAGATTGAAAAGTTACATCTCTTAAAGATGATACAGTTCATGTAGAGTTACACAAGATGGCCTCTCACAAACCCTGAGTCAAGCCATGATTCTTTGCTTTGAATAGCAACTTGACTTCTGACACTTTCACTTACTCAATGTTATGATTATTTGCAGATTTATGGGGCGATATTAGAGATCTTCTATGTGATCCCAGACTTTTCGGCCCCACTGTATTCATGTGTGTTCCACACTCGCAGTTCCACACTCGGAAGCTCAGGAAAAAAGCTAATAATGTAGTTCACACTACAGGATTACAGCCCTGATTATCCACTCACAGATGAAAGCCCTATCAGAGGCAAATTGGCCCTCACTCACCACTCACGTGAACTGTTTAAAGACGCTCTTGCCGATGCCTCGCAGAAGCCCGAACGATGTCTTGCAAGTTAAGTATCTGTTCGTGTCAGACACTCCTCTCCTGCAGAATACATCAGCATACACACACGCTTTTCAATATTTACAATCTTGTTGTCCTTGCTGATCCACAAGCTATACATTATCATTGCAGAGATATTTACCTCCAGCTCCCTGCAGAACAGACAACCCTTGCTGCTTCCATATTGCAATCCTTTCTCCATCCCATGTCTTTACTTCTTCTATCTCTTTTTTGTTGCAAATCGGTGCACAAACAACTCAGACCACATCTTTTAATGTTTCACTTGTGGAAGTTTGGGAACCCGACATGAGCAAGGCATAAACTGACAACTGAGGTGGGGTAACTGGCAAATCAAATCACACATGCAGTAAAATAAAGTAAGTTGTAGTTTCCAAAATATTGACAACGTACTGAGTTCGTACAGAATTTCACCGCTAACAACAGCACTTACAGATGTTGTCAGACGGGCCTGATGCGATTCGGAGGTGTCCCGCACTCAGGGTTCAACTCTACAGCTCTCCAGTCATGGAGAACTCACCGACCAACAAGCCACCCCACCGCCTCATCAATTATGCAGAATCCAGCGTCTTCGTGTAAACCAAGAGAGGAAAGCAGAAGAGACGAGCGAAATGTTTTCCACACGGTAATGAAAGTCAAATCCACCCCGGGTGCTTGGAAGCACTACACAGGCTGCAGCCATTAAAAGTCAATCGGGGTGTCTGCTGCGTAAACAAATAGCTATGATTATTCCAACCTGCCATCCTCAGACAGCATTAAAACATCCTTCAATTAGGCAGCGCTGCAACATACTCAGACCCAAACAAAGCTCTCTCTCCACCTCTCTGTCACGTATCATTACTCCCACCATGCCGCTCCTGCTCCCCCCCTCCACCCATCGCTCTCTGCACACCTTTCACTCATCATGATGTGTCAACTGTTTGCAGGAGCGGCAGCAAAGATGGCAAGCTCTTTGACCTACACCGAGATGGCGACGGCGCACGAGACACACAGCCTACATTGTTTGTGGGCTGGATCAATCAGAAAACCGCACCTAAGGGCCTTTTTTCTGCCTTTTTTTCTGAACTTTGGCCACACAGCTGGATGGGTAGGGTCTGACACACAGGGGTCAAGAGACAAGACATGTCAAGGGAACAGATGAGCAAACCATGCTCTCCCTCTCTTTTAACTTTTTTTTTTTTTAGTCTTTCACTCTCTCATATAACCACTAACTTGGCATGTCACACTTGCCAAGCTCGAGTCACATTGGTTTAGAGCTAAAAATGTACCAAGCTCTTGACAAATGTGGTTAGGATTCTGACTTTCGAGAACTCAGCAGGCTGAAACCACAGCCTTCAACTTTCCTTTTTATGATCTGGCCAAATAATCCTTCATTTAATCTTCTGAATCTCGAAGAATCTTTGAGGCCCTACCCTCATGATGCCAATAGTACACCTAAGTGAGTAGACACTAAAATGATTATAAAAGAAAGCAAACAACAACAGAGCATCGTGAAAAACAGTTACGTACAAGAGCAGAGAAACTGAGATCATGCTTTTAATGTGTTGTTAAATGTGTGTGCAGCACAGAGGCTACAGGGAGTTTGACCAGATTTGTTATGCAACATTTATCAGTCTTTATATGACAGAAAAAGTGAGCAAAAACAAGTATTTGATGAAAAATCAATGACAATCGTTACCAATTGGTAAATTTGTATTTGATCAAACTTTAGTTAATAGTTATTTGACATTTAACAGACAATGGAGTGCTTCATTAACCATTTATCAAGCAAAAATCAGTTGCAACTTTATAATGGCTTTCCAAATGAGGTTTATAGATTAGCACAGCATTTATTAACCATTTGCAAACTATCGTAAACATGCGTTGCAACTTTACGATAAATAATTTGTAAATCGTGGTTTTAAGTGTGGAATAGCAACAAATTAAATTTGAGTTCATGTATCTACACAATTTAATTATGATAGTTATTATACAATGTTATCAAATAAACTACCTCTTGATATTCATTTGTTCATCCTCTCAGTGGGTAAAAAGATTTTTTCATCTTATCACCAGAGAAAACATCTGGATCGTCTCGACCAGGGAAACAATGTTTGCTTGGTCCTTGGTCAACATTTTTCTCCCCTGCTAATGGGAATTGTGTTGTGCAGTTGGTATCAGTGGTTCATTGGGTTAACGAAAAATGCATGTTAATTCACAGCAGACATCTGGCTCAGAGAAGATGCCATTTTCCAGATTACACAGTACATCTAGGTCCAGATAAGACTGAGCCCTTTGTTGTGTTTTTCTTCTTTTCTTTGTTGCTGCATTTACAGTAAATACTGCATTTGAGACCCAGTTACCTAACATTCGTCCGCATGCCAGCAACATTGTGTGACACTATGCTTGGTCAGAGAGTTACATATTGCAGCTTTAAGCTTATAAAACATGCCAACACGAAAGGCTCTGAGCATTTGCCTTTATCATCACACTGAGCATATCAGCTCTGAAATTTAGTGCCACAATTGAGGCTTTTATCTCTCGTATTCCTGCACGCTAATTTAATCTTAAACTAATTAGATTATTTAAGCTGAATTATATACTTTGTGAAACATGTGACAAGGGTTAGGGTAAGGGTTAGGGTTAGGGTTTGCCAGTTTCAGCAGAAGAGCGGCCATTGTTTCGGCTTACAGATTCAGATCAGCCTTGCACGCACACTTAACACATACAGTGAGATGCAGACACAACGACTGATGGGCAATAAGTAAAGTAAGAATAAAATACGAGACAACATGCCGAGGAGTTCAGTGGAATGAAGGAATGTATAATAAATAGAAGATGTTGATAAATAGTTTGATCAGGCTGCTGCTTTCTGTTGTCAGTCACTTAAGGAAAGGCAGAAAGCTGCTAGTGCCACTGAAGGTTTAACAGGAACCATGCTGATTTTTAAAAATAAGATCATCTGCTGGAAGCAATACCTCATATTAAAAGGTCGCATTCATAATTCTTATCAAAAGCAACTGTTGTTATAAACTCTGAATGCACAAGTCGTCTCTCGATACAACCCAACAATGGAGGATTTTGATTTACTGAAGGACCTGAGGGGTAAAGAAACACTGCAGCTGTCTGGATTATATAAAGACTCAGCCTGGGTTTTCGAAGGACCGATCGAAAGTTCTTGCCTCTCTTGCTTACGTTTGCTAGGCCGGGCAAGCTCGACGATAAGGAAGATGGCGACGCCGGTCCCTTCTAGCCGAGTTCGGCAGTGTTTATTGGATTGTTTCCGGAAGTCAGCTTATATAGCTTCAAGATGCTAACAGCAAGGACTACAGGACAATCCTTCCGTGATGGCAGGTTATATTCACGATGTAAAACTACCCAAATCGAGTCTTTCTGGTCTGAACGAAAACAAGAGAAGCCTGTCATTCTTTTGGATAGAGGCAGAGGATGACAAGATTATCAGTCAACATCGCTCCTGCACTGCTGGGTGTTACCCCTTTACCCCCTCTTAGAATTAGTAAAGCCCTCTATGTATTGATTCATGACTCCAGACCATGATGCCAACTGTATCACATTAACTAGCCACTTTGCTGAAGACAGTGATATCAATGTAATGTTACCTCTGAGCAAACGTAGGCGGTGGTGCGATGTTCAGCTGACATCGGACTTAATTGTCTTGGTTTGGGAAACAGAATTAACACAACGCCTTACAAGCGGTCAGTGTATTGAGTGTCGCTCTCACAGTTCTCATTCACTTCTTTGACAATCATGTTAACTTGTTTTTCTTTCCAACAAAGATGAAGTTTGCACAGCATGTAAGTGAAACAAGAAACGTGAGCGTTGGCAGGGATTCAACTGGGTACCAAGCTTGCTCACCTGTTATTGGACACAGGCAGGAATTCAGAAAGGGGCAATTCTGGAATTATAGCACAAGAAATGGGTGAGAAAAACAGAGATATCGTAAAAATGACAAGGCTTTATTCACTGAGCTCAGGAAAATGCAGGAGTTATCTGGGTTGATCTTGATAACTCGATGTCATCAAAACATCCAGCAAATTGAAATAAATTCTTAAACTATACGACGTGCTTCAAATTTGTAATTTCATAGTTTGCATTACTTTAACAGAGCTTTGCATGGAGTCGACAGTTATGTAGTTCTTGCGTAACAATGCTGATTTCAATCATGAAGTGGGTTTTTTTCCCCCCCCGAAGAGATGCAGCAGCAACAGTGGAGGCATTCTCTGTCAACATGAACATACACTATATTGCCAAGTACCCACTCACCCATCCAAATAATTGAAATCAGGTGTCCCAATCACTGCCATGGCCTCAGGTGTATAAAAGCAAGCACCTAGGCATGCAGACTGTTTCCACAAACATTTGTGAGCTCTCAGGAGCTCAGTGAATTCCAGCGTGATAGGATGCCACCTGTGCAACCAGTCCAGTTGTGAAATTTCTTCGCTCCTAAATATTCCACAGTCAACTGTCAGTGGTATTATAACACAAGTGGAAGCGATTGGGAATGACAGCAACTCAGCCACGAAGTGGTTGGCCACATAAAATGACGGAGCGGGGTCAGCGGATGCTGAGGAGCATAGTGCGCAGAGATCGCTAACTTTCTGCAGAGTCAGTCGCTACAGACCTCCAAACTTCATGTGGCCTTCAGATTAGCTCAAGAACACTGCACAGAGAGCTTCGTGGAATGGGTTTCCATGGCCGAGCAGCTGCATCCATGCCAAACATCTGCAAGTGCAATGCAAAGCGTCAGATGCAGTGGTGTAAAGCATGCCGCCACTGGACTCTAGAGCAGTGGAGACACATTCTCTGGAGTGACAAATTGCACTTCTCCATCTGGCAATCTGATGGACGAGTCTGGGTTTGGCAGTTGCCAGGAGAACGGTACTTGTCTGACTGCATTGTGCCAAGTGTAAAGTTTGGTGGAGGGGGGATTATGGTGTGGGGATATTTTTCAGGAGCTGGGCTTGGCCCCTTAGTTCCAGTGAAAGGAACTCTGAATGCTTCAGCATACCAAGAGATGTTGGACAATTCCATGCTCCCAACTTTGTGGGAACAATTTGGGGATGACCCCTTCCTGTTCCAACATGACTGTGCACCAGTGCACAAAGCAAGGTCCATAAAGACATGGAGGAGAGAGTTTGGTGTGGATGAACTTGACTGGCCTGCACAGAGTCCTGACCTCAACGCGATAGAACACCTTTGGGATGAATTAGAGCGGAGACTGAGAGCCAGGCCTTCCCGTCCAACATCAGTGTGTGACCTCACATATGTGCTTCGGGAAGAATGGTCAAAAATTCCCATGAACACACTCCTAATCCTTGTGGAAAGCCTTCCCAGAAGAGTTGAAGCTGTTGTAGCTGCAAAGGGTGGACCGACATCATATTTAACCCTATGGATTAAGAATGGTATGTCACTTAAGTTCATATGTGACTCAAAGCAGGTGAGCGAATACTTCTGGCAATATAGTGTACATCAAGAGAACAACCCTAAGACTTACTGCAAAAACTTAATAAGTGGAGAAAGAAGTGTCTAAGGACATCCAATCAAAGCCCCGTGCTTCTCATCTGTAAGCATTCTGACAGCAGAGAAATAATCATAGAATGAAGTCAGTGTATATATTTTTTGTGGGCAATTCGGATACACACACAGCTGCTAAGAGAGATGTGTTGGTGTAAACTCATCCTCCTCTAGAGATACACATCCCAACGGATACGCACCGGACCACACACGACCTCCTTCCACACTCGGGGCCGAATTCAGTTCTGCCCCGAGTGTGTAAGATCAAATCCAGACTCACATTTAAGCCTCATGTCATCAGAATTATCATGTTTCAACAGCCAAGGTACCGCAGCCAAACTCTGTGTCCTTTTTGTTGCCAAGCGCGTGTGTGTGGGACCGATGCGACTCAGCTGTGCATGAGTAGATGCACTCCTAGCCGAGACTCTCGACAGTCATTGTATCTGCTAAGAACAGCTGAGCCTTTGTTGGTGGATTAGCACCTCTGCCTAAATGCCTTATTTAAACAGTCCTTTGGATAACGAATCACCGCGGTGCATGGGAGCTATACATTAATTTGCAGCGTGGGCGCCGTGCCAGAGAGGTTTGACAGAGTAACTAAACATTTCACAGTGGGCGAGAGCGCTAAATGCATTGTGACAGCCAGTAGTGTGTTTTGTTTCTTACCGAACACAGTGCACACAGAGGAAAACGGAGGCGCGCACATACAGCGACACGTGCGTAGAAACACGCGCGCGCACCCACACCTGTGCGCAGATACTCCCACACTTCTGCTCTGCGCCTCTTTCTCCTTTGCGGAGAAATTACTGGGGAGACAATGAAAAATCTTAGGTGTTCCGAGCAGTATTAGATTAGAAGCTAATCAAATCTGAGGAAAAATTGTTGCAGAACATCATGGGAAAACATATCTATTATGGAGACGTATAAGCAGTTTCGTTTGTCTCAGCTTTTATTCATTTGCTTTCCCCGCTCTGTTTTTTTCCGTCTTTGCCTCTCTGAATTCTCAAACGAGCCCATTTTGAAACCATTCAAACGTCTTTTCCTGTGTACAGGGTGAAGTTGGCTCACCGCTCATTTAATATCCAAAACCTGACCGCCAAAATATTCCAAAGGTCAGAGACTAGGCTCAGTTTCAGGTTTTACATATCTCTGCATTCCTTCCGCAAAATAGATTTTTTATAACTCAATAAACTTGTTTTGAGGTAACGGGCCTTTATGGTAATTGAATAACTAAACAGGATGCTTCAGTGCTACTACAACAATCTCCACCCAGCCGAGGGCAAGAGGCTCATTTTGATTGGCAGCAAGGGTACTCCCTATCTATTAGACATTCAAGACGAGCGGGAAACGGAAAGTTTTTGACCTACAAGCAATAAGTATCAGCACAGAGGGGACAGTGTTGCAGAGGAAGGCAGTACAGGAAGCTGAAAATTTGCACTGAGCTCTCACGACCTTGACCTCCTCTCAGGTCAGAAACTTCTCACGTCCCAGCTGCAGTGACTGAACCTCAAACTCATGTAAGTGTTTTTCAGGTGCGGGTTTATGATCACAGTTGTTACCTGTGTTACAGTATAAGGCCAGAAGAATGTGGATGATTTGCACTAGTTTCATGTCAAGTCGCAATCTACCCCATTTATTCATTTAGTCCATAATGAAGTACATGGTACCAGGGCAAACGGCCTGAGTTCAGACCAACAGCTGCATGGCTAACTGAGCTAACTCTCTGATGGCAGCTGCAGTTAGCTGCATTTAGCACTGACTCTGGTGATATGCTGGTCCCCACCTATTAGGAGTTGTGAAGGTGGCCAATTCTAAAATATTGAAGCTATCCCACACTTACCTCAAACTTCAGATATGAAAGTCAGGTCATAAACATGTGATGTGAATATGGCACGTACAAATGTGAATGCATCAGAGTTTTGCAAAAACGATATATGTACGGTATAGCCAGTACATCGCACAATTAACGTTTACTTCATAATAATACATCCGAGCTAAAAAGTTGTCTATTGCCATTTTAAATCACATCTTGTGACACTTCAAGGAAAACCTTTTCCTTTTTTCACAGTCACAGTTCACAAAGCCCGGTCCACAGAGACATGGCTCTCCCAGTGCGGTGTAGACGAACTCGACAGACCTGCAGAGCCCTGACCTTAACCCCACGCAGCACCTTTGGGATGAACTAGAAAGCCGACTGTGAGCCAGGCCTTATCTCCAGACATCGGTGGCCGACCCAGCTAATGCTATTGTGGCTAAATGGGAGCAAATCCCTGCTGCCAGATTCCAAAATCTGCTGGTAAAGCCTTCATAGAGGAGGATGGGATCAACAAATACTTATGGATGCAATGTTTGGGCGGACATATATCAAAGATAAAGCTGGCTGAAACAGAAGGTTTATATGCAGCAGCATGGCAGCAGTAACATTGCCTCTTTCCTCTTCATCTTCTCTCAATGTCATATTATCTTAATAAGGGGAAATGATAAATCATCGGGGGAAAAATCATATTTTTCCTTTTAATTTCTTCTCGCTTGTACTTCCAGTGACCGTGAACGATTGAGATTCACATGGCTCTGAATGCCTCTTTAAACACATGACTAAGAGAAACAAAAATGATCTTTTAACTACCCACCTTAAGGCAAATGGGTCTTCTTTGATTTATCGTCACTCTATCACAAACAGGCCTCATTCATTCACAGTTTGCCCGTGTGCAGCAAAGACAGAGATAAACAACCTTGGTGGCAGAAGACCATTGCAGAAAAATTCCCAAACAGACAAGGCTCGCATTTCAAAAAGGCTCGATTAACACATAAGTGGGCTCAACATTTGCAATAACACTGCTAATCTATGCAAACTTTCTTTAGCCTTGTTGCAACGTTGAATGCCTGACCGGCCGTGCAAAGGCGTATGGTAAAATATACTCTGTAAAAATCTGACAAAGACAGACTTCTCTTCCGGCCAACAAAGGATTCCAAGTTTCGCCATCCTGCCCAGCTGCCTAGAATAGACAACACAGCCTCTTTTGTCAGGGTGAGTCAATCTGTGTGGGTGTGAATGCATTAGCCCTTCACAACAGAATTATGCCCCTGGACTCCCCCGCTTTGCTTTCAAATATTCTGTGATAGGTTCCCGCGGTCATGTTTAGATCACTTCCGGCCGATGATTTGCCATCAGAGAAGATGAATGGTGACCATTGAGATGCTGAATAATTATACTTGGACCTGCGAGTTGGGGAACACATAACCCTCAGAGGGCAACATGACAAACATGTTTTTCGGGGCCTGGTGACAAAGAGCATGTTTTGATGTGACTGGGCATGTTCCCTGAATTGAGTCATGCAGCGGGGTTATCGCTGCGGTGCGTGGGCCTTCAGTCCCTCTGTTTGTCCATCTCTGCACTTTGCTTTTCACTGTCTGACTAATAGGTTTATGTGTGTGCGTGCCAGTGCGTGAGCGTGTATATGTATGTGTGGGAGTCCATACTGGCATGCATATGCTCGTCTGTGGCAGTATAGAGCGCGATCTGTGTTTGCTGGTGTGTCACTGCAGCCTGGGGAAAGGAACGGACCGCAGCAGCAGACGACCGCTCACACAGTGGCAGACCTCTCTGAAGTCATCGTTTCCAACGGCGAGCAGACCACTGGTCATTATCACGCACATGCAGCATCTGTGCAAATGTGAGTTCTCATGAAGGTCCATTGAGTACTAACCACAATTAATTCGTTCAGAGCAGCCAGCAGGACCTAATGATCTGTTCTTTTGTCCAACGCAGCCCAGAATCCCATGGAATTACAGTCCTATTAAATTGAATCTGCAGTGCACGATTCACGTTGATTTGGCCAGTTTAAATGGAGATGCTGGTAGTTTGAGCATTATTATCATGTTTTAATCCAACAGTTTACTCACCACCTCTGCTGAGGGGATTTGGGAAACGCACGCTCCTAAATAAAGACTACCGTTGATCGGGTGTGCAAGCAGTGCAAGCCTCCTACAGTTTCCCCAAAAACTTCAGTGCAACGGGAAGGATCTCAAAACTTTGCCTTTGAGTTCGACACAAAGAAAACACACAGAGTAGTCCACTTGAAATACACGAGGCTGCAGCCATGAAGATCTTACAGCTACGTATCAAAGCTGTAGGAGGCTTCTGGTCCTCGGCCACTGGATTGTGAATTTCCAAAATCTCAACAGCGGAGAAGGTCATTGAAATGTCACCATGCCCAATGATAATAACAGACATGAACATGAGTTGCCAATGTCATGTGAAGCAATTCACACTATTATTTTAACTCATTTTGTTCCAGTCAGTACAAAGATTTGTAGTCTCTGACTTTGTAGTTTGTTAATTTTTTTTTTTTTACGTCAGCGTCACCTCACCATTTAAGCTGCTTCTTACCGTCTTCAGTTCAGTTCTGGGGCCTCATTCATGAAAAACTTTGTGGTCTCGAGATCATTTGTGGCAGTGTTTTTGTGGCAAAAAAAACCTGTGCTAAATCATGTTCCGAGTTTGTAACTTATGCACCTGTATTCTATACATCTCAAATCAACTTCAATGGACGGCACCTGTCTTTTGATTACCCCTCATAAAATGCAGCACAGATGAGGGTTTGGTCAGGAGTAGCTATGGACCGAAGAGAAAAATCATGCTTTTTGGAGGACAAGATCCAGAAGCCAGACAACATGTACTATTCAGTGGACTAAATAATGGGTTGACAAACACACAGCTTGGAGAGCGTCGTAGCTGCACATGAAGCTCATGCAAAGTTCACGAGGATCGTTTAGTCTTGACTTTGCTTCGAGAAAAGATTGTTTCCATGTCATGGTAAGGTGTATTAAATAACTGTTTATATGTGTTTTTCTGCTTAACTCATACTTAATATTAGAATTGATCATAAGTCCATTTTTGTAAATGAGGTCTCTTCATTTCAGCTTCAGTCTGTTGCATGTCTGATTCAGAATCTAGGCCTGTACACTGTTCACCTTTAAACTGTCTAGACATACAAAATAACCATATTCACTGTAATGTACTTGCTCCTCCCCATCTCTGTTAATATGTTTCTCTCTCTTAAAGTGTATGAATACAGTTCATAGACCACTCAGCAGCCCCTTGATGAAAACCGAATACATTTCCAAACCACCCCCACCCCACACGTACACACGCATATGATTCAGTCCCTGGCCTGGTGCGTTCATACACGCAGACACACACATGCAGACACACACATCACACGCGCGTGTCGCACACGCACAGCTTGGCCCATTAGCGGTGACATGTGACGTTTGGATGGGGCAAATGAAGCTCAACAATTGATGTCAGAGCCTTACAAATTAAACAAATGGGGGAGCGCCATGGTGTATTAGGCACCCCAAACCCCCTGATGAACACAGCCGGGGCACATGCCAGCAGGACAACATTGTCTCGCCCTCCTCTCCTCCCCTAAACAAGGCTCAGAGAATGAGGGGGACACTGCTACACACACACACACACACACACACACACACACACACACACACACACACACATTACAGTCAGTCAATGAGCAAAATTAAACTAACTGTGCATTGATTGCCAATTGAGTCCTCTGACAAGCAAATAAACAGCACCGATTCTGGGGATCGATATGATTGATATGTCATTTGGTCTTTGATGCAGCATCTCGCTGTAGTGTATGTACACAGATTGTGGAAGCACAGTAGGTCAGAGAACGGATGTCAATGAGTGAGTATTGCTCGCAGGTGAAGTCACCCAACACCTCTGGATGTTGTGCATGTTACGATGGCATCAAACTGTCATGCTCTCGTCAGACTGATTTGTATTTGCATTTTTGAATCGATCCAGAAGTGTTTGGGTTCTGGGTAATTTCTGGCCAATGGATAGAAACCACCCAAAAAAATCTCACATGCTGTATGTGGTGTAGTGGGTAAGCGTTTGCATAACAGGCTCCCAAATCTGAAAAAAAAAAAAATCCATAACTGCACAAATCTTCTGTAAATGTAATATGATTTGGTTTGTTATATCATTTAATTCTATATCAATCTCCATCTGCTGAAGAAGATCATGGGTTCTGATGAAAAGCTCGAGAGCAGCTAATAAATGGGCACGATGCCCTCGAAGCGCTCAGAAAGAAACAAATCTGCCGGTCTAGAGCATCGGCTGTGAAGTCTGTGTGATTAGAAATGATTAGCGGTGAGATTATTTGTCAAGAGCGTTTACATCTTTTGAAGATTTGCTTGCTAAAGTTTGCGGATATGATACGTGCAGATATGTACCCTCAAAAGCAACTTTGCAAGTAAAGACTTTCTCCTATTTTCTTTACTTGGCAGATGTTGTTGAACCTTTATGATCAACACTGGTGTACAGAGGTTCAAGCATACAATATACGTAGGCCTGCAGTAGAGGTGGAAAGAGTACTCATGTAGCAATATATGAAACTAGGCTGCCAAACCGGTGACCGCAGCCAGGGTCTACATTTTGGCATTTGTAATAAGAACCTACTGGATATATTTGAGGGTCCACTGCGTTTCAACATTAGTAAACGTGACACCACATGATATTTCAAGGAGACCTCTGGACATTTCCAGCTGTGTTTGTGGCGACCGAAACAGGTATTTTAATCCAAGCCATGATGTTTTCCCAACTCTAAACAAGTCGCTTTTGTGCCAAACCTAAACAGAGCCGAGCACAGTGTTGTAACAAGAGAGAAAAAAGACACTTCATTCTCCTCTTCATCCAGTCCACAACCTGTCGTGCTGTCCTCCAGCCAATCGTTCGTCATTTATGCACCGCAAAGACTTTGCGACCCACCTCGTCCCGTTCGCCACCTCAACCCTGGAATCCTGGCAATTTCTGAGCAAGATGCCCTCACGTGAAGTTGTCCCGCACCGAGCTCCATTTCCTCATCACCACCACCAGTGTCTAGGAGGTCTAACTCAAACTGGAAACACTATTACATTCCTTTTGGTCACAGTAAATTTAATCTTCAATTCAGATTCTCTCATTCTGTTTTGTTACTATAAAAGTCTCTTCTAATAACTCTAATAAGTTAGAGTCATACATTTAAAATGTTGCTTCAGTAAAAAGAACAAAAGTAAAATCACTCATTATGCAGAATGGAAAATTTGAGAATGAAATGTATTATGTTATTGTATTATAATTTTATATGCATTACAAAATTTGTCTCGCATGAATTCTAGTGGATTAGAAGTATAATGTAGCAGCAAATGTGCAAGTACCCTAAAATTGTACTGAAGTACAGTACTTAGCCATCGCTAATATACACTACACTTCAATTTTTTCACACATGTATACTTTCTATGAACACATTTTTAACGTGGAACTTTCTTTTTTATGGCTCACATGATTTGGAGTATGTGTTTGTGTATGTGTCTAGACCAATAGGTGCATGAGCGTGCGCGTGTGCGCCTGAGCATTTGTTAATCCATATGCAAACACATTGTCCTATCGACAGACCCTCTGAGGGGTGAAACGTCCAGGGAACAGGGGAGAGGAGCGCGGATGAGTCACAATTGGGATCTCTACGATTCACAGCACCTGCACACACTACATGCCAGGCACAATCACATCAAATCAAACTCACACACACACACACGCACACATACACACACACACGCACGCACATAAACAAAATAGAAAGTGTAACAATAAGACCCTCCAGACACCCCACGAACAGATAAAAGGCCCACAATACACAGCTATAAAGAACACAAAGTGGTTACCGAAACACATATACGCACACAATACATGAAAATACTCGCTCCCACACACAATCAGGCGCGTACACAGGTGTGGCAGATCCATTTTGTTTTCACTAACCCCCACAGCCCTTTGCACAATCCCCGGCAAATAGGACTGATGTTCCAGGGCAGATATAGGTGTACAATTTCTTGTTTGGCTTTGAGAAAACATGGCGTAATGGCAGTGAGAAATTGTGTTGGGAATAAATGCATCACCTCTGTTTGGGAGGGATGCCTCATCATAAGCTATCAGCCTGTATACGTGTTTGTGTGTGTGCCTGTGTGTGTGTGTGTGTGTGGGTGTGTATGTGTGTGTGTGTGTGTGTGGAGAGAGGAGGAGAGGAGAGAGATGGAATATCTAAAAGGGGTTAAGTGCCAGGGTTACCCATCCAAGGAGCATTAAATGAAGGCTCTCACTTTGATGGACACCGGCACCGAGATCCCTGATGTCCCAAAATATTAGGTTTCTCTTCTAATAATGTTGGAAATATTGCCTACTGTCATGATTAATCTGGCTGGCTGCTGGGCCTGATTGCAGGTGACGCGGTCACAGCACAGTGCCTGTGTTAGTTTCCACACACCGTCAGCTTCGCTCCACACAGAGCCGCAGCCAGGAGCAGGGCTGATAGCAGCCATCGCAGCTGCTGCTAATGTAATGTGACAGCAGAGAAGGAAACCTTTATTTTAATTCAAACAACAAAAGCCAAAGAGCCAAACTTATCTGCGGGGCCAACATTTTCCCTCCAACATGATGAGTTCTTTTCTTCTTTTCTCCTCCAAAGTCCTTAAGGTCTTTTCATTTTCTCCTCTCCTACTTTCATTGGGAGAGGTGAATCTCGTGTAAGCCAGCTTTCGCTGGAACAGTATCTGGCAGGCGAAGAGAGGGGCTGCAGAAAAGTGGAGGTATTTGCAGATGTGGAGGAAGGCACAAAAATATTTGTCAAATCAAAGGCTTGAATTATTGCACAGTCGGGTCAGTTTCACATGCCACTTAGAGGTCCCATTGTCCTGATGTTGAACAAGACCGCCTTTATGTGACAGGCTTGAAAAACAACGTTGGCCCTCCTCATAATCAAATCTGTAGATCCCAACAGGCCAGCAGGCCCTGCCACTTGGAATTCTTTGCATTGGCCATGGTCAGGACGTGCCGTTTTGGCCCCAACAATGGCAACATTGATTTTAGCGCCATGAGAATTTTGGTTGAGCTGTAAAAACTGCGACCGGGGGGGAAACACCGATCTTTGCCTTTCCCAGGAGGGTGTGTGTGGAGCTGCGGGGGGAAGGTGAGTCACTCGCAGGCTCCAGGGCTCTGACCCGCTGGACCTCTGGCCTAATTCAATCAGCCCAAGCACCATTAGCCTACCATTATCAGACATTATCTCCCAGGCAATGCGGGACAGTTATCCCATGCCAGCGTTGGGGAAAAAAAATTGCAACACACACACTTCCTGTCCTCACTTTGCTTCCTTTTGCACGCCTGTGCGCCACAATTGGAGGCTGATTGTCTCGCCACAATCGGGCCTTGTTTACACGCATCATTTTGAGAGAGAGCAAGCCGGTGTTTTTGGGGGAACTGATGTTACATTGATGTCTTGTTGCTATGGGGCCGGGGCTAAGGCCACGGCATAAAGGCATGACCTTCCTGTTTAGCTGCATAGTAACTTACTGAGTTGATACAAATTACCCCGCTTTTTCGATCTACCAATTTAGCCACTACTTAATGGGCAGGGGTCAAACTGAGCCCTTTCATGTGGGGCATCTTTTGAAGTGGCTGTAGACTACTGTGAGACTTTAGCACCAAGCGTCTTGATGCAGGGGGAGGGAATGGGAAGGGAGGAGAGTCGTGAACAATGGGCCCCCCTTAGAAAAGCCTCTAAATCTTAGCGGCTAACTTCAAAAGAGCCCCTGGTGTCAAAGCCAGTGTTGTGGCTGGAGCTGGACACGCTGTTTCCCTGGATATAAATGTTTTATTAGAGGGCACACCTCCTCAGGCTCACCCTGTCACTGTCAGAGGTAGGAGGAACAAGGGGACACTATGTGCCCCTGAGAGCGACATCAAACATAATGGGCTTTGCATGCATGCACACAGCCAACAAAAAGTTATTCATCAAATTGTAAAAAATGTTGACTTTTTTTACAGCGTTGCTCCTGGACTGAATTCCTCCCTACAAAGAGGACGTTTTTTTCACACATGTCTTTTAGTTTTAATGTGAGGAAGGGGCAAAATACAGGTTATAAATGTATTTAAAAATCAGAGCCGACGAGAAAATGCTTTAAAATGATCATCTGCCACATGCTCAGGCTGATGATTTGGGTACGTCACACGCAGCATCACGTTGCCAGACATCACAATTTGCTAAAAGTATACATAATTCATCACCAATCAGTCTTGCCTCCCCGTGCCGACTCCTGTGTTATCCCGGAGAAGATAGATGTGGGAGCGAAGCCCTTTGAGATCCAGATGGTACATTCCCAACAATAAGGTTTGGGCTTCCATTGGAAAATGATCCTTTTCCTGTGTGCGACACTAATGTATCATCGTCAGCCAGTAATGAGACAAACGCCCCCAAATGAAAATCGCAAAAAATACATTTTCCTTCTGCCTCCAGTATTTCTTTATCTCGCTCAAATGAAAAGCAAATGTTTCGCCTCCACAGGCCTCGGAATCATGCGACAAACTGCATGCACATCAATGCATTTTCTTAGGGTGTGACTCGTAATGTGATGAAGAAAAGACTGTGTTAAAGCAGCACACATTTGTCATGGTTTAACACAAAATTATGAATTCATCGTTTCCAGGAAAAACCATCAGCAAACAACATCTTGTATACCATGTGCCATTTAACAAAAACATCAGTTTTCTCTGGCCAAATAAAATAAGCGGTGAGAAGAATGCGCGGCTTTTGATTTGGATTTTTATTAGCTTATATCTCATTAAAACTCGTGTTGTCCTGTCTGCTTGATGCCTTATTGGTTGACCTTATTGTTCTCTTCAGCCAAGCTTTGATAATGTTATTAAGGACCTCACTTCACATCTTTACTTTTATCAGATTACACCACATGATGATACAGCCTGTCCAAAAATCTCACTCCATACTGGCAGCAGCAGTGAATACCGGCAGCTCTGCTACTCACAGCAGAACTATTTGGAAATTTGCAAGTTTTTTCTCTCCTTTCAGAGAGCCTTTTGTGACCCCTATTATGCATTCGAGACTTTACGTCAAAGAGCGAGGAAGAGATTTAATTTGTTGACGATTGCCACCGATCTCCTTTAAACGGCTTTTAATTGATAACGGCAAGGGAGAGCGGTGAACTTTAAATAGACATTCTAATTATCGGCTTTAAGAAGCAGGGGCTTTTTGGGAAATGTTATGGCATTTGGAATGGGATTAATGGGCGAGCGAGGCGCTGGCCACCCCGCAGCTAAATGACATTAAAGAGGGAGATGAGTGGTGCTGCTGAAGGGAGCAAACCCACTAGTCACAGGAGCCAGGGCGCCCAGTGCCTTGGGCACACACACCGTGGGGTAACGTGCCGGGGAGGAGGAGGGGAGGGGCTATTACATTATCCAGCCCTCCCTAGACTTCACCCCATACAGATATAGACACTGATACAGTAAGGCTATACTTCACTTATGCTGTACTCTTATGCAGATGACCGAAAAAACGCTTCTGAATGGACTTGAAAAGTTTTCCTTTTTTTTCACAAAACGTGGTGGAATAACAAGTGTTCATGACAACTTGTTTTTAAGACAAAATTGTGCCACCGTTGCAAGTTTATAGTCACTTATCTGTTGTACAGCATGCAATTGTAAATTAAATACAGTAAGAATTATTCCTCATTCACAAGAAATCTACAAGTGCTCCAACTGTTGAAGAGCTGGTTTTCCCATAATCCTCATATGTTGAATCTGATCGTAAATGCTCCGCAAATTGATCAACATTGTTCTTTGTTGCCTGATCTGTCATCATTATGGTTGAGCCTCGGTTAGGTCTAGGGAAAGAATATAATTTTGGTTAAAACAAGTATGACTAACAATGAGAAAGTTTAGGGAACCTTCGTAATTACACTGTGAAAGAAACCAGTGTCAGCTGTTGGTAAGAGAGGGCAGATGAACAGCAGTCCACCACATCCAAAGCCCAACACTCTGTCAACTCATCCATCCACCCAATCTACCTCTCTACATGGATGTCGAAGCACTTCATCAATGTCAACCTACTTCTGTCATTAGCATGGTCACTGAAGTCAAACAGCAACATGTTTACAGAATAGGACACTTTGTGTTAAAGATGTAAATTGCCTGACCGTCACTATTCCTGAATCCTTCTATAGTGGTTCTATACTATGGACGAATAATTTTTGGGGACTTTATTCAAGAGAGAGACACGAGGGATGATATTTTTCAATATGTTGTACTATCTTGAGTAATGACACAGTTCTTTGAAGTATTTGCTGTTTAAAATGATTATCAACAGCAGCAGTGAAGGCATCAGCAGCAGTCTGAGCTCAGTGCTGATACAACAAACTGTTACCTAACCACTCAATAAGGTCTTAATACACACCTCAAGCACCTTAATAGCCTGAACTAATTCAGCCGGCCTGGCCCTCAGTGGGTCACAGTGGTCTTGCTGGGTGTTCCAGACAGAGATCCCAGTCCCCTGTGGTCTTAGACTGGATGCCCTGGGTCTGCAGAGGCTCGAGGCCAACCGGCAGCTCTGATGGATCAGCCGAGGGCCAACTGTAGGGGATCGAGCCAGGGCCTCAGGGTTCAATATATGGTATGACGGCGGGACTGACAGTGAATACCAGGCAGAAAGAATCAGCCGAGATAGAATCAGATGTGTATCCGCGCACATGTCAACACACCACCGATATTTTGTCAGATAACAAAGACACAAGATGAGTAGGAGTGGGACTCGGGTTATTTTTTCTTATTTTCACTTTTTTTCACGTTTTTTTTTACATTTTGCGTATTTCTTAGGGAATAATGCATGGATATGGATGACAATAATCAGGCATATCAGGAGGCTAGTATCTTTGAGTGAGTACCAATGGGGGCTGACCTCTATCTCAATTCAAACGGATTCTATGGCCAAAATATTTCAAGATAGAAAAATGAGAGAATGTGCACATGCTAATTTCATTTAGGGGTGTAATAAGCAAAACTAGCAATAAAATCTAAAGAATAAAGGAGGCTTAAAGTAAAATTTTGACCTTGAAAACAGCACAGGAGGTCCACTTTCTAGCTGTCCTGGATGTTCCCTCAGCAGATGCAGTTTCTCGTGGAAGTTTTTTATTTTATTAAGTACTTGGCCGGGATGTCGGCTTAGCAGTTAAGACTGAAAGTTAATGCCAATAAAAATACTCGCCACACTTCAAATATTTTGAGTAATTCAATTAACAGACACACATATAACACATGGCCACATGATCAGTGGATCCCCTGCCAGAGGGTTTTTTCTCTTTCGTGTGGAGCTCTTCAGTGATGCAGACTCTTTTTATTCTCTACTCCAACAAAATAACCCACACATTTAAAAAACATGTAAAAATTCAATTGACTTTGCTGTAAACAAAAAAGTCTTGAAACTGATTACCCCAGAATAACCAACTAAAGTATTAAATATGAATTGTACGAGCTAACAACGTTTTAAAAATCGCAAAAATTGTGTTGGTTATTTTGAGGTTATCAGTTTCCTCGCCTTTTTTTGACAAGTCAGTTTTTACAGTGTACAGAAATGTCACAGTCACGTACAGTATCAGCATCAATTACATGTTCAAATATGCCACTTCAGAGTTAACATACTAAACAACTTATAAACAATACAACAAAAGGTTGCCCAGCTACAGTTTCACGTATTTGTTGTGTATAAAGAAAAGTATTTAGCATGAACCAGTGTCACATGTCACAGCCTCTATGGCCAAAGGTAACTTGCAACGCCTGTCCACTGATGGTTAGCCGATGCAAAATGCTTAAAAGTGGATAAGAAGATAAAAGAAGATAATACAGTGCAGACAAAATAGGTAAAAAAAAAAATATAGGCATACATGCATGTAGTATAAAATCTTACTAACCTTTACAGATTATTGTATTTTACCTTAAACTAGATGATACAAATTTGGCTGTGGAAGACCAACTCCACTTCTGAAAAGCACACCACTTCTATACAAAAGCACACTGATAAAGTCTGATTACTGACTAATCTGCTCATACTCAGAACCAGCGGGGGTCGTCTCATGAAGTCCTAAACTGCGCGAGGGGCCAGACTTGGCCTGTGGACCTCACTTTGGTTGGCCCCGGGCTAGAGGATGAGACCTGGGGAGAGTTGAGATGAGGCTGTCACACTTCCCATAGATCAGTCATTATCACTAATCCAGTCACAGCACTGGGATCAGCACCAGGCCCATTCATCTAGAACCGTCATTAAAGAGCTAAATGAGAGCTGCCTCTGCTAATGAGGTAATGAGAATTTCTGTGCGAGTGTGTGTCAGTATGTGTGTGCGTGTGTGTGTGAGTGTGTGTGTGTGTGAAGCAGACGGAGAGGGAGAGACGGGACGGACACAGAGAAGCTGAGAGGACAGAACAAATTTAAAATGTGTGAAACGGATAAGCTGATGCACGGAGGCAGAGGGACGAGTAACAACAAGACAGACGAATGACGGACAGAGAGGGGGGCCTATCTGAACCATCTTGGCATGTGAGTGAATCAATTTGCAGCTCTCCCATCAGAGGAGCCGTATCACTCACCCGCCTCACCCAGTTCTGTTTACTGCTCTCCCTCACCACACGTAAACAAAAGCCAGAGTTGTACTTGTCCGCGATCGCTCTTTAATTCGACACAGCCTCGGATGCATGTATGCAGCTGTTTTCTTCCGTTAATTGCGATACCACCAGGGTAAACATTATTGTCCTCTCTGTTCCACTCCAGCCCAAAACAAAGCGCTGCCGAGGCTGTGTGAAGTAGGGATGTCGTGCTTTGCTGTGTGACATAAATCAATTATTTATGCCTATGAAGCTTCAAAATATTTATCTTGCCTCATGGTATACGAGGCCGAGGCCTCGGAAAACAAATAGACGTTTGTATCAAAGGCGCACGGGCGTAAACAGGCGGAGTGGAAAGACAATGTGCGACCACCCGAGGGAGGTGGTGACGTTCAGTGAGAGACGTTTGGGAAAAGCCGGTCATTGATTGGAAAGCGCACATCAAACAGAGAGCACATTACCCAATGCCTCACAGGCCCACATGCACTTTCTGGCTCGACATCACACGGAGGCAAAAATCTAATCCTCATATTACATCTGAGATCCGTTTAACACTGATTGAGTTATGATTGAGTTATGATTAATAACGCAAAAACATCAATTCAGGAGAGAGTTGAGAACGCGATATGGTCGCCCGAAACGCAGTCGAAGAGACACATGTGGACACCTCAACAGCAGAAGATAGATGGGGTGCCATATGGATCAACTATGTAAACATAAAAATTGCAGTGTAAATATGCCGTTATAGAACACACACACTCACACACACACAAATCAAACAGTTTTCAAGCCGCTCAAACTGTAACATTCAGTTCAAGCTGGATTCAAAATGTATGTTCAGCCAGCATCACTCTCCTGGTTACTAATGTGTGATCATGGTATTGTTGATCACGTGATCATGTGATCTTCTGAATCCACCCTGCCAGGTTTCAGGCCATTGCTGCGATCGGTCAAAGTTGGCATTCCTGACTACCGGTCTAAATGTGTCCCCCATGCATTTGTTCGTTAGCAAAAAAGGACACCCATGGCAAACACATGGTTTTACGGCGAGTCTGTGCACTTTACGAGCAACTACAGCAGTTGATTAACAGATTAGGGGACTTAAAAAGAGACAGGAGAAGTAAGATCGTACCGCATGCTCAACTGAATGGCAAAATGGAATAAATTAAGAAATGATAAAGGATAATTGTTGGCTACGTGCACCACCACGCTGCTGTGATGTCGTCTGTGTTCATGTCTGTGAAGCCGAGCTTCGTGTGTCTTGTTTTTCCGTCTTGGAATTTCCAACCTAGAAGACCGTTCCATTGTTATTTTGTGAATTATTGCTCATTTGAAATGGCCGCTCCTCAAGAGGTTTTGATTTACTTCCTCTGGTGTTGGTAGCACTCGTCTACCACGTCACATCGTTTGGGATCTGATTGGTTGGAGGTTAGCCCTCGATGGAAAGTGATAGACAGATGGGTCGTCCAATCGCCTGCTGAATATTTTTTGAAAGCGCCTGCCCTTCTCCAAACAGTGTTAGGGGCAGTTTCCCAGACGGTTCTGTGTAACACGTCATCTTTTTGCATCAGGTTAACCGTTGAGGTCAGGCAGCTAAATCCACTTGGCTAAGGCCACGAGACGGCTGTCTAAGAAATGTATAAAGCCACACTACTTCTTGACATTAAACTTTGCGTATACATACTAGATATTGCTTAAACAAAGCTGCAGATGAACAGACTTTGAAGAAATTAGAGCAGCAACAGAGCAATGCGAAGGTAATCCATTAAGACCCACTGATCACTACCCCGGAAGCTACCACTGGGCAGATCTTTCACAGACTTCCAGTCGAATGAGAAAAGTTAAATTAATATGAAACTATAATACATTAATGAATCAATCAGACACTAGTCCCTGTCATTAAAATAATTCATGTAAATTTCACAGTAGACTTCACAATTAAAAGCTTGAAAGTAGGATACCTTTGTGTCTGGTACGGTAGTAAGTATGGTATCTCGAGTCCATAACTGTAATTTTCTGTTTTTGCTCCGCCTGAAAGTTGTATCTTACAACATTAGAAAGTCCGGATGAAAGGCTTGAAATGTTGCACTTTTCCTAATGTTATGAAATAAAACTTTGGCATTTACCAGCGTTTGGAGTCCTTGGGAAGCAGAGATCACATTTTAATTTCAAACAGAGGGTTCGAGCACATTAACAAATAACAGATGGTCCGTGAAACTAATAAACAGCTGAGTGCTGGTGCAGAAAAACTGGGGCTGAATTCTGATGCGTGTCTGAGAGAATCTTATATCAGGTAGAGATTTGATTTACAATTTTAAAGAATCGGACCTGATGAATTCAGTGAGGACAGGAGACTCGCCAATCGAGTCTTGAACATCCCCCTGCTTCACCTCCACCTTGTTAACATGCACACACACAGCTGCAGACACACAGACAGACATTCATACTCTCTCAGGTCTAAAGGACTTCTTAGTATGTCAGACATGGTGCCTCTGGGAATACAAACGCAGGCTGCTGCTGGACCGGTTTATCTTGTAGGTGTTGAAGTGAGCGGTGTAAGACAAGAGGAGAGTAAACAGTGGAAGCCTGTTAGGAGTGTAATGACAATGATTTTCTCTCAGTCTTTCTCCTCTAATCCAGGGATCAAACCTGCAGCGCATAATGACCTCCTCTGTCTCTCAGAGAAGCTCCCTGCGGAGCATGATAACACACACACATAGATAATGGAAGGAATGGGCATATTTCTCCACTCTGCCTTACTGGAAAACATACTTGAAATCATGTCCTGAGCCAGTGGTTCCACCTACACAAATTCTTTAGGTGGATAAATTGATTTCCACAGGAGAGTTGCCGCCAAATTGACATAAAAACAATAGATACAAAGGATAAAGGCCAGTGTGTACCGATAGTAAAATCCTTTTCAGGCAAATGATTTGTGATTCTATTATTCTGTAGAAAACTGTCTTGGCTTAAAGGGTAGTTTGGGTATAGTACATTGTGTTAAGATACAAGAAATCAAGTTTTAAATCTATTCGACTACTTAGACTACTTTGTTTACATGCAGTGCAGTAGACTGGTGTTAAAACCTTGGGCAAATGTCTCCTACATACCCCAACCTTATTTTGAAATCCTGGCCTTGTTATAGTAGTATATTGGTACACTCTAAGACTATAAACACTATTTAAAGCTATGATAAGAAGCTGTGGAACATGACTTATTAAGACTTCTAGAATTCTGTTTTTTCAGTCTTGTTCTCATGAATGAAGCTGTTTTGACTATGGGTCATAATAACAGGCCACCTTAAATTGTATTCAAATCGTTTTCTGAAGCTTATCTTTGAGTGCGACCAAAAGTAAACACAGGAAGTAGCCCTCTGTGTAAGGTTTTGTACTTTCAATATACTGCTACACACTTCATAACCAGACTCGTCAGATGGCTTGTTGCACCGAACCATCTGGGAAGTTGTTCTTAGAAAAGGTTTAGAAAAAGGCAGGCCCCTTCAGAAAATACCTGGCAGGCGATTGGACGAACCATCTGTCTCCCACTGTGAACCAATCATACCAAGAGTAGGAGCCCATTGGTAAGTCAAACTCATACCACAGCCATCAGTAGAAAAGTGAAAACATCTTTCCGATCAAGAAAACACGTCTGATAAACCTGATGTTGATGCAGCATCTATGCTAACCTCCTTTGGAGGCGCCATTGTTGTTTTCGAACAAACATTTCTCATCGGTCATCACAGCTAAACCACACCCATAGCTGCTGGTACTTCCTCATCGGACAGTGATTGGTCCGACCAGCTGTGGTTTTTCCACAAGTGCATTTCTTGAAGCATGGCAAGAAGGATCCAGCTGCCTTGGCACATAAATTCAGTCAAAACAGCCAAAATCTTTAGGGTACCAAAATATAATAATTTCTCCTTTCAGAATCCATGTCACTACGAACAGCTTACATTAACTTGGTTGCCTACGAGCATGTAAACACACTAAGACTAAGTGACCATCCACCACCATCTCTTCATCTGCCTCCTGTCATCCCACATACAAGTCCAAACTGATGGGGGACATGAGCGAGCGCCTCATCACCATGCTAAGTGTTTACAAATTGTTTTGGTCCTATTCTTGTGGGGGTTGCTGGGAGGCAGGCGGTCAGGATGGGCTGCCATGCGAAGGCTGTTGATCTCTGCGCGACACGCCGCCCTTATGGTGTTGCACATGGCCCTCCATTAATAAACAAATGAAAGGCTCACCCTGGAGGTCAGGGGAGCTCAGCTGGCCCATTTGCCGCGGCGATCTCTCGGCTCACGGAGATCCAAAATGGCCACCCGCCGCGTCTGCCTGTCAGGCGGCTTCTAACCTTGTCTTCAGTGATGGGCAGGAGGGCAGGAGAGGGGAAAGGGGGGGGGTTTGGGGTGGGGAAACAAAGGGGGGCATGAGTTGCCCTCCCTCCCTCCCTGCCGCTGATTAGTGTGAGTGACAAAGTGGAGCAGAGAGTCCACTCAGGCCCTCATAATAAATCTATCAGGGAGTAATAGAATTCCATCAATCCTCGCTCCTCAGTATCCCTGCCCTCCCTCCTGCTCCCCACCCCTCGGGGGGTCACCATGTCGGCCTGCGTGTCTGTATGGTGGTGGTGGGAACGTGGGTGGGGGGGGTCCAATCCTCTGGGATTGTACAACTGTTATTATTCAATTATGCTCCCTTTTCTTCTCAGTTAAAAGACCATGATATCATTATCACTTAATGAATATATATAATTGGATCTTGGCTGGCGCTTCCCCCTGGTCTGATGAATACCACTCACTATTCATTCGACCCCTGCTCATCCTCCTCTAGCCTGCATCCATTACTGTGGAGCTGGAGATGATGTTGATGATGATGATGCTGTCAATAGAGGGAAGTTGAAATTATCTCTGTCTTCATTCAATGTTTGGTTAAACGAAAAGTGAGTTAAAAATGAAATTTGGGAGTTTCTAGGCAAGTTGCTCTGTCGTCAGCCGGAGAGATGAATTACATTGCAGGTGAATCAATAGAAATGAGACTGGATCCGGGCCCCGTTGCACTCCGAGCATCGCCAAACTAATTTCAACTTAATGAACAAGGACTTTATTGCTCAAACAATACTTGCATTCTACATGCGATTATTGCAATTTCCATGTTTTGTTTAATAACCCCATGACAATTTACAGCGCAATCGTTTGCGGAAACTCATTAAGTCCACCGATAGGATCTGGATTTCATCTCCTTCTCCGTGATGACCGCGCGCATGGAGAAATTGTTTGGGAAAATCCTGCAGCGTTAATGCAAAATAGATGGAGGACGGAGGGATTTCCACACCGTCGTAGATTGTTCCCATTTAAGCGTGTCTCCTGGTCGGCGTGAGGGTGGACAAACACCCAGAGGACGTTAGCAGGAGAGGGGAAAACCTTGATAGATGACAGTCATGGCCATCAATATCCTCTCAATCTGCCAGGAAACAATGAGAGAGGGGGGATAAAGACGGTGATGAGCGACACTAAAAACATTGATTTAGCATTTGTCCACTTCATTTGAAGTGAGACAAGGGGGCGATAGGGAGGGGAGGGTTGGGGGTCTTTGAAGGAGGCAAAACCGGGGGAGTTGTATAGCCTCCTCCCATTCAGATGTCGCCCTCTTGTTGGAAACCAAAAGCAACCGTCCCTCCCCTCCGCATTGTCGAGGGTAAATGCGGCATGGCGGGGGCCGATCGTGTCTGTGTAAATCAGACACGGTAAGGGTGTGCGAGGCGGTGGGAGTGTGTGCATGTGTGTGGGGCCACGCTCGCACGCTCGTGGACGCATATGGGGCGTACATCGTCATCAATCCTGCTTAAAGAGGACAGTGTTGGCAAAGTGGCAGCGCCCCGATCCAGCTGCTCCCCCCGCAGAGACACTTCAGACACCCTATCTGCCCCCCCCCCCCAACACACCCTCCTGCCTTCCCACCCGTCACCCCCTCACCCCACCTCCTCACCCCCCCATCCCCATCAACTCAGCCTTCTCCACCTTCAAGCCCCAATTTCCCTTCACACACACACACCCCCGCCCCACCGACATGCACACACCGCCCCAAAACCCAGGACCCCATTCTCACTCACTCACCCATCGCTGCCATACATCACTCCAAATTAAATTTACATTAGGCCCTCCTCTATCAAAGAAGCCAAAAGAGAGGCAGAGAGGGAATGAGATCGAGGGGCTGACATCATTACCCGGCAGCAGAGCACATGACCGTCATCTATTAAACCCTTTTATACACATGTCTCAGGATTTTACCAAAGTTCATGCATACCTAAGTGCAAGTTTGTGTTAAAAATTAAAAGCTCTTTTAGGAGGACAAAGGAGTTTCTGAACTGTTGACTTTGAGAGGGGCTTTATTACCCCCAACCATAGATGTCTGGCATCGCCATAGACAGCCCCAGTCCCTTCCTCTCCCCTCCCAGTTTTTTCTCTTCCTCCTACCTCTGGCTCCCGCTGCCCCTTCTTCCATCATTCGGCAGCGTGAGGGCGACTGTCCGATCGTTAGATTGAATATCAGAATGTGATCTGCCGCAGTAAAAACCCAACTCTGCATCACTGTAGCTCAAAAACCTCTCTGCCATCCATACTGGGACATTTTCAGTGTGAATCGAGTCACTGCCCTGTGGTGTGCCATCTGCCTCCTCCATGTTGAAGCACTCTGTTTTTACTCCTTGTAATCTAGAGCATCGTCTTCCCGATGTTGAATCATTCACAAACTGAAATCCTGTGATGTACGGGAACAGTGATGGGATATTGAATAGAAACCCCTGATAGCCAATGAGAGCGGGCTGACCAAGAAGTGTCCCGAACAGGATGTTCTCACCTGCAGCTTGCACTAAAAATGTTCAAGCTATGCTATCCGTCTCCTCAGCCACAGTCCTTTCCCTTATCTTGAAGACCCCCGCCCTGAATTTCTATTAAATGTGTGGTCCTGCGTCTTACAAATATATATTAATAAAACGTTCACTACATATATGGTCTCCCATATATTAAAAATCAGTTAAGATTTCTGTTAACCTCTAGTGTGCACCATTCTTAGTTTTTGTCAAAAACTGCAGTGGCCAAATAATTTCACCATTAAACAAAAAACAGCTCAAGAGCTTGTAGCTACGGACAAGGTGTGGAATTTGGAAAGACTGAGATAAAGTTGAGCGATAAGAGTTGAGTTAAACTAAAGAAGTGGTTCCAATCGTGTGTTTCCTGACCACTTTGTAGATCAGAGAGGTCAGAAAACATACAACACCAACAGGACCAACTCCAGATCGAATCCAGAGCTTTGGTCAAGGCCACTGACTGGAGAATTAACCCAGCATTCATGTTTGTGATGGTGGGGGAAACCTGAGCACCCAGAGGAGACCCATGCAAGTGGGAGGAGAACATGCAAACTCCAAACTTGAACGCAGAGTGAGAAGCCGCTCACATAGAGAGGGAAGAGGTTCGATGTCGTTTAGCAGGGCACGCACATTTTCAGACAGCCTTTCCTGGAGTGTTCACTCGTCGGTTCACGAATACGAATATATTGTGACACCGTCTTCATTCTTTGAAAAAAACCCTGCAAACTTTTCATTTGCTATACAAGGTCTAAACACAGGTGCTCCCCTTTACCTTAAAAACATTATCAAAAGCGGCAAACCTTAAATCGAAATGTATAATACCATGAGTTCGATTAGACATTCAATCCTAAAATTCTATACTGAGTATTCTGTAATTTCATCTTGTGTCCATGTTGCTGCATTGTTGCCTGTACTGTCGTCGTGGAGAGGGTCAGGCTGCGTTATCTCTGAAACATTCTGACGCGTGATTTCGTACCTGTTGTGTTGCCTTTCTCATGTTTGCCCGTGCTGTATTGCATGCTGCCACGCGGCGTTGCGTTGTGCCACCTCGCCGCGTCCTGTCGTGTCAGATTGTGTTGTACTTTGTCACTTTGCATTACGCCGCGGCATGTCGTGTTCTCTCCTCTCAGCCTATATCGGTGATGTATTAGGACAGAGTGTTACCTCCCCTCACCGTTGGGGATATATTTGCATTGGAGCGTCTGAAAGCAGCTGGAGTGAACCAGCTCAGTAAAGGCACCTGAGTGCTGAGCGCTTACTCTTTAATTGCTTCATTATCGTCGGCGCTAATCCCTCTCCAATTTCGACACTCTCATTTTCCACACTAATTTGTCCCGGTCCCTCTCCGGCTCTCTCCTCTCACAGTCCGCAGCGCTATGGCACCTATTTGCTTTCCAAGGCAATGATAACAATTAATGCAGCAGTCGGCGGCGCTTGTTTCATATAAACCTGTTTTAGCCGACTAAACAAGGGGCTGCTGATAAACAGACTCCGGAGCCAAGGCGCAGAGCTTCACAGCACCATTTGTCTCTCTAATTATGCTTTAATTACGACTGTGTATGCTAATACACTAAACATTTGCATAGAACATTCACACAACTTTCTGCTTTCTCTTCAGGAGTGCTGCAGGAGGAGGAGGGCGAGATCAATGGCTGCGATGCTTATTGAAAGAGGCCTACACTGTGTTAAATTACATACGGGAATTGTTTAGAATTAAAAACAATGCCACAGCGCTCTCTGACAAACAGTTTATTTTGTATCGTTAGGTAACAACAAACAGCGTCTGAGTGATTACGGAATTAGGTGGCGATTTGTATCCTAACAGCAAAACACTGTGTTAGATTTTGCGATAATTAAAGTGATTACAAATGCCCTTGACAAAGGTGCACGGTGATGTTTTTTCTCGAATTAACGTCAGTGCATTAACATCCTCCTGCAACAGGATGATGTCATACCCCATCCTTAACAACAAGGCATTGGAATGGCCATTTGCAAAGCGTGTAAACCAGGGGGTCGTACCAACACAACACTCAGGGATGAACTTGTGATTTGTGATTGGACTCATTGTACCAGAAATTCCTTTAGATCCTCTGCGACACACTCTGTGATCGTAGCCACCTAGATAGTTACTGCGTCTTCATCTTTTCTCATGTTCAAGGCGGGGTGGCAACAAGCGTCAGGGCGCATTACCGCCATCTACGACTATGACAAAGCGAGAATGGAGTCGCTGGATTTACCTGGAAAGTTCAACGTTTCATTTGTAAGACATGGCAAAAATTGGAAAGTAGTTTCAAAACTATAGAAGGCTGCATAACTGATAACTGTGGTTGTCTTTGGATGTAGTTAAAGCTGTAGTAGCTTTCAGCTAATTAGCTGAGTTAGCTGTGGAGCCAGTGGCCTTATCAACAGAACACAGCCTGAGTCCGACCGATGCCATTTTGAAGAAGCGAGACAGGAGAGAGCTGAAGTAGGCTTGGAGTGAGAGAGAGTCTGGCATCAGCAATAACAAATCTGTGAATTAAGGATTAATTCAGACTAAACAGTTTTGGTGAGTTCCATGCATGAACTGCTCGAAAAGGCAATTCATCTCGTCTTAGCTTGATAAAAGGGGGTAACTTGAATTTAGAAGGTGTAAGGTTGTATTTTAAGGACAAGAGGTGGGAAAAAAATATTGCCTTTCTTGATATCTTTGAGTTAATTTTGTTTGCTGATTAGCGGGTTAGAATGTTACCTCAGTAGACATCTCTGCAAGACAGACGTCTTTGGAATAATATCAATTATGCTGTTTCTTCACATTCTGTTGATGATGTTAGTTCACTTCATGAATGTTTTAAACTGGCTGTAACTGACATATTGCCTCTTTAAACAATTCATTTTCTACACACTGCATTTTTTCTTTTTTGTTTGGCCGTTTTGTGGCTGTAGTTGGATAGGACAGCTAAGAGGGATGAGAGAGAGGGGCTGCGGGTTGGAATCGAGTCCTGGGTCGCCGCAGCTAGGACAGAGCCTCTGTATGTTGGTGCCACGCTCTACCAACTGAGCTACTCGGTGCCCCACTCATGTGTTTCTGTGTTTGTTTTTGCTGCAGTCGCCCCCTGACGAACATAGAGTTGGGTCTCAGGGATCCCAAAATATTTTCAAATTCCCACTCTGGCTTTCTCTCATTTTAATAACCTTGTATTTTGATTTATAATTCTAATTCTTGACCTTGGAGGCAGCTGTTGATAAAACACTAATTAGGTCTATTTACTGGGTGTTCTGGAGTTTTAGGTGATATATGTAAGCACAATGAGCATGAAGATGATAAAAAGTAACCAAATGGACCTTGAGATGACCAATTAGCATTTTGGTTGACCAATATTTTTATTCCATATACTGTATTATTTTGTGGTTTGTACACAATCATTATGACTTTGGTTTTATATATAGGCCTACCTCTGCCTTCTATTCTATTCTATTCTATTCTACGTTATTCAACTCTATTCTATTGTATTCTATTCTATTCCTCTCAATGCATTGTCCCCCTCTTCGCTCCAGCGAGGCGTTCAGCTACACACCTAACTTAACTACATGTCATTGAGTCATTAACATACAAATGACCTGCAGTTATCCTGTGATCGGGGCCCTCAAATGCCACCAAATGCTAAGGAACCACCATTTACAGATAAGTAACTCAGCCAGCTCTGGTAAGTAATTCCTCGCCACGCCGTTTTGGCTAAAATCAAGGCATTTAATTGGCCATTAGGATATAGGTCTCTGACAGTTAAGGTTAGTGGTAGAGGTGATGATGAGAGTGGTGGCAGGGGGCCGTAAAATGAGAGCTAAGACTGAGAGGAAACACACATACATGCATTCAGAGCGGTGGAAAATATGGACACAAAGCCCACTCCTTTGTAATTGGGGCGATGATCTCTATAGGATGATCTCACAGCCACTGAGTGACTCAGTGCAGCCGCAACAACACAGTCACAGGACCATTTCTGTCACTGTTTCTGGGAAGAAAAATATGGTACATACAGCCTGACAGTCATATACAGTAGCTCATAGTTTACAGGAAACATCAGATGACTTCATTATAATATGAAGTTCCAAATATTCACACAATCTTCCTCAGCAGACGGAGTTTGCCACAGAGTTGTAAATATCCATTTTTTTTCTGAGCACTCAAAGGTGCTCTGGGGAGCTTCTATGTTGTGCTGGATGCCGATCGTTAGTCCTTTTCTAAACTAAGGTTGGCTACTGTTGCTCTCTGTTAGCAGAGCGGAGAGAGGAGCTGAGATGAGGGCCTCAAGAACGTGCATAAAGTCAAATCCTGCAGACTGTCATGGAAAATCCAACCTGAGTCTCTCAAAAAAGAAATCCACAGTCCAGCAGCATTAAACAACTACAGGCTTGTACAGGATACCTAGAGAGAGGGGACAGGTCTCACTTTTCACATTCACGTAACAGTCCGCTCACATATGGCCAATACAAAGCGATGAATACATGTAGAGCCCCCTTAAAGGCCTTTCAACTATATTTGCTTAGAAGTTAAGACTGATTGAACTTGAAAAAAGGAGTCACAATCACACTGCATCTCAAATGTCATGCCTTTCACTGCTCAAAAACAGAAATTAGTAAAAATAAAAAAAGCACAAAAAACCCCAAAACAATGGAACACCTACAATTCCATCACAACTGGGCCAACAGCAGCAATCTGCCGAGAAAGATCACGAGATAACCCAGCTAAGGGGTTCGTGTGATGAAATTGTTTTGTCGGGTAAGAATTAAAAACCAACTTTTAAAATTATTATGTTGTTAGAATGCATAACTGTAATATTATAACACCCATTAATTGGAGAGCCACTGTCCAGATAACATTTGTATTCTTGCAGAACACCAATACAACATGCTGTGTTACGCATGCAATCATAGTAAATAGCACATACAACCATTATTTGTAACTGCGTGTCATAATGAAACAACTGTCAAGATACTCAGAACACCTGCACTCATGCATCACATTTCACAGCTGATTAACTGTCAAGCTGAATGTGTACTGTCACATTAACGTGTATCTCCGACCTGGATAGTTCATTAGCTTTGAGCCCGATGCCGTCCAGAGGTGAGATCAGACAGCGAGCGGCTGCTCATTGAAACCTCCTTAACTGCTGTTGACACTAAGCCAGGACGGCTACTATAATAATGATAATAATAATAATAATAATAATAATAATAATAATAATAATGAAATACTTCAAAAATGCGTTGATGAAGGTTCTCATTCATCCAGATCATGGTAATGGAGCGCTTCAGGAACACATGTTTTCTGCACTTGCTGCCTCGTGTGCTGCCTTTTATACCATTTTTGGCAACGGTTCCACACACAATACCCAGCGGGACAGTGTGTGTGGCAGTTGGATCAATATATATTTGGTGACCTGACCCCTCTGTGTGTCCGAGCAGGAAATCTAACAGCTATAAAGTATTTCATCTGGACCGAGCCATAACCTATGACTCCGGGCGTAGCTGAGGCCTCTTCTCTCTACAGGGCACAGAGCTCCGCAGCAGCAAACACCGGATCAGAGTTGTTGCACACTTGTCACAATGTTGGTGACAAGTGACGCCTGCTCCTCTTTGTGTCTCGGTTTCTGCGTTGTGTACATGTCAGGAGCACATTGTGCACTGTGCCACTCGCAGGTTCAGATTCACACTCACACTCGCAGCTGGAAGTTACACAAGAATTTGGCACAATATGCATGAATGCGATGAATGTATTTGAATGTGTCAGTTTATGGCCCATGAGCTTTGAAGTAATGGATATCTGGTGATGGAAACTGAAATTAAGGGAAGTGACTGCTAATTCCGTGAGTCCATTTGCAGATGTGTGAAAGGTATTTGTTTCAGAGAATTTTCTTTTTTTTTTTAAATAATCATGAAAAAACCCAAATCAGCTGTTTTGACAGTCAAACCTTGACCGGGCTCTGTGTAGTTTATTGTGGAAGAAATCCAAACTCATTACAGTAATAATGAGGTAATAATACAAACTTAACAATATTAGATTTCCCCATAAGTGAAAGAACACGCTGTTCTCAGAGGAAGTTCACTGTTGGAAGCTAGAAAGGTGGCAGGGTCCGCCACATATAAACAAAGTTAAACCGTATAAATTGTGTTGTCCTCGAAGGTCAGTTTGTTTATTCAGTCGTGAAAACAAAGAGAGTTTGTTTATTCAGTTTGTTTAAGCATGAATAAAATCAGCCAATGACGATCTTTCTCTTCCGATTTTCCTCTAAATTTCTACCCCAAAACTACATAATGCACTTTTAATCTAAGATGTTTAGCACAATGAAAAGTCGTTCAGCTGGCTGTTGAAACACTCCGTCAAACTGAAGGGGGAACGAATCGATCACCATCTCATCCTGAATTGTGACTGTAAATATTTTCTGTAGGGGCGTGGAGCAGCGCCAGTACAGCAAACATTTAAGCAGGTCCGCTACTTTGGCTTCCTTTCTAGGTTCTGTCATCAAAATTGAGATAGCAACTCTGAGGAGGACAGGACAGAATCAACAGTGAAAACAGAACAAATAATATTTCCCTCGCACATCATCTATCTGACAGAAGGCAGCAAAAAGGAAAGGAGAATAGGGACAGGAAACAGGAAAAATCTGCGCCTGCCCGCCAATCTTTCATTCGCTCTGCGCTCATCCATCCTCGGTGCACCTCTTAATTTGGTCCTGCCACAGACTGGGCAACAGAGACCTTCAGCCATTGGAAACAAATGATCTGGCCTGGGAGGGGCAACAACTCACGGCCGGCGGCGCAACACCATTCAGCTGCTGGGGTTTACTTTGTGTTACAGGAGTGGGCTTGAAACATTCGGGCGTTCGTGTTTTCAGAAGTACTTATCTAATGATCCAAGACAAGATCTCTCTGTAATATACAAGAGATGATCATGATCGAAAATTGGTATTAAGCTACTAGATATTTCACCGACCTTCCTTTATTATTGTTGCTATGGCTGCCAACACGTCTATCCTAGCACGGCACATACTTACAACTGGCACCTGGCAGTTGATTTCCATTGCAGAGATATATCTGAAAAAACATTTTTTTAATTTTTTTATTTCAGTGTTCATTTTCAGCTGTTTTGAGGTATACAGTAAAACACGATGGTCAAACATAGCTAAAGTTTCTGCTGTGTTTATTTCATGTGCTATATTGCTTCGCTGACTTCTTTGTGGCTACCCAACAGCAACATCTAGGACCAACTGCAAGTGGGAGGTGAGCTGTGCTACAATCAGGTATCTCACCTTAACCTTAACCTGTTAGCATTTTAGATTAAAATACACTTTATGAAAAACAAAATGTAATTGTTTGTAAGCTAGTTGGCTATGTGAGTCAGGAGTTTTCTTCCCCAAAGTCATTGTAAACTAGGTTATATAGATCACAATGACAGCGATGGACGATTTACCGATCAAAATTCTTCATCATTTTTATATAACGGGTCTTTGATATCAGACGGAGGTAGACTTTAGTCAAGCAATGTCAGCCGGACACACAAACGGTAGCAGTTACAACCAAAGAATCCAAAGCACACACGCCAGCAAGTTGCGGTTGCTAAGCTATGTTTGGGAGAGGGGTTAGCATTGCAGAGGCTTCATTCAAATTCAGGTGAAACTTTTGACACACAGGTGGATATAGCATAAGAAATGTTTGACTGACAAGTAGAACTGACAGTTGCACTTCAGCTGGGCTAAATCAATCAAATTTATGATAAAAAAAAATACAAGACCGCTTCGATTGCTGTGAGTCTGAGATGTTCTGGTGGATGACGCGGACTGACGTACACACACACACACACAAAGACGAGCAGAGAAAGGCTCCCGTCAAGTCTCGGTTAATTTACAGTAAGCTCTGTGTGTTTTTTCGTGAAGTGCTGAGTGGCCACATGGTGACACTTTTGACTCTTTGATGTGAGCCTAATTTTACAATGAAACCAGAAGCCTCGTGTCATCCTCATGTGAGAGTTGAGTAACGGTCCTAGAATACACTGGGGAGACGATACCACAAAAACACACAAACACACACACATGCTGACAAAAAGGAAATTCAAATCGCGGACACTCGTATGGCGTAAAGGGACGAGCCTGACAGTTTTACACAAGGTGCAGAAGAACGGTGAGAGTGTATACAAACACAAACGCGGTGACTGATATTTCCCCCGGGATTACAGTGGCATAGATCATGACATACACCAGACGGACACGAGCACAAGGTGAACTTTGTGACTCTGAGGGATCATGGGACAGATGCCAGCTGAATGGACCGTGACAGTGCGACCAGTGTGAGGACATATGAGTCCCCAGCGGACAGGACATTAGTGTTGACACAGGGTGGCAGATAGCTACTGTGGGTGTAACCCAGCTCAGAATCGATGCTGTATTTGTACCACTCAAAACCTATGGCAAGAAATGCAACATCAGAGATGATCTGCAGAGGAAAGTTTCTTTACGTGACTCATCTTCCGTCAATCAAACTTTATTCATATAGCACCTTTCAAACAAATCAAAACGCAGGTCAAAGTGATTCAAAAAAGGTTTAGAGAGAAACAATGCAATAAAAAAAAGTTTGAATAATAAAAGATAAAGAATGATAAAAATTATGATAGAAATAAAGTACGGTACGTAAAATGTGATTTTAAAATATAACTTCAGAATGAGAATAGTAAGAAAACAACAGTAAAAATTTAAATAATTATCTATCCAGCACATTGTAAAAAGAATATAGGGCTATGATAAAAACTAAATAAATCAAAACAAGGATAAACATTAAAACCATAAAAAGTTGTAAGACCCTACATAATAACCAGATTGAATAGATTGGTTGCTTGTGTCAACACTTGTAACCTTGTTGTTAAAGAAATGAAAAATGGATATCCTGTTGGCAATACACACACGATAATAACATGTAAGTGGAGTCATAAATCCTGGAAATCAATCAACATTTTTGAACATCCAGTTTCCCTTGACTTGAAGTTGGGGTTTTTTTCCCTCTCTGACACAAGAGATTTTCAGTTTTTGTTCTAAGATATAAAATATGTCACTAAATACACAACATTTGATTATAAAACATTTTCATGTGCCAAAAATGTGGCTGAACGGCACTACAGAGGTCGTCTTAACATGAGGACCGCAGTGCCATTTATTTATAGCCTAACATCAGCTTTTTGTTTCTGGCAATTTCATTCCCCCTTAAAAAAGGACAACAGTGACGTTTTTCTGTGAAGATCGTCTTGCTGAGCAAAACATGTAAGTATCTAAAACCTTATGTTTTTGCCACAGAAGCAAATGCTAATTTTCGCTCACTTCTGGCTCAGGCTAAATTGTACAGATATTCACTAGCATAAAAAATGATTCTGATCTTTAAGGCTGCCATAAGGTCGACATTTGTGGTTTGAAGGAAGAGGTGTCCACAACTGTTGGGGGGAATGCTATCAAATTTAGCAAAAGTTAGCACGCTAACACTAGGATGATAAACATGGTAAAGATTCTGCCTGCTACACATGTTAGCGCTGTCATTCTCAGCATGGCTGTGGACTTTTGTATTCACATAAAGCTTCTTTTCCCCTTTACTGGTAAATTAACATTGTGGTGTTGAGAAGACATCGACTCTTTAACATCAATCCACGTTTCACATTTTTCAGTTAATGACAGGTATCTTCCCTCTCAACTGAATTTAAACTCAACTGCCATTTAGATCAGCTATGTAGTCTGTATTGGTCTGGTGTAATCTGTAAGCACCGTGAGAAATACAACTATGAAGCCTCTTTGTAGCCTTTAACACCTGTTATTTGATTACTTTAATTCACCCTCAACCAGTCTAAAAACATTACTTTACTGCTTGGCCAGTGATAAATAAGTTGGGTCTCCAAATGAAATGCATTAGTGTACAATTCCAATGACCTGCAAAAACAACTGGCGTCCGATCATGTGAGATGATCGTGGTCAGCCGCAGCCGCTCACCTCTCAGATGTTGCTGCAGCAATGATAATTAGATTGTATTGGAGTTGTGTTTGGACTGCAGCCACAGCATATAGAGCAGCCCCCGTCAGATGACTTTGATTTCGGACAAATACAATTTAAGGTAACTTGAAGGGTCTTTGAAATAAATCGAATGTTTATGGAACCATAATGTGCTGAATTGAGAGGAATCTCAGGACAATAACCGAGGGTCATGGAAGTTTACCCACACTGGGTCCCCTGTAAATGTCACGGCGGAGGTTTCTGAAGCAGCCCGGTGTTGTTTGGTGCAGGTCAACACTAAGTTACAGAAGTGGGGAACGTTTTAAACGGGCCGGATAAATGAACGGCATCCAGCTCTCACTTTGAACTTTTTTTGAATTTACGAGTCTGACACTGAACGTTGCGAAGTTAGCTGAGTGCTGTGCGTTCAGTCTCTCTCTAATGACGACGTCTGTGTAATGTGAGATTTTGTGTAACTGATTAGCTGAGCACTAATGTTAGTGAGTGGACTGCAGTGGCCCTGGGATCTAAGAAAAAAGACATACTGTACACATCCCAACAGTAGGCACTGCCAATATAGGGAACACAACTAAACACAAACAGTGCTGTCATTGTACAAAACACAAGTAGGCTTAAAAAAGAAGTTTGTCGGGAACAGTAAAAAACGATTAACACACTTGGGCATTGGAGCGTGTGAAACAACAATTTTCGGATACCAGAATCAGAAATGGGGTCACCTTTCCATCGGAGTCACGGACCAACCATATGAACCAAACGTCTGTGTACTAGTGTTGTCAAAAATATCCATATATTACTACACATTGATTTGGAATATTGGAATATTGATGCTCATTTTCTGCAGAATAAAAACGCCAGCAGTGGCTGTGCTTTCATATTCTCTTCTTTTGATAACATATTGACAGACAGACAGACCTCATCTGAAGAGTAAAAGTTAATGTTTTGTAAAATGTGTTATGTTTAATGTTAACCACAGTCATTCTGCGGTTTGTTCTTTGCTTTGCTAATTGAGAACAAAGTCATGCCCCGCTGTCTGTAATAATGGTATCTTTCTATAAAAATGTGAAATTGAATGTTGTTTTAGCTGTTACCTGTGATCACAAACAAATGTTGTTATTTTAGGGAGTCACGTCTGATTCTGCTGTGATCCGGATCTGCGTGCTGACGGCAGGAGAGCTTTGAGGTTACTTTTTGTCTTTTGAAATGAAATAAAATGTATCTCCACTTCTGTTCATCATCCTGACTGCCGCAGCGATCCGCGGAGGTGAACCAAATTGTCAGGTGTCTATGTATGAGATGTTGTTTTTGTTGTTGGAGGGGAAATGTTCTTCACTTCATGAACATAACGTTACAGAGAGGAGAGGGGAAAAAAAGAGAGACAACCAGAGTCTCTGGTGAGTGCTGAGTTCAGTCATTGACCCGTATTCAGACACTCAGACACACACACGCTCAATATGTGCTATTGCTTGTTAATACTAGTTTACGGCTAATGTACAATAAAGTGATCTGTCTGTTTGGGGTGGATAATCATATAATATAGCGTAGTGAATATAGTGTCTCAGCCAACTGAACTTGCAGCACGTCTCGATACGCGTTCTCACTAGTGTTTTTGTCCTTTTGCGTGCTTATTCCTATGTTGCAGTGCATCAATCTCAGAAAATTTGAAGTTTGTAAAAGAGTAGGATGGTCGGTTGTGTTGAAAATTCATATTGGTCCATATCATCCATAATCCAACAGATATAATCCAGATTTTCTGCACGTGAAGTTCTCCTCCCAGGGAAAGACAAGAGCCATGAGAGATTCATTGTTTTTATTGACTAGACTAGGATAACTAAATGTTCTATGCATAAAACATGTTTCATCTCAGATCAGGTGATAACAGATGACAGATTGACAGTTTCAGAGTTTCCTTGTTTTTTTTTATTTTTTACAAAAAAAAAGAGGAGAAAGGTTAAGGTCTGATCAAACTCTTGTAATCACAGAGAAGACAGCAGAACATAAATCATTACCATGGTTATAAAGTGACAGGGTTCACATGCTTTGCTGGTGCAGAGATGAAGTCCCAGATATGGAAATGGAAAACACATCAGTAACTGAAATGAACATGCAAGAGATAAGATCATGCACTATTCCAACACAGAACTGATGAATTATCCACATGCAGGACCGCTGGCCGCCTTGAATCAGATTTTTTTTCGCCTTCTTTATTATTCATTGTTAATTGTATGCTGTGGATAGAGAGCTCTCTTAGTTTCTCTCTGTTTCTATGCAGTTGACATTCCTGACGGGGGGAAATCCAGAATTCCAAATGAAGTGCAAAACATTACATATGCAGGGAGAAATTTTGGATGGCTCGCAGCTACAGTCTCGCAATGTTCCCGCCGCGTGAATCTGCACCAACAACTCCGGTGCCAAGAGAGCACGGAGCAGAAAATGACATATGCCGTAAAACTTGAAATGTATGTAACTTCCTCAATATTATCCTTGACTGGCTTGCTTTGTTTCAAATGTGTGTCCAAACCATGTACACAGATGAATGACCCAGCAAAGGAATTCCTGCTGCAGCTCAATGAAATTGTCTATGCAGGGCAAATTTAATATGTGGTTTTGTCCAGACAATACTGGGGATTGAGCAGATCTGCCGTGCCCTGGAGCTGGGTGATGAAGAAGAGCAACACAGAGGAGAATGGAGTCCTTTGTGCGTCTCCGAGAGTTTGAAGGCCCCTTCGCCGGATGCAGCAAGAACCTGACCAAGGAAGATGAGTCCCTGTAGGGGAAACAAGACGAGTAAGCATTACATCAGCGCAGCAAATAACTTAGCAAGAGATGACGTGAACTCTGCGTAAGTTTGCATTACTGATACCGCAGTGTGATCACACTCCCAATTAATAAAAGAAATTGTGTAAAATCGTTGTACTGTAACGTCTGCTGTTCCACGTCAAGAGAGGAGGAGAGGACGAGGCTCCTTGTGAGTGTTCAAAGGGCGAGTTAACCCAAAAATTCAAGTTCAGTCATTGTCCACTGAACCCCATGTCGCACCAGTTCACAGCCAGAGAGCCGTGTGAAATAAGGTGCATTACATACGTATTTGAGACGTTACATATGTATGCTCATGGATGTCATCATTATTATTTCATGCCTGTGATATCGTAATTTACAACTGGAGATAAAAACGAAGGTCATTCGTCATTTTTCTGCTGTTGCAGCAGAATAAAGTCAAGGACGCTGCTGCCGTAGAGAAGCGAATTAAAAAAAAAATGCTCTCCAGTCTTCAGACAAGTCATCCAACATCTGTGTTGCAGAACCACAAATCATTTTCCCTTGAGAGCAGTGTTGCAGAGTAACCATAAAAGTCACTTTAAAACACAACAACGTGTTGAGGAAAACACAAAATGCTGTTGCGGTGACTTGGTGCTGGAATGGTAACTGCAGAATCGCGGCGGCCTGTTACACATAATGCACCACCTCGGAAACACAGCACAGGGCTGATGCCGGCACAGTAGATTCTCTGATTGCATTTTAGCACATTAAGTTCTTTTGTAAACATTTGATAACATTCAAAGGAGGTGTGGGGCTCTTCCAAATGACATTAGCTCCACTAACACAAGTCATCTGACAGGAATACCTCTAATTTCTAGTATAGATTGTTTTCATGCAGAATTCTAACATGATCATTGAATTTGCTGTTCTGAGCTGCTTTCTCAAGTCCCGTCACATGGCCCCATTAGCCATTTATCTTCTCCTTTGGTTCTTCGGCTGTGACTGGGCCAAGGAGAAGCCAGCCAAATAACTATTAACCATAGCACTTTGATGATTTTGAAACTCATTTAAATGAAGCCATTTGCTTGATTCTCCACGAGTTCCTTCAATGAAACAGAAGCCCCCGTCTGGAGAGAAGTAATGACCCAGTTGTTTTTGTTTACATAAAGATTAAAAATAGTCAAATGTTAAAGTTTATCCTTCTGTTTGTTTGATTTTGATTACAAACATATAGATATGCTGTAATTTAAGTGTTGTCTTTTGCAATGTATGTGTCAGCAAACAACACATATGCTGAACATTTCTCTATGTTGCATCTTTATTTTTCTCAAGGTTTGATTTTCAATCTTCTGTTGTGAGAGCGTTGTGCTGATGCTTTGGTCAGGTTTTGGCACCAATAGCTTGGTTTGGGTTAGGAGAACATCACGTTTTGGCCCAAAATATCTGGTTTTGTTGCCACAAATTATCAGTGGTAACACCTCACATGCATGTAAAGTGAACATGATATGAAATGTGTTGTAGAAATGTCCAAAAATATCCAAATTTGAATGTATCCGTGGTTTGCAGAAATGTAAAATGCCAATATTTTACTCTGTCCACTAAGCTGAACATACAACACGATTGTAGTCAGTCACGCACATAAAATTGGTGGCTTTGAAAAAGAAGAAAAAAGATGAAAAGTCTGGTGAACTTTCGTAGTCCACAGAACATTTCCGGAGCTTCACAGCACAAATGGTATTGCGGAATTCTCCTGAAGTAGAAGGGGACGACAACAACAACAACAACAACAACGTCTAAAAATGGCTTCATACAGCTCGTCTGTGTAATCCAAGTCTCCGAAAGCCCTGGGATTCAAAATAGATTTTGAAAAGACGGCCTTTTTTTAAAAAGAAGACATTGTCAATGTAGCTGCTAAGCTAAAAACTTTAGCTTGCACCCAGTCTGAAGTGAGCGCACAAGTCTATTCAAATCCATTTTGGATCATGGGGCTTGTGAAGACACCAAGTTGGTTGTTTTTAGCTATGTTTTAAGTCCCCATGTAGCAGCTAAGATGGAGCTCATTTCTAAACATGGATGGATAAATGGAACGTGGATGGATAAATGGAAAAAAATGTGGCAAGTTTGTTCAAAGGATCGTCATCACTGCTTATTTGCTGGAAAATATAGAATTACATGGTCAGTTTGTGATGACGGTGGTCCTTTGGCTAAAACATTCACTTTGTTGTTACATTTTTCACATGGCAGAAATTGATTATTTTGACCCTGAGGTCTCGTCTACTTTTTGTGTTAAATGGGGCGGTGGGACAAAGTTTTGCTTGTTGTCGAGCACCTTTTATAACGCACCAACAGTTCATCTGTGAAAATGCCCAAAAGCGGCAGTATCAGCATTTTACGCTCATGTTCTACCTCGCTGATGATTGCATCCAAGGATGGTGGCTGATCAGTTTATCGGAAAAATCTTCAGCCACACTCAGTTCAAAAACACAGCGCATCTAATTTGCCCTGCGTTAGAGATGCCACAGTCCGCACACACACACGCACAACACGCCCTTGAACTTGCACTGTAAGGGGAAATCAGTCTATGGTTGCCAGTTACGAGATGTTGACACCTTTACAAGGGAAATCCACACTAAATGAACTGGCGCCCCCAGCACTGCATGTCTCTGGATGTGCCAATGTTGAGCTGACCAAGTGACCAGCAGAATGATATTGAACATGAGCCACTGCCAGGTGTCATTACACTTCCCCTTCCAGCAGAGAAAAGCAGTCGCAAATGCCACCATCTGTTTCCAGGAGGGCCCCCGCCAGCTCCCACTGTGTCCTTCTTACTCTATTTTGCCATCATAATTGAGGGAATGTAGTGTGTGCTTTCAATGTGCAATCCTCTTTGCCACCCTTTTAACAACAACTACGGTGTGAGTGGATCAATACATCAGTTTATTTCCAAAAAGCTTGTCTTTTACAGAAAAAAAAAAAGAGAATTGGCGGGCAAACTAAGAAGCATCCATGGGGGGGGGGGTTATAACAAATGCACATTTTACATTTGGTCTAATGCATTCAGAGGTATAAAAAGGCCCAAGATTACCATTTGAATCTGTCAGGGCACAACAGCTCCCACTTGTCCACGCAGAGGGCTGAGGGTACATTTTGACACTGATTCATTTCGCAAAGAACGGACAGATTTTATTTTAACATCCCATAACACTCCGAGCATTGTGGTCACTGTGAAACATATGCCAAACAACCGCCCCCATTACTTTTTCATGCCAGCTCTGAGTCATCCTGACTTAGACATTCAAGCAACAGGGCCCCCCCACCCTTCTCCACTTCCTCTGACAACAGAGTCTGCTTATGATCTGCCTGCTGGACAAGCGCACAGTCCTCAAACAGTCACAGAGTGTCACTTGCATCGCAGCCTCAGTGTGTGGCGGACGGGCAGGCGGGTGGGCGGTGAAACCCCCCCATTGTGCGGTGGTGTGTTGGACCGGGCCGAGTGTCCTCTCAGTCAAATCAAAGGCTCTTCCTCCGGCACTGTGGCGGAGCCCACTGCCTCTGGAGCCACTCATTATTACATGCGAGGGGGGACTTGTGATCTTTTTAATTATTCTGCACTTCATTTCTATCCCACCATTCAAAACGCAACATGAGAATTGATTGCCTCAAAGATCCATCTTTATAATCTACCCCAGGGCCCATAAATTATCCGACTTTGGGGCAGGGTGGACGAGCCGTGCAGGCACAAGCAGATCCCTTTCACGGCGGAGCACAGCCACATCACTGCAGTGTGTTGGGGATGGGGTTGGGGATGGGGTTGGGGTTGGGGTTGGGTGGGTGGGGGGGACTGAATGGGGCTGCTCTTTTCTGCTCGCTGCAAACGGGAGGGAAAAAAAGTACACTTGTTATCTTGTGAACCCTCAAACATGTAAGATAGGAATCTCTTGAATGTCAGCGACAGAAATGGAATTAACAAGAGATCTTTTTATTGTCACAGAAGGTCATTAGGCTGCCAATCGGGGTAATTATGGAAATGATCTCCCCAGCTCTTTGGAATGTTTTCCTGCTTCCATAAGGACTTGAAAGTGTTCAATCAGCCTCTCTCGTGGGAAAGTTCAGCCATAACTGCAAGTGTACCAGCAAAATCAAATTAAGCAAAGAGATTTCATTAGTATTTATAGCCCCGAGGCATTTGTAAAAGTATGGAGCAGCGGAGTAATGTGGGACTGTGGATGGGTGAATTATTGCTTAATGACGAAGGCCATACCTAGAAGACATACACATGGATAATGAATAGGAGGCATTGATTGCATCTTTAAAGAGGATTCTAGAGGGAATGTAAAATATTGATGCTTGTGTGGCTGACTCTGGACTCCCAGCGTGGGTGTGAGGGCGCTAACTTTGTTTGGGTGTTACCACTGTCTGGCTGTTAACTTTATTATCCGGACACGTTTAATCTTGTAGCTAAGAGTAAAAGTAAACACTGTAATATGAGCAAAATCACCCACTAAAAATCACCGGCTTTTGACCTTGTGTCAGAGTTATTTTTCATAATTACAGTGTGGATATCTACCCCAAAATGCAATAGAGTTATCCTGCAGTGACGGACAATTATGTACATTTACTCATGTGCAAATCTGAGGTTCTTGTTTTTAACCTGAGTTCTGTCATTTCACACTACTTTATATGTCACATCAGAGGGCAATAGTGTACATGTTACTCTACAACAATTACTAGTTATTTTTCTAATATTTTTCCATATGAGGCCTGTATGAAATGTGATGAATTGTTATAGATACGTACTATCTAACAGTATATAAAATTAAAGCTGAAAGGATTAGTCGACTTGTTGTAAATATTGAAATTTTAAACTATTTCAATGATTGATTTATCACTGAAGTCATATTCCATGGTACGTTTCATGCCTATCATGGCTCTGGCCTTTCAAAAACGAGGATTTGTTGGTCTTCCATGTCTTAAATTTCAGTAAATTTCAATAATTTTTCATTGGAATTTATTTTTTATTTGACAGACACGATAGCCCCAATACAAAGAATGCAACTGATGTTCCTCACAGAGAGTTTATAGCTACTAATAAATTTCAGCTCTGGTCCCTGTTTGGGCTTCAACATGTACAGCATGATTAAAAACACACAGTGTTCAAAGGACACTATTGGAAAAAAAAACTCATTATATAATACATATGGAAACACAATTAAATACACATACAAAAGCACAAATCCCACACTGCATCAACACACATCACAATACTTAAATACACATACAGTATAACCTACATCAGCGTACAATGATCCAAAAGTGAGTAGAGCAGGTTGAGGTTTGGTTTGTTAAACAAAAGAAGACATTTACAAAGCGTCACTTTGAGCTCCTGCCATACCGTGATGACATTTTTGAAGCTTTATAAACCAAACAATCAAAAGAATTATAAAGTGTTACAGATTGCAGATTAATCAACAATGAAAACTATTTATTAGTTGCAGCTCCACTGTATGTGAAATAGTTTTAAACTAGCTTCACCTCCGCTCAGTAAAATGCTGCTCACACATGATGCACATCTAAGGACACAACATCCACAAAGAGCGGTAATCTTTTAACTACTTTATCCTGCTCATATATTCTTGGGTACCATATTAAGTGCAGGACTTTTACTTGTGATCAAGTATTTATGCAGTTGATACTAGTGCTTTTACTTAAGAAAAGGATCCAGATACTCCCTCTGTTTTACCATTTTTTTGGTCTTTTTTGTGTACAAAATGATCTGTATTGGACACTCAAAACAGCAAAGGATACACGTAGTATTCACAGTCAGTAAGAAATCCTCACATGTAAGTTTTAAACCAGAGTAGATTACAACAGTTTACAACTATGTGTGTAGCATATTTTATTTTTGGTGAATGTAAATAATGACATTCACACTGCTGGGTCAAAACAAGCCAACCGCTGTTTTTTCACACGTCTTCGAGTATGGTTACTTACAATTACTGCAGTTTCAGGGGGAAACTTTGGTATTTTATATCTACCACTTGATTAAAAATACCACTATTTTAATTTGGGTTGATGCCCCAACAATAATGCTAAAAAAAAACAAAATTAACAATGTGTCAAAACAACCCATCAATACATGGTATTTGTGAGTATATTGGGGCTATATTTATAAAAAATTAAGTCCATTTTGACCCAGTGACTTTTAATTCTTCAGAGAATTGACCCTATGCATGAAGATTAAAGGCCTACTGATGTGCAGTTTAAAATCTATCTTTAAAACGATGCAAATATGTGTTATTTAGTGAACAATCCCATATACGATGCTAAAATATACACGTTTATATTTCCCTTTGTGTGATAAATCACCTCATTGTCTGCATGCCGGGGAGATTGAGGCCAAAATGAAATGAAGTCAGATAGCCATGTGCAGTAAATTGTAACACCTGATTTGAATCATTGGGTCTATTCAGTCCACTTAACCTCCCAGTAATTGACAATTTAAAGGTGCAGTCCTTAATTTCAAGAGACAGCACAACGGCTTTGATTAGGATGTGGGAAATGCAGTTCCCCTCTGGAATAACAGACAAGGACACTTTTTAAAAAGAAAAAGCTATACATCGGAGGAGACATATTGTGCTTTACGTGGCTTACATTTGATAACATTAGGCCATAGTGTACACCTTTTTTTAACGTAAATTTACATTCAAGTCCATCGCAAAATCAAAACATCACCTCTTCCGGAGTCTAAAGCCTCCTCCTCATCTTCTTCATCTTCTACAATTCCTATAATTGGGTTCGAGAAGAGGTAAAGTGTCTCTGTGAAGAACTTGACAGATTATGTGAAGGAAGAATATTATTATGGGCAGGGCAGGCGGGCTGTAGGAGGTAATTTAGTGTGATGTTACATATATGTATGCATCAGTAGGCAGGAGGATATTGAGTTCAGGGGTCGCACTGGATGAGAGTTGGCCCTTTTTTTGGTGTGAATTATGAGGAAAAGGGTGCCTCGCGAATTTCACACCTCTTTTGGGAACCATGTTGAACTCAGGGTTTTATTCCAATTCTGTTTGGTTTTTTTTTGTACACAAGCTGGGAAACGTGTGTCAGTGTCTCCTAATCATAATAATCGAATCAGGATAAATGACAGTAATTGGCGTGAAATGTATTATTCATTTGTCTGTTATGTTTTATTAGAAGTGGCCGGTTGAAGTACACAACAGTTTGCTCTGAAAAGTGATTATTTTTCATCGTAATTTTTTTTTTTGTTTTATTCTATATATTTATTTTTATTTTGCACGTGTATGAGCACGTTTCTGTTTGGTTTCTGCCGGCCTCCAGTCACCACCACCGCTCCTGGCTTTCCTCGCACCCTGTCTGCTGTCGCTTCGTGCAGCATGTGTTCTGACACCGTGCTAAATGCCCTCTGTAGCGCCGATCTGCGCCGTTTACAGCCCGATCCTCGCAACACACGGCGCGGTGATACACTGATGTGCAACTTTTGAGCCCCGATCTGAATGACAAAAAGGCCCACAAACTGGGTGACATTGCACGTACTTAACAAGTACACATTGGCATGGTAATCCGGCTGCATTTAGCTGGAGGTGTCACTTTCCCACCAGCGCCCGCGAGCTTTACATGCGGGCCTCCTCCCGCGGGGGCTTCCCACTGACGGACAGCCGGGGGAGAGCAGCGATGGACGGGGCGGACGGGCCGCGGGGAGGCGCTGGGGTGTGATTTCACAGGTTTGATGAACAGGACACATGACATCATTATGTTTTAACACTAAAAATAAATAAATACACACAGGAAGGTGTTGCTGTCCTACTGACCTGCGAATTATTCCGTTTTTTTTTCTTCTTCCTTCTCAAATGAGATGAAAACGAATTCATGCGCAGTGACTCAATTTAACTGGGAAATAATCGCCTAATAATCAAAGATGACAATGAGAGAGAGACTCTGAGACCTCAACACCCACGTATGATTTGCTCGCCAGCCAGTATTATCACAATATATTCGTTATGGACTGATTGGAAGGGATTCTTTTAACAGCACGATTATCATTTTTGACAAGATTCTACCCTGACGTTTATTGTGGCGAAACGAATCTATAGAAATGGGTTTTTTTTTTTAATTATAATATTTTGTTTATATTGAAATGTATTATTATCATAGATAAGATAAAGCGTTTAACTGTTTATATTTGCTGGGGTTTTTAATTTTTTTAAATGTTTTATATTTTATCTTAAGATAAGCCTAAATCTAGGGCTTAATTATCTTAATCATATTTTATATATAAAACGATTAACAAACACAACTTAAAAATGGAAACAGGCCGCAGACAAGCCTGACAAATATCAAGTTGATCACTGATTCTGTAAATCCAACACCTTAAAAAGAAAACAAAAGGTCTGTTTCTCAATGCAGTTATCAGAATCAGCAGCATCTATTGGAGGAAACAATAAGTAAGGTGAGCAAACTGCAGATCACAATCCTGATGGAATAATGTGAAAAAGGCCATACCTTATGTGAACCCTGAATTTTAAAGCTCATCATAACAGAAACTACGCACTTGACACTTGTCAACCCCCAAAAACACGACCGGAACGAAAAGCTGGAGTGAGTGAAGACACGAGGTGAGTCCTTCTCCATCACCTGCTGTAGCTGAGCAGCCTGATCGTGCTGTCTGTGTACACACACGTCAAATAGACGGGACAACAACACGAACACAACCAAGCACACGTGTGTCCAGCACACACACACACACACGCAGAGTGGATCTTGTATTTTGGAGCCTCTGTGCCTTGTCGTGCAGCAGAGATGTGGCTCCGGCTCATCCTGCAGGAGGGAGGGTTAGATATGGCCTCCATCATATTGTTTGACAGAAAGTCGCAGGTTGATAAAGTGGATTCTTTGAGGAGGGCTGAAAAAAAATGGTGATTTCCAAAAAAAGAGCAAGAAAGAAAGAAATAATAATGATAATCCACCTCACATGTCTCCAATCCAGAGCTCTGAGGAATCCGCACCGTGCACCATGAGAAATCCAATTAGAGAGGGAAAAAAAATGTAATTCGATCATTTATTATATTTGTGCAGAGTAACTGTTGTGTGGCGCACAATTTTGCGGATGAAGTGACGTTGTTTGTTTCGTTTTTGAGAACATCTTGTTTTGATTAAATCTGACAAGCTGAAGACTTGGAGACTGGTGGACAATAATTAACATAATGGTCGTAATTACAGGCGCGCTAACAATGCCATTAATTTATCACATCGTTTTAGGAGCTGCTGCCCCCCCCCCCCCGACTCTGCTCATTCACCTAATTACTGAAATGAGCTGCCCTTCAATGAAATCAGCTGATTTCGATGCAAAAAGCTAAATTCTCATTCGGTTTTGGGGGATTTTTAATTCGTCCTGGAATGACATGTTGGTATTTTATGGGAAGATTTGATGTCAGATCATTATTAAATATTTAAACTTAGCCTATATATACAAATTAGTAGACTAACACATTTGCAAAATTTTCTGCACGATGGCAGCTCTTTGTTCAACATGTTTTTAAGCAATCAAAAGATCAAAAAGAGGAGAGAGAGTGATTATTGATCAGGCGCTGGGGGTCAAAATCCATCCGATCCTTAAAAAAACAAACAAATCCGCATCCACCTCTCCTGCTGAAAGCCCCTGACAGTTAACCTGCACGATGGCAAACTGCAATAAAAAGAAAATCTTGAAATGCACTAAAATCCTCTAAAGTCAGCCCTGTATTCGTGCGTTGTTTTTCTTTTTTCATATTTATGTATGACGTGTTTCATATTTATGAAAAGCGACCTTGAAAAATGCGGATCCTCACTAGTTCGGATGCAGATTTTTCATCGTGTGGAAAATGCTAAGACGAAAAAATCCCTCCAAGGGGGACAAAGACAAAAAAAAAAAAAAAAAAAAAAGCATCGAAACAGGTGAAATCATTTTCGCATTTCCTCCTAAACTGAACGAATTAACAATATCAAAAGGATCGCCTTCATTCGTTGAGAAACTTCGTCTCAATTCTCCCTTCCTCCCTGCAGAAGTGCCCTTGAGCAAACACCTGACGCCGTCTCCCGCAGGTGACCCTGACCTCTGACCTCCCCCGGCGGAGCAGACGGGGCCGGAGAGGAGACAGGACTCAGCGGAGCATCACATTATTATGATCACAGTTATTTGTTCGGTGACCTTGGTGGTGGTGATCGCATGTGCTGACTGTTTCCTCTCCATCACCTGTGAGGCAGGTGGTGCTGCTGCTGCTGGTGCTGCTGGTGCTGGTGGTGCCGCTGCATCTCCTGTCGGGCAACCCTCTGCAACCTAATGGTTTCATGCCGGAGCGAGTTGGCTTATTACACTAAAAGGTTTTGTCGCGCTAAGCCGTGCATGTGTGCTTAAAACGTACATTTCATTAACAAACTGCGGAGGTATAAAAGCGGATTTATGAGGCTTCAAAAGATCACAGGAAGGACGGGTTTGAAACCCCCTCTCGGTGCTGCTTCAGTCAGGTTATATCAGCAGTTACGCCGCCTTTCACACAACACTGCGACTCTGAGATCTTTTTTTTTTTTTTTTTTTAAAGGGAGGCTGTGGCTGCACCTGTCTCTCCACACACACACACACACACACACACACGGAGAGAGAGAGAGAGAGGGTGGTTAACACAGTGACCTTAGAAATCCTTCAAAATAAGAGAAAATCAAAAAAGAATGCAAACCAACAAAATGTGGTTCATGAAGCTCTTTTTATTCGTCTGCTGCAGAACATTTCAAAAGGCACCGTTAATGAGTGTTTCGGGCCGCGTAACAAACTGCTCTGTTCAAAAGCGGAGAGACATTTGTCACCGGAGAGGTCACTGGTATCAAGAAAGAGTTCAGCTGACTGCTTCTGCTTTGAGGAAATGCACGAAATGGGTCAAATCAGCGGTGAAAGACGCGCAAATTAAATAAATAAGTACCAGAGATCCTTAATGGGATGCATTTTCGATCCGGGCACAAACCCTCCCGAATAAACAACCTTGAACCAAAGTTTATGTTTCTGGTTTCACGGCCTGCACGCCGCAGAGACGCGCCGCTCTCCTCGCCCTGCGGACGAGCGGGACAGAAGTTGATGCGGACTCTTGGTTTCATCTGCTAAGTAGTCCGTATCGACGGACCTCCAGATCACACGGGTCACCGAGAGATTAACACGAGGCGAGTCTTAATCGGAAGCCACGTTTCCCCTCCTCTGACCCGTGCGCGCGTTATTAATGATAGCGTTTGATTAATCCCACTTTTATCCTGCAGGAGCGGAGGAGGTGTCGGAGGTGGCGCACGAAGCAGCGCCTCTGTGCGCGGCCGAGGGCGCCTCCAGGATCACGCTCACCCCAGAAACCACAAGATACAATAAATAAATAAATAAATAAATAACCGTGGTGGGTTTTTTTTTTTTTTTTTTTTTTTTTTTAAAGCAAATATAAATTGTTGAAAACGCGCTTTTTGCCGAGATACTTCCTGTTCTCTTCACGTGAGTAACGAATTAATGCTGATCACGTCATTAATTGGTGATGTGCGGCGTTTATTTAAATGTAACAGTGATGATATCAAAGCTGATAGAATGATATTAATAATAATAATAATAATAATAATGTAGACGGAAGGCTGCTTCCTAAATTAAAATCCATTCTGGCCTCATTTTGTCTTTCAATCGAGGACCAAACTGAGCTGGTAGGGGCTGAGAAATAATCGTTAATTGAATAATAACCTAATGTCTCATTTATTTATATGTTTTAACTCACTCGGATGGAGCTTTTTCTCGCAAATAACTCGCCGCTGTCGGTTATGGATATTTTCATTAACCTGTTAAAAGACTTCCGATAAAATCAATCGAGGGTTTAACTCGCTCGTGGCACATCGGATTATATCTCCCTATTTTGTTAATTTGCTGCGCGTCTCTTCGCTTCGAGCGTCCGCTGAAATGCCCCTCGTTTGTTTTGTTTTGTTTTTTTTTTCCTTCCCCTTTCACCAGTTCCTCAAATGTTCTGTATTGGATCCGACATCCTCTCCCTGAGCCCAGCCTTCAGCGCTCACCTTCATGCTTGTGAATAAACGCTCTCTTTGCATTCACCCGCTGCCCGCATTTCCTACTTTTTTCAAATGCAAAATCGCGCCATGATTGGGGTCGTTATCACCTCATCCGAACTCTTAAGGAAATTCTTTATTCTCTCCATTCATTGTCCCCTCGGCTGCTGCAGGCTGCTGCTGCTGCTGCTCGCTCAGTACTCTTCCCACCTTCCTGCGGGAATAAATAGACTTCAATTCATGCTTTGCATTCGCGGTTTGGATTTACACGGCGGGGCTGGAAAGCTGGAAATATCCAGGCATGCACCATAAACAGAGTGAGAGTGTTTAATCCCGGCGCACGCAGAGCAGCATGCACGGGGAAACTGGTTCAAATTAAACCGAAGAAAGAAAAAGAAAAACCCTGGCATGCACAATTTCACATCCAAAACAAAACGCTCACACACACAAAAAAAGGAAGTTAACGTGAGGATTCAGTGAACTTAGCTGTCGTCGTTTTCGTTCTGCAGCTCTCGGACAGAGTTTGCATGAGCAAAGTTAAAGGTTTGGGTTGTTGTTTTTTTTACGCAGCCGCGTTAATGCGCATCAGATCTTTCAATCACGCAGGCCAATTTTCTCTCCCCCTCCTCCTCCTCCTCCTCCTCCTCCTCCTCCCTCTGCCACCGTTAAATGGTCTATGACGGACGAACACAGAAATCAGCGGAAAGCAGCATTGCTGATGTCCCATTGTTGACAAATCCATGAAACAACTCCAGTTTGCATGGTTTAACAGAGAGGAGAGGAGAGGAGAGGAGAGGAGCTGAGAGGAGGGTGGAGGGAGGAGAGGACGGGAGAGGGGGCGTCTGTCGTCACCGTACCACGTGTCCTGCACTGATAGTATATCTTATACTGGGAAAAGTAATCTATCAGACAGTCCTTTTAAAAGCTCCGGCCTTTAAAAGCAGCATGTGTCATCTCGACTTGCTTCTCTAAATATCACTCCTATAGGAAATACGCGCGCAGAAGGGACGCCGGAGCGCAAAAGTCGCCACATCTCCAAAACAACTTCGAAGCAAGACTCGCCGCGTCTCGCGGGCCTGCTCACTTACCGAGTGGAGAGATATTTGAAGAAGTTGAAGTTTCTCTCCGGCTTGACTGGCTTGCTGCCGGTCCAACCTGCCTTTAAGATTTATTTTTTTTTGGACACATCCCAGCGTTTGACAGCGGCGACAAGAAGTCCAGCCGACCCGCCGTGTTTGAGTGTGTGTGTGTGTGTGTGCGCACTGACCGCGCCGCTCCCCCGCCTTCTTTACCCATCACACCCGGCTGCTCGGTTGTTTCGGCTCCGGTAGACTTTTCAAACAAAAAGTGTAAGTAAGCCGTGAGATGACCCTGTCTGGAGGCAGCGAACGAGCCAGCGACATGTCCGGCCAAACTGTGCTCACGGCGGAGGACGTGGATATCGACGTGGTGGGCGAGGGAGACGAGGAGGGCATGGAGAGGGTGGACAGCGACTGCGACAGCCCGGGGGGAGGCATCCTGCACGACCTCCGCGGAGAGACCGGCGACGAGGAGCTGGAAGATGAGATCGAGGTGGAGAAGGAGGAGATCGGGTCCGGCGGGGGGAGTCCGTGCTGCGAGAGCTCCGGGGAGGGAGAGACGGGCAAGGGAGAGGGTCAGGACCAGAGCGCGGGGGCGGGCGGCGGGATCCAGAAGCCCAAAAGCAGCCTGGTGAAGCCGCCGTACTCCTACATCGCACTCATTACCATGGCCATCCTGCAGAGCCCGCAGAAGAAGCTCACCCTCAGCGGGATCTGCGAGTTCATCAGCAACCGCTTCCCGTATTACCGGGAGAAGTTCCCGGCGTGGCAAAACTCCATCCGCCACAACTTGTCCCTCAACGACTGCTTCGTGAAAATCCCCCGGGAACCCGGCAACCCCGGCAAGGGCAACTACTGGACACTGGACCCCGCTTCGGAGGACATGTTCGACAACGGCAGCTTCCTCAGGAGGAGGAAAAGATTCAAGAGGGTTCAGCCGGACATGCTGAGGGACCAGACCGCGCTCATGATGCAAAGTTTCGGCGCGTACAGCCTCGGGGGCCCCTACGGGAGGCACTACGGGATCCACCCGGCCGCTTATACCCATCCGGCGGCTCTGCAGTACCCGTACATCCCCCCCGTGGGTCACATGCTGCCCCCGGGCGTCCCTCTCCTGCCCTCGGCCGAGCTGAACAGAAAAGCGTTCAACTCCCAGCTCGGCCCGAGTCTCCAACTTCAGCTCAACAGCCTGAGCACGGCGTCCATGATCAAATCAGAGCCGTCGAACAGACCGTCGTTCAGTATAGAGAACATCATCGGGGTATCGAGCGCCTCCTCGTCCTCGCCGGCCGCTCAGGCTTTCCTGCGGCCTCCGGTGACCGTTCAGTCGGCCCTGCTGAGCGCGCAGTCCCTGTCTCTGACCCGGACCTCAGCCGCGATCGCCCCCATCCTCAGCGTGCCGTCAAATATTATCTCTGGACATGTTTTACCCTCAGCGACGGCCGCGGCAGTGTCCAAGTGGCCTTCACAGTGACTTAAAACCAAGAGAAAATAAACTCTTATTTTTATATAGAGACATTATGACCGAGGGGCAGCGTGAAGAGCACAAATCAATAAAGCAACACTGGACTCTGTAGCCATGTAAAGACTGCTGAAACACAGAGAAAAAAAGACAGAGGGAGATATTTCTGTACAGGTAATATTTGTAAATATTTGTTAAAAAAAAGAAAAAAAAAAGGAGGAAAAAAAAGACTGATTTTACCTATTTGACTTTTACCTGTCTTTATATTTCATTTGTTCCCGTTTGAAATCTGTGATAGTTATTTTAATTGTTTTCTTTTTGTATCGGAAGCTTCTAACTGGACACAAGGTTTCTCTTATTTCTTTTTTCTTTTTTTTTCTTCCTTTTCATACAAGACACAAAAAGCTCTGAAAACAAAAGTCTGTTTATAAATAAAAAAAAAAAGATCAAATATATGTAATTCTATGTAGCTATATTGTGTTGTAAACTGAATTTATTTGTAAATAAATCTAAGAAAGAATTAAAATCATTTTGGATTATTAACATTCTGCAATTGTTTAATGAGGATATATTTTCTTGAAGGTGTTCTTTTTGTATGAATAACCCCTCACGCCGCGCAGGGATACAAAATCGAAGACAAGGATGTGTGTATTTGATTTTTATTGTAGGATTCTCTTTAGAATTCAGCACATGGTCTCATCAGGTGAATATTGTGTGCCTGAGTTTACTAATAATAATTGTAATCATACAATTTCCACGATGTTAAAAGTCAGATTTTTTTTTTTACATTTATGTCTGTATTTTTAATTTCAATTTCTACTCAAATTATACTTACCGAGTTACAAAGGGAAATTGAATTATATTTTTTTCTACAAACGTCAGCCTCAGTGTTAGAGGTTTGGTATTATTCGTTTAATCAAATGATAATTATAGCCGAAAAAAAACAGTGGGGGGGAAATAACATATAAAAATAACATATATTTATCTTGATTTTCAATTGTTGAACCGATTTTAACTGTAGCTAATTAAGTGCAACGACACCAAAATGTGGTTATTGGCGGGACTGTTTACAGATTTCCAGGCTGACGTAATATTCTAGATGTCCGAACAAACAGGTGTAAAACACGTGGACATTATGCAGTACATTTTAATTCAGCCTAATAGTTATTTTTTTAAAAGCGTGTTTGCGGTTGCTTCCCTGATAACGATCTCTGACGGGAGGTCACAGTTTGGACACCTTTTAATTTACCATTACATCACCGCGCGGCTCGTTTTACAGGACACAGCCTATATTCTGCGGCTTGGCTTCTATAAATGTAACAGTTTCGCAGTTGTGTCTGGCTAATCACTTTTACACAAACAGCAAATGGTGATCGGGGCTGCTGGTGTGTGTGTGTGTGTGTGTGTGTGTGTGTGTGTGTGTGTGTGTGTGTGTGTGTGTGTGTGAGGGGGGTCATAGGAGCTATATTTAACTGATCCCCATGAGAAAGAGAAAGGAGCCTCTCCCTCCGCTTCAATTCACTTTCAGACACCGCAGAAGGTGCTGATGATGCAGAAGGCTTCTCCGCTGTCAGCCCGGCATTTCATTCATTCATTATTATTATTATTATTATTATTATTATTATTATTCGGCTATCATCACGACTATCACCAGCCTGTTATTAGTACATTAATTCACAAAATGATATTGCATTCGCTCTATGGAATTCGTGTACCTGTGAACGTCATTAATTCCGTGGATTGTCCCTCGGATCGAAACATAAAATAGTATAAATACAAAACAAATAGAACAATAGGAATTTCATGCTCTGAAAATTCGTTTTTGCTCATTTTTGTCTAGCAGTTTTCAAAAAAAATTAGCCCCGCGTAATTTACAATCTAAGGAGGTATTTAATATTCAGATACGCACAGGTTAAATAGGTATTGAACGGGACGTCCAGACAGACGGCACCAGGGGTCCCATAGGGTTTAATCAGACATTATTCTTTGATCAATATGTGGAAAAAGCATTATGGGATGCCGCTAGATGTAGCTCTGAATGCGTTTTTTTGGGGGGAGGCCATCTGACAAATAAATCTTGAAAGGAAACACCAAAGCGTTTAAACCTAAAAAGTCCAACCTTGCACTTGCACCTCTCAGTTATTTTCTGATTTATCTCCGTGAGGCATGTGCGGTTACAGATCCAGGTCCCGCCTGCACAAAGCATTCAGGAGTCCTTTAAGCCAAAGCTCTCACAAGCCATGTCTCACCTGATCTGAGCGGCTGCAGTAAAACTGCACATATAGACTCCAGTGATGTCTCTGTGTGTGACGCTGCCCCGGCGATGCTGCAGGCTGACAACAACCTCGGAACAGACGAGATTCACGCCGCCAGGGGGCGTTAACTGACACCTCTCCTCCTGGCAGGGAGATCAAAAATCAAAGAAATATTTAGGACGACACTACAACCTGAGGTGATGAAGGATAAACCCTTCTGTTCAAACTGTTAATATTTCTTATTTTTGTCCAATGATTCGGGTTGATACAGTCTTCAAAATGTATGCAAAAATAAATTAATTGAGGGGAAACTGAAATAAATTACTCGCTCAATCTGTTGACTTTAATTTTAAGAACGACGGGCGACATGATCATGGTAAATATTTAGATCCACATGCCCCAGCACAGCCAATGCAACCACATATGTATGGCAGACTGGGTCAGACATAAAGGGGTCAGATAAGACTGTTGATTATCTTTGAGTGCGACTGAAGGTTTCTGATTTTAAAAAAAAGTGTCATTTCAGGCTTCAGCAGCAGGTGATGGGAAAATTATAAATATTTCAGATTCAACCTGATCTCAATTGGATAAAAACATTATTATTAAAGTTGCACTGTGTAGTTTGGGAAGAAACATTTTAATCAGAAAAGAAATGCCTAGACAAAATAAATACACAAACTCACTTTGTTTTCGTGACTGATAAACAAACTGACCTTAAAGGACGACACAATTTCATATTGTTTCACATTGTTTATTTGTGGTGGACCCTGCCACCTTTCTAGTTACAGTGTTGGGGGACCTAATCTTCCTCTGAGAACAGCTTGTTCATTCAGTCATGGGAAATATAAATATTATGAGTTTGTATTATTACCTCATTAATACGCTGAGTTTGTATTACTTAGTTACCAAAATTACATAGTGCTCCTTTAAATGAAAAAAAAGTGACTTTCTAAAATATATTTTTAATTGTGTAGTCTACAAAGTGAATTATGGCCTAATGATGATTTACTCAAAGAAAAGCTGCAGCCCGCATCACTGCAGTTTGTTTAAATCCACGGAGTCCTCCTGCTCTAGTACGCTTCTAACCCGGTATCTATTGTTGCATTGAAAGCAAACGCACTTTTCGGTTTTCTCATCTCATTATGTCGCCAACAATGCAGCGTGCTGATTGGCTCATTTGAAGAGCAAACAGTCGCACTCACGCGCGCCCACACACGGTAATGACCTATGCAGCTGCACGTGCTCGTGCACAGGTGGAGGGAAGTCTTCAGTGTGGTTCCCACAGCTCCACCAGCCAGGCTATATTAGTCTCAGGTCTCTGTCTGCCATAAATAAAGCCCACATTGTGAGTTTGATTGTTATTTTTCTACCAAATGATGAGCAGACAAAATAAATCAGCCAACATTTGATGAACATAACAAGATGATTTTGACTTTTAATTATTAAAAAATTGAGCTGGGTGAGAGTTTTAAGGAGATACAGGCTGAGGAAAGTTTCAGTTCATGATGTCTTGTTTGAGTGTTTGGCACGCCTGTGGATACCTGCTGTGCAAAGGTGAGACAGTTAAGAGACGTTTGAAATGAAAAGTCTGTCATTATCTTCTCACCCCCATGGAAGGTCAGGTGAAGTTTCTTGGGCCACAAAAAAATTCCTGGAGCTTCACAGCAAAAACAGCATTGCAGCATTCTCCTAAGTACATTAGGACTTGTTTAAAATTGAAATCATAACATGGAGTGGCCCCATACAACTCATCCAGTGTAACTTAAGTCTCCAAAAGCCCTGAAATCCTGAATTGATTTGTTGAAATGTTAACATTCTTGATGTGCAGTTTTCCCTTTAAAACTGTAAATCCAAGGAAAAATACAAAAGCACAGCCTCCTGAAAAGGCATAACTTTCCTTCAGATCTGTTCCATAAGCATACAGTTTGCATTTTTTATTCATTGCAATAGAAGTCACCCTGGTACAGCGTTTCAGGACATGTGACTCAAGTAGAAAAAAAGAAAGAAACGCTGCTCTGGTTACATACAGCCTAATTTCTCATTGTGATTAATCTACTCACAAATTAAATGATCTCACATAAACACTTTGACCAAATTACAGCAAACCACAAGAGCTTGTATTTTTTTTTTCTTTTTTCACCTGTAGTCCCTAATTTGATTATGTGACCATTCTAAAACAACAGCAAAACATTAGTGCATAGTGAGTGTTTCAGTATATTTGTGTATTTGATAAGCAGCCTGAACTGCGGAGGAGGAGACAGTGTTCTTATGAATCAAACCCACCCATTAGCTCGGAGGTATAATCACTATGAGCTCGGCTGGTTGGGGAATAATACTGTTACTGTTACTTTAATCTTACTGGGGGATTCCAGTGCAGAGGATTAATCTCCTGATACTGTACGTCTCATGAGCCAGTGTACTTTTATCTGACCAAAATCAGTCTCACCACAGGGTACACTAAGCAACTGTCCAGGAGCTTTTGATCATACCGCAGGGTTCTCCTCAACAGATGGAGTTTGCAAAGTTATCCGTAGAAACCTATCACTTTCAATCTGAACATTTATCACACACTTGTATTGTGTACAACAGAATACATTGCTTGATGTTTCGATGTCACATTTCACATATCGAGTGTACACAATGTAAAGATAGATCCATCCCCACTAACTTATCCTGTGCTGGACACTTATTGAATTGAGTTAATATGTAACCTTTGACCATTGAATCAGAGATAGCATGTTTAGTGTCAGTTAAAAAGACTGGATTCTCATTCATTTTTGACACCATCCCCTTTTGGCAGAGGAAGTAATTTGAGTTTTCTGTAAACGCATGATATGAATACTTGAGCATTTTCAAAACAATTCATTGATGCTTCACTTAAAGGATAACTTCACCCGAACAATGAAAAATCATTATCATTATCTCCACGCTGATGGAAAGTCAGGTGAAGTTTTGTAGTCCGCAAAAAACATTTCTGGAGCTTCACAGCAAAAGAGATTGCAGCATTCTCGTAAACAACTAAAGTAGATGTTTGCTGGTTTTAAAACGTTAGAAAAATGAAAGCAACCACAAGAAAAATAACATAAAAATCAAATGGCTCCATGCAGCTTATCCAGCGTAATCCAAGTCTCTGGAAGCCACAAGATACTGAACTGGTTGGAAAAGACTTCACCCTCAACATGTGGTTGAGCTCATGCACCCAGTTGAGATGAGGTGAGAACTCTTTTAGATTAGCAGCTTCAGTTAAGATTTTGGCTTTTAAAAGGGTGTGAATGAATTATCTTTAAATCAAAGAAAGAAATAACAGGACTTTTTTCTTCAGAATTCGCAGATTTAATACCCTGCGACTTTTAAAGTCATCACAGGAAAAGACACGAGTGAGCTTTGAATCATGATTCTTTATGTGTTCTCATGCTAACCGTCGAACATGTGACACAAAACACAGAAAAGATCCAGTTTGACTTGCTGTAGCAAACTTGACTGTATACATGATAGACAACATTGGCATTGGCAAGCAAGGCCCATGCCTCCATAATAACTAGGTCATCTTCCACCACAAGCTATAGCCTTCTCCTGGGTGGAGATCACAGACAGTAAATGTAGGTACAGCAGTTACTGAATATTTAAAAAGGCATAGAGATGAAGCAATAAATGACAAAGTAAAGCTGGCGTGGCCAGGCATTAATAACTAATGGGTACCAGTGAGTTATAGGCTGCTGCCGTTGTAATGAAAGTGTCATTGCAAATCAGCAGTTGTCCGTGGTTATTATTATTTATGCATAATTGATGCCAGAACCACAAGGAACATGTCTCACCCAGCAAATCCTAACACCTTGGGAACAAAGATGATGGTGTCAACAGAAGAAAAGGTCACAGAGGAGAAAATGCCCCTGGGCGGAGATTTACATTACGAGGGGAGGGCTAGGGCAGGCTCGCCTCGTATAACCATGCATACATCTGTATACAGAAGGTTACGACAAACTAGTTACACATAAGACAACTGATCCGCTTCACTCCAGGTAGTGCATGTTACCACGTCATGGTAAGCTGCCATAAAGGTTTAAATATCTATGTCATATACAGTAGTCAAGAGTGGTGCTCCTCATATGACTCAGATTACCTCCAAACATATTGAAATAAACATGTGCACACAGATTGCACATTAATTAATTAAAGCAAAGGTTTATTTTACTGAATTAGCTTTATTAAAGCCAGAGTTGTCTATTTTACATGTAGCAGCCATATTTGTCTGTCATTCATCTCACTAAATACTCTAAATGCCAGATTGCTGTATAGCGTAACTGTGGTAGGTTGTTTCTAATTGCCAGAAAAGAAAACCTTGCTATGCTGACAATGAAAATTCAGCATTCCTAATTTAGATATTATATTTAGCATTTCAAGATATCCTACCTATATTCAAACTGACAGACAGAATTCATCCAGTGTTGTTACCCTGGTATGATAATTTAGGAATTTCCATCTAATTCTGATCACAATAAAGGCCATTTAATCATTGTTTTATGATGTATACATTGTGTTCCAGATGTTATAAGAATGTTGTTATTGATCTCTGAATTCAAAATCAGCAATAACTTATTGAGATATTAGTGGACCAATAGACCTTTAATGATGAACAATATCCATCAATTTGTCATAAGCCTCCTCTCAATTGGTAGTGCATTTTATGTACCTGGGAAAGGTAATTAACATCAACATTAAAATAGTAACTGTTAACGAAAACCGCTAAAATCTCAGGTGATGTCACCATGCCTATACAGTTGCAATATTAAACCTTGTGTTTCTGCTACTGCTGGAGATTAAACCCGTTTGATAACGTTATTCTATCTTTGCAATAAGGCGACGGGTCGTGAAGTTAATATTTTGTCTTTTTCCTGGTGTTCTCGAACGCCTCATGCCTCTCGGCGCTATGTCAGCGTGCAGTGCCCAATAAGAACGCGCAACGAAGCCTTGGCGGATGACGTATACAGGAAATGGAAACAGATTTCAAAAGTGGTGTCAATGAACCATTTTTTTTTTTAGCTTTTTATTTCTTGTCCTGAAGCAAATTTTACCGGTCGGAGTTATGCAGACGTGGAGTCTCGTGTCTCTCTGTGTGTTGCTCGGCGTTGTTGTGAGATGGGGCGTTTCGTTAAATTCATATTCAGGTAGGAAGCGTGTAGCTTAGCGTCAATACGCGGCAGCATTCAGAGAATCACAACAGTGTCCCCTGCTTCACGACTGCTAATGTCAGAGTAGCTCATTTGATTTTCTGACAGGAAGATGTTTTACACATGTAAGAGAGTCGCTGTTAGCAGTTAGCAGCCCGTCACTGGCTCTGGGAAGTTGTCCTCGGCAGCCTGTTATGTGTGTGTGTGTGTGGTTCCCTGCTGTCATTCACTGATGTAGTTTCCCATTCACCAGACTAACAGCTGAAATATTTCCTCCAGGGGCGGGGAGACCTCCCATGTTTGGCGACTATGAAGCCCAGAGGCACTGGCAAGAGGTGACCTACAACCTCCCTGTCCAGGAATGGTCAGTCTGCAGCTTTGTTTGTTTACTACCTGTGCAAGTTTTTAATATACCAAGCTTGTGAAGGCAACTGAAAACAATACGAGCTCTTTGGGCTGTGCACAGTGACAGTATGCTTTTAAAGCCTTGTCTCTAAACACACATGTGTTTCTGATGCTTGAGTCTCAGTCAGCCTACCAACAATACCACAAAAGGGATACAAAAGATCCAGAAAGTTAACACTCCACACACTCTTAACCCCTGCAGTCTTTATCGTTCGTACAAGAGGAATATTGTTTTACAAGTATAATCAATTCAACATGAATGAGGGATCTATGAGACTATACAACCAGGATGTTGGCCTTAAACCAAAACTGCACCCACTTTAATCAGAATTTGTAGACATGTCCCCAGTTAGAGAATAAAGTAAACAAAAAAAGGAATGGTGATTATTTTACCAGAATAATGTGGTTGTTAGTGGTAATGAATGATTTTCATTTTTACTGAAAATTATCATTATGATCATAATTATTATAATACTGTTATGTTAGGTCACATATTTTACCTTGCAGCTTCTTGGATATTGCACTTTTTTTTGATAATATTCATTTGTGCAGCCTTAAAAGATATGTAATATTTGGACTCATGCAGGTACCTTAACACCACTGACAATAACTTGAACTACTGGGGTCTTGACTACCCTCCTCTGACTGCTTACCACAGCCTGATATGTGCTTACATGTAAGTAAATATCATTATAAAAAGTATATCTTTAACATGTATATCAGTTCTACTTCCTTTTGTATTTTATTCTATCCTATCTATTATCCTGTGCATAAGTATTTCAAAAGCAGGCAGTCTTGTCTGTCATTTAATGTTTGAAATGAATGTAAAGTTCTATAATGTCCTGCAGAGCCAAGATAATAAACCCTGAATGGGTGGAGCTCCACAAATCGAGAGGTTATGAAAGTCCAGCACACAAGTTATTCATGAGAGCTACAGGTACAGTAACCATGAGGAATTAAAGTAAAAAAACTCGACCTTAGAAAAACAAATACTTTCCTTACCTAGAACGACATATGGAACAATATGTTTTTTTTGTTCTGTTTCAGTCCTGGTGGCAGATTTGTTGATATACATCCCTGCTGTGGTTTTATACTGCTTGTACCTGACCGATGGATCCGCTAAGAAGAAGGTAACACACCTGCCAAGTATGCGAAAAACATCGAATAGTTTTTTAAACTAAAGACCGATATGAGCCACATTTTCCTCTTAGTCTGAGAACCCACCCTTATGAAAACTGATTACAGCACTGGTCATCCAAACAGGGGAATCATGAAGTCATTATCACAATATAATATGATGTTATTCAATTTTCCAGGAAGTTGCTACATTTCAGTGGGGAATAACTACATTTACAGAGCAATCAATTAAGAGGGATGGTTTGTAATATTTTGACTGTGTCTTAAATGAGCAAACAGTTATTGTAGTGTCTGTATAAAGGCAATACTAGAAAAGGTTATCCCAGCATGCATTGCATTTCGTTCAATGCAGATCTTGCTTTGTTTAGATATTTCTCTCGCGTAACAAAGTCTGCAAAAGTTCATCATTAGATCTGAGTTATTTTGACCTCCCAACAACTCTTTTTCTCCAGGTTTCCACTCTGTTCTGCTTCCTTCTGTACCCAGGGTTAATCCTCATCGACTATGGGCATTTCCAGTATCCTTTATGTACAGTTACATTTCTACTATTTATTCACTGTGAAATCATTATTGTAATTTGTTTTGAAGACTGCCTGCGAAATCGGGAACTTCACTGTTTATGAATATTGAGTCCAAATAGAGTAGTATAAGTAAAAGAATATTTTCCACTGGTATTTTTGTTCAGCTGTTTTCTAAGGTATTTAGCACATGCCAGCACGTTGAATGTTGACCTTGACTGCATCAGGTACAATGGAGTGAGTCTGGGTTTTGCCCTGTGGGGAGTTCTGGCTCTCGGTCTGGGCTGGGATTCGTTGGGCTCCATGGCCTTTTGCCTGGCTCTCAACTACAAACAGATGGAGCTGTACCATGCGCTGCCATTCTTCTGCTACCTGCTGGGGAAATGTGTCAAACTGGGACTGATGGGGCGAGGGTGAGTCTGTTTTTATTTGTCTTGTGTTTTCTATGTTTCCCTTACTTTAAGGGGAATTTAGTTAAGACATGCAGCTATCTACAGTGGTTCACAAGTGAGTTTGGCAGTGCTTGATTTTAGTTTGTCCTTTTTCAAGCAGGAAAAAAATGGCAGCCTGGTCACAATCTTATTCCAGCAGTACAATGACAGCACACTAAAATGTGTTTCTGAAATCATTTTAGGAGAGAAATAGGCAATGAAGAAGAAAATCTTCACTCATATTTGTTCATCGCCGCCTAGTTTGGCAGTTTGATCTCAGTTTTATGAGCCGCCCTCTTCGCGGTCAGACTTTCCACTGTGGCAGGCACACAGAAAAAATGTAATCTGTAGTGTGAACAACAAATCTGCTTGAGAGTTTTACTTTAATCATGCCATTCAAGTCACAGTGATCCGGGAATTGTCTGTGTTTAGGCGTGTTGTTTCTTTCCAGGAGTTTGTCGTGCACTCAAAAACAGTCACAATTGAGCACAATTTAATCCTTGAGGTTAAACATTGGCAGAAAAAACATTACAGATATAAGCTGATAAGATCCATCACATTCCTCAATAAGAGAATGACAAGAACTCATTAAATACAAGTTACCAATAAAATGTATCAAACAATATTCAACGTAACAAAAAATCTTTCGACTCAACAATGTTTTGAACATCAATTCTTTAATGAAGCAAGTTAAAAGTATGTCAATATGTACTTTAAATGTGTACAGTATTAAGATACTAATGATAAGATTAACTCAATTAAGGTAGCCACGTTTTATCAACTATTTGCACACATCCCTACTCATTTATAATTGATAACGATAGCAGATCAATATGTCTGAACAAAGCAAACACTAGCGTTGTGTTGGCAAACATTTTTATTTTTTATCTATAAAGTCATGACTATTGAACTGCATATTGTTTCAGTTATATTGTTTTGTCACTCTGTGTGTCAGCTGAGTGCTCAAAGCAGATATGTAATATCAGTCTATAAGCGAGCGGTGTCCTCAGGAGAGCCGCAGAATGACTGAGGTAATCAGATTGGATGCTGTTACTAGTGTGTCCAGTGTCTGTTTATCTAGTAACAATGTACCAAGGGCATTTAGTAGCAAATGGAGAGCCTGATTAGAAGGGCCGGGGGGAAGATATGTCCAGATGACACTCTCGCCATGCCCAAACTCCTCAGCTATGCTGTGTGTGCAACTTAACCAGCAGCTTCACAGTTACAGCTGACAAGATAGGCTGACCTACACAGAAGACTTTCAGCTGATGCATGGCTTTCACTGCATTCCTCAACACAAGGGTCAAATCCCAAATTTAGGAACTGCAGACAGTATGTACTAATTGTTTGAGGAATAGCTGTAGACTTAGACAAATGTATGCAAATGTAAATATTTGTATTATAATTATTTTTTAATTATGGTAAAAAAAATTATCTGAATTTTGTATATAATAGCCTATTTTTTTTTAAACATTATTTGTGGTATATCTGTTCCTCCAGAACTCCGTCATGATGCCTGTCTCTCTGTGTGGCTCTCTTCATGTAGGTTTTTCCTGTTGGTGAGAATTGCCTCAACTGTGTTGGTGACTTTTGCCCTCTGCTGGCTGCCCTTCCTGTCTGACCCCAGTCGGGCCTTGCAGGTGGTCAGGAGGATCTTTCCCGTGGCTCGCGGCCTGTTTGAGGTAGAGTGCACTCTCCCGAATGATAAAGTCAGCGTGAAAACCACATCTAAGAAGCTTGATCTCGCGACTTTCAGTCTTATCAAGAACACATTTGTTCTCTTGTCCTTCTGGTGTCTAAGAATAGTGGCTCTAAACACACAACCCCAAACATTCAAAGGGAGCAGTGGAAGAAGATAATATGTCTGGACAGATCATGAAATCAATCCAAGCTCAACAAATAGGCCAAGCAATGTTAGAATAGTATTACATACAGATTCAATGATCCATACAGGTCACATTTACCTGTTACTATCCCCTGATGTAATGCAGATGTTAACTTTCTCACTTCCCCTTCTGGTCGTATGTATGTGTATCCCAGTGAACTTTCAGAAAATTCATGAATAAATGTCACTGAAAGTACCACCAGTAGCATGAAATTATGCGCAATTCCGTACGCCTTAGGGATTGTTTGTGACTTCCAAAATAAATGATATGTTATGCCATTTTACTTTATGTTATGCGCCAACAGAGAAGCTGTTATGTGTCTGTTTACCCTAAAGCCTGGTGCTATGTTGGGTATCAATTATTTCAAATCAGCATGACCTTGGTTTGTGGTTGCTCTTTAGACAGAGAACACTGTGGGATTCTTTCTCTCTAAATGTAATGCAAGAAAGTCAGTAGTGATTCTTGGTCATTACATTTTTATTTATTTGTTTGTGTTAATAGATTTTAAAGATAGGTTGGCTTTATCGGCCAGAAATGAGTATACATTAAAGGAATTTGAGTTCCATCTTCAAAAACTGGATTGTAACTGCAGGCATCCAATTTAGGGACCGTAGAGAAATGATTAGAGGGGAAGTGATGTGACAAAATGTGGATAAATTAAAACACTATCTGTTTGTTTTTACCAGAGGGAAACTGATTTTTCTGACTTTTCTGGGAAATGAAGGTCTTTCATCTTTTTCCCCACCTGAGGTTCACTTATTTCTGGTGGTATTTATGATTGTTAATTTATTAGCCTTTTATTTATAAATAGCTGTATTTACTCGAGCCCAACCGATATATAATTTGGCAGATATTTTGCAGGCGATATTGGTTTATCACAGATATATTTGTATCGGCGAGTGATTTATTTTATTAATTTTTTTATTTTTTTAACCATTTCAGCCCCCTTCTCACCCCAACAACTTTCACACAGTCGCTTAGGGCTCAGAATCAACACCTGCCGTCAGATATGATGTTATCACACAATATTAGATCGTTCCAGATCAGTTTTTCTCAAATTAGCTAATTTTTGTGTCCTTATCGGTGTAAATGAAAAGCCCAAGAAGTGGCGTCTTCATTTTCTTGCTTCCATGTTAATGGATTTTGAAAGAACACTGTTGTGAGACACAACACAGAGAGGAATTATACCAAGTCATACGTCATTTTACCAATTTACAGCACAAATCTGACAAGTGCTTTTATGAGAGTCATATCCAACCACTGGCACTCGTGCCCTATACACTGGTTCCCACTCTTAGCATGGTGAACATCTTTCCCCCCTGCAGTGCTTAGCTGCATGGAAATGGATACCCAGCAGGATCAAAGAAAAACAGTGGAATAAAATGGTGTAAGGTCAGCAGATCAGTGTCACTCTATCTCGCAGAGGCGTCTTAGTTCGCGATGTACAGTAGGAGGATATAGATAAATCTCACTTAATTTATGGCCCGGGTGTTTTCAGCACTTCATAGCACTGTCATGTTGTAGCCGTATGGACTGATGAGTGGGGCCAACGCTACACTTAAAGGCGTATCGGAGCACATCCGACAACTGTTACTGCCTGCTACAGACTTCATCTTTGGAAAGCATATCAGTGTGACTGTTTCATAGCAGACACACACGCACATATTTTATGCTGTGGTCAGCTCAGAGAGAAATGGAGGCACAGGAATGCAATATCAAAAAACCCGCGTGTAGGATTTAGTGGCCCTCTAGTACAGTTTTGATAAAAAAAAAAGCAAAAGGCCCTCTCTCAGTTCAGTGTTATGTTTGTCCATTCGGGTTTACTGTGGAAACATGATGGGTGCAACATTGTGTACTCAGTGGAATTGGAATCACTCCCTCTGTAGATATAAAAGGCTCATTCCAACAAAAACACAACAATTCTTAGTTTCATTTTCAGGTGAAAACTGAAAATTATATTCAATTTCTGCCAGTAGATCTCTTTAAATTCTACACACTGTACCTTTAATTGTTGAGTCTCAACCCCGGATTGTCAAATACTAACGATCAGTATTTGACAATCTAGAGATGAGACTCAACGATCAACTATCTTTCTCCAGGAAGTTACATTTCGCTGATTTGATTTAATCTAAAGCGACAGTGAACTGTGTGAAAGAGTAGCCAGAAGCCGTGTTGAAAGCTGTCATGGGAGAAGCAAAGGTTTCTGCGTGTGACTGACAGCTCAGAGGCAAAGGTTTGCAGCTCTCATTTCTGAACCCCTGTCTTGTCCTGGTCCCCAAGGTGGCACCCACCACAAGGTGTCATGGATGTGAGAAGTAATTGAAAATTCTACCAGGGGAGCAGATGGCAGCAGGCGATGTGGCAGTATTTGTTCAACGAAATGATGCAAACATAATACACAGGGTGTGAGAGACACTATACTCCCCTGTGACGACAGCGTGAGAGGCTGCCGGGGCGACTCGTCCTGAACTAATTGTGAAATTGTGCACGTAAGCAGAAGCTTTGGACAAGGGGACAGGGGTGAGAGGGGGTGGTGGGGAAGAAGAGCGCGGGTGACTGGCGGTCGTGGCAACTTCTGGGCGGGAGCAGTTGTAAGTTTACCCACTGAGCTGCATTCTGGCGTCTCACGTTGCTGCCTGCTCACAAAAATGGCACCAAATGCTTCTGCCTGTGAAATTCCATGCTAGCTTATAGGTGAAGGAGCCGCACTGCTCTCGCCCCCTTGCATTTGCCGATGGGATCCCCTCCCCTTGTTCATGTGTTGCCTTCAGGCGGGGACCAGGAACATTCCCGTAGCTGTTATTTGGAGCCGAGAGGAAAGAGAGCGAAGGGGCTGAGACAACACAACGCTGGACGGCCCAGTGCTGCTGACTAGGCTGCCATTAAGATCCACACAGCTGTGCTGTGAGCAGCTGTAGAAAGAGAGGGAGGAGGCCAGAAATAGTTTTTCTAGACAGGGCCACACACTGAAAAGATTCACGGTGGAATCATAAAGCGGATCTAGGCATGCTGTCTCTGTGTCTGTGATATCGTGGCGCACGGTGGCGGCTCGGGCCTCAATATCATCTGATCCCTGCACAACTGCTTAAGCACTTAAATCAACTGAATCTCCGAGCAACGCCCTCCTCATCTCTCATAAACCGCAAGTACTTTTAGGCCGGTATTAAAGGTTGTAGCATATCTTCCACATCATTCACAAAACTTAAAGATCTGATTTTACAGGTTATTTATAAAAACAATTAAAGAATGATGCAGTCTCTAAGGCTGAGAAATATATATATATTTTTTTTATCAGAGCTGAAATTATCTGCTTTCCAGTTCACAGGGCTGCAAGTAGTTTATTTTCACAATTGTTAGTCCATAAAATTGCAAAAAAAAAAAAAAAAGCAAATTACAATTACCAGAGCCCAAGTTGATTTCAATTTAACAAGCTGGAACCAGCAAATGTTCAACGTTTTTGGTTGAAACTAAAACAGTTATTATCAATTATCAAAATAGGCGGCAACTCATTTTCTTTAATACCACTAAGTGATTACTATTCTCTGTATGAAGTTTCCCCAATGTGAGGATTTGCTGCTTTTCTTTTGTACATTTGTAAACTGAATCTTTATGATTTGGACTGTTTAGATAAAACGAATCATTTTGACACTGGGAATTTATTTCACTATTTTGTTTCATTTTATTTTTCTTTTAGAAGCTAATCAATTGAGAAAATAACTGGAAGATTAATTGATAATGAAAAGCAGCCCTGGAAACTAGTTTAGTAAAATGATAAAACATGTTTTGCTTAAAATAATACTATAGAGAAAGTTTAATATGTTGATATTGAGTATTTGTCAGCAGAGCTCTGTGGTGGTCTCTATCTGCTGCTTATGCAAAAACTACTCTGTCTCGACTCTTGACCTTGTGTCCTCAAGTTTACAAATAAGTCCCATGCTTTTCCTGGCAGGAGAGTAAATTTATGATGGAGGGTTACGTACAAATGTCCCTCTGGAATGCCCCCGGGGAATTTTTATTGCACTTTCAGTGGGGAAATAATTACTTACAGCAATGCCACTTATTTGCTTTCTCTTCATAATGGAATTCTCTTATTTTATTACACAGGCATCAAAGTGTTGTTTTTGTGTTTTCGTCTGACATAATTTCTTGTTAAACCAAGTGGTGGTGGTGTGTGTGTGTGTGTGTGTGTGTGTGTGTGTGTGTGTGTGTGTGTGTGTGTGTGTGTGTGTGTGTGTGTGTGTGTGTGTGTGTGTGTGTAGGATAAGGTGGCCAACACATGGTGCAGCTTGAACATCCTGATAAAGATCAGATCCATTCTGTCCAGTGACTCCCAGATCTACCTCAGGTAATCCCTCTATCTTCCCGACTAGCTTGGACTTTTTTCCTCATCTATCTTTCATCTCTCTCTTTTTCTCTCTCTGTCCGCCTGTCGGCCTGTCTTTGACTCCCCTCCCTCTTGCATCTTTTTTCACTTCTTCGTTTCCCGGGAAAGCAGAGCTTACCCAGGGAAATGAAGACAGTGATCCTGTGGGGTGGAAACCAGATCATCCCGTAAGGAAACATCTTGTGAGGAACATTTGAACGTGAAGTCACAGCTGTCTTCGGAAATGTGATGACAAGAGGCCGGATTGCCCAAGGAGCAATTGCAGTGTGTCATATAAGAATAAATAGATTACCGTTACCACTCAATAGATTAGTGGCGGGTGAAGAAAATCTACTAACCTGGATATTTTACCAGCATTTGGCTGATGGGCTGGTGGCTCGTATACAGAGATGAAAGCATTGTAACCTCAATTTCTTTTTAAAAAATGATATTGATATATGTACTTTATCGGATAGAGTGATACAATGAAGACAATTAATCGTGCTTGTGGGGGAGATGACGTAATAAACACTTGAGATTCTCTGCCCCATACCCCGCGCAGTAACCCATGAAGTATTCGGAAGTTACTTTGACCAAAAGCTGAGAACCTGTTCAATCACAGTGGGAAGAAGTCGATGCAACAGTTGTGTCATGGTGGAGCCTGCTTAAATAACCCAGCACGCTAAATTTAGGAGTCTTATGTCCGCAGCATGGACACGTTTCTGCCAGACTGCTAAGTCCAGGGATCAAGTTGGACTTCTTTGACTGTAGTTCATTTCCAACAAATGAAAAACACTCTTGTCTTTCTGGCACGGGGAGCGGATTGCTAAATGCTCTGGTGTGGTGTGGGTGTACTGTGTACATAGAATGAATCAGCTGTGAAAAGTGATCCATGTCCTTCCGGACCGCAAAACCCTGCCCAGCACATAACACACGCATAACACACTCGCTTTCATACACACACTAAATACCCACTCACTGGTCCTTTTTATTACTTCTGTCCATCCACCACCATCATTATCTCCATCTATCTGTGTGTCTGTCTGTGCCGCAGCACCAACACATTGTTGCCCTCACGCACTGAGCTAACCCGCTGCCCGACCTCTCTGCACATTCACACTGACGCTTAGTCACTCTCTTCCGGTGCCTCCAACCCCAGCAGGTGACAATTGAAGGGTTAAACTAATGCCCGCTAACCCTGAGAAGGGGCCAGTATTCAGTTTTTGGTCCCACATAGCAGAGGTCTTAGTTTACCGAGCAGGCGGTGTCTTAAAAAAAACAGACCCAGAGCTTTTGGTTTTACATTCGATTGTTTCACATCAATATCAGCTCATCTTGCGCCACTGATGCAAAACAAATCTGCTTTTCAGTTATGTGGTCGTTATCAGTTTGTACATGAAGCCATATCAACACAACAGGAAAATGAGCGCCTGGAATTATGTGCAAATGCAATTATTCATATTGATTCTAAATTGATTTCATGCTCTACATTTCATCTGCTGTATAATTATTTTTTCCTTCGTCTCCCAATGGGGATTTTTTTTTTTATTGTTTTGTGCATTTAACAGTTTTTGGTGTTGAATATGACTGCTCACTTGTATTGTTTTTCAGTACTGCCTGCACTCTCCTGGCAGTCCTACCGTCCTCTGTCAGACTCCTGACGAAGCCCACCTTCTGGCAGTTTAAACTGGCCTTGGTAAGTGCCATCCAAAACGATAGCAAGTCGAATCAACCGATATTCCCCGAGAGAAAGATTAGGTCTGTTTTTTAACCCATCCCATGCAGGCTCAAATATCAGTAATTTAATCATTTTAATTTATTTCTTGTCTTTAATATTGTCAGATAATTTAAAGTTACGATAATAAATCAGTTAATTTTCAACTACAAATTAAACTCCCAACAGTTTTGATGATCAATCAGTCGGTCTGAGTAATTTTTGGAGGAAAAAACTGTCCGATTTCATCCTCTTAAATAAGAATATTTTCTGGTTTATTTACTTCTCTATGACAGTAAACTGAATATCTTTGGCTTGTGGATAAAACAAGACATATTAGGATGTCATCTTTGGTTTCTGGAAACACTGATCAACATTTTTCATCTTTTTTAAACAAACTAATGGATTTTTCTACAAACTTCAACGATTACAATGAGTACACTATTAAGGCATCCTTTGGCACATTAGTTTTTTTCTCACTGTCTTTATTACAAATTCCTCTATCCAGTATTGATTTGTGGTAACAATAGTAGCACTAATAATTTCAATGTCACTTTCAGGCTAATTCATCTCTGGCGTTTTTCCTCTTCTCCTATCAAGTCCACGAGAAGTCCATCCTCTTGGCTGCCTTGTAAGTACCGAGGTAATAGCAGTAACTTCTCGAGGTTTCGTCCCAACTTTCGACGGCGGTGCTTTTTCTATCTTCTGGTGACATCTCAAATATTCATGAGTATAGATTTAATTTCTGCCCACACAGGGAGCTCTTCGTCTGATCTCAGTTTATGTCCCGCGGACTGTTAATGAGTTGAATACATGAGCGCTCTGTAAAAGTGACATCATCCTGCTACTGTGCTCCCAGAGTTGCAGAGGAACAATCTATTTAAGTACAGACTTGCTAACTGAGGAGTTATTCACCTCTGTCATCACACTCTATTGTCATGATATGTGCCGTGCTGCGTGTCAGGGTCGTATTTAACAGAGTGAATGAAGCACTTGCATACGTGACGGAGTTTGAATGGCTGCTGGAAAACCTTAAAATGCTTAGAGAAACGGCCTTAAATTAGAACGGCATTACTTTCAAGATAAATTTGCGCTGTACTGACTCAGCCAAGGTATGCAGGTGACATAAAACCTAGATTTATTTTGTGTTTTTCTTCTATTTGTCACCTTTTCAGTAGAATGCTATCACAAAACATAATTTGGCTGTTCATAACACATCTGATTAATCTGATGAAGTGAAATAACCATTTTGAGTGTATGTATAGAAATAATTAATTCAGCACAAAGGTAAGTTGCATGAAAACCTTGAAAATGCACCTTGGATTTGACAATGAACATGAAGACGTCGATTGTGTGTGTGTGTGTGTGTGTGTGCGTGTGTGTGTGCGTGCGTGCGTGTGTGTGTGTTCATGATTCATTACCACTTACCTCCATATGTATAAGAGTGGCGGTTGTAGGAGGAGAGCAAAGTCTGGCACAGATTTGACAGCGAGGGATTTGGTTCCTAGATCTGGGCTCATCTATTAATCTAGATTAGGGTAGATTGTTGCTTTATTAACTATTGAGTTATATCTCCCACCTGTCCCCCTGAATCAATCAGTAATGCATGTCCAGGGATTAGGAAAGAATGGCAGGCGGCAGCTCGGGGCGTTGTTTGCGCAGGATCAATTATTGGGCTGTAACAGGATCGCCAAAAAGCACTGGCTGTAATTATGGGCTCTGGGACCGGTGGAAAGTGCCCCCCTCGGAGCACAGTGTGCAACTAGCGCCAGCTAGCAATGACGCAGGCAACTAGGTTCATCTAATAAGAGCTATAACACAATGTGCCATGACATCATCATTTTAACAATGCAGCTTCTTGGCCAAACATTTCAGGTCTTTTAATGATGAAATTGAATACTTACTTCAAGTAAAAGTTGGATTTACTATACAATGCCATATGTCTGAGGGGATTCACAGTTAAAGGGATATACTGGTATAAATTAATGTGTTACAACAAACACTTGACTGCCTTGTGAGAGACAGTAAATAAGCGATTAATGTGGACATAATATGGGGAGAGCTAATTTATTGTAATACACGCATGATATGAGTTCACAACCTGCTCTAACTGAGCATGGCCTCACTTCCTGTCTTACTGTAAAATAATATGTAATGGTACTGTGTTTAACAGTGAGTGCATTGAACTTTGATCTTTTCTAGGCCCGTCTGCCTCCTACTGAATGACCTCCCCTTGGTGGCTATTTATTTCCTGCAGGTCTCTACGTTCAGGTAAGACCATGTGGAATAACTTTAGTGAAAGGCTTTACTGATGGTTATGTCTTTTTCTAATGATTGTCACGTTGCATGTGTTGACGTTGAGTTTTAAGCCTGTTCAAAACTTCACTAGCTTGACACTGCTTTCCAGTGTTAAAGGAAATGCGCTTCTTCCCTTTGTGCAGGGAGTTACATGAGAATATTAATGCCTCTTTCATGTCTGTATGAATGTAAAGATACCTGTAGCAGGTGGTTAGCTTAGCTTAGTTTAGCATTAAGACCTTTAAAGCTCAATAATTAGCGCATTTATATGTCTTTGGAAAGTCACGTGTTGTAGTTTTTGGGGGTTATGTGCCCCATTTTTTTCATGGCTGGCAACAGTTACTTTCTCGAGTCGCTGCTGATTACTTGGCAACACCATGTCAACGACCAGGCCTAAATGAGCTATTGCGCATAATGTCAAATCATCTATCTATCTATCTATCTATCTATCTATCTATCTATCTATCTATCTATCTATCTATCTATCTATCTATCTATCCATCCATCCATCCATCCATCCATCCATCCATCCATCCATCCATCAATCCATCAATCAATCACACTCTACTATAGCTTTCACTAATCTAAACTATGGTTAGCAGAATTAAGATGGATACATATTGCATTATAACTGACATTACTGAGTCAGTTCACTGATTTTATCTTAACAGTGCTACTGTTTCATCTTGAAAAACTTAAATTAGTGAGAAGTCCAAGTGGCTTAAATGCCATGTACCACATAAGTAGTGGCCAGGTTTGGAATCTGGAATTGTATCATCACCTATCTTTATTTCCTTCCCTGTCTCACCATTGTTAACTATCAAATTAGAAGCAGCCGTAGAAATAATCCTAAAAAAGCTAAATGGAATCTGCGATACGGGTCGAGCTGAGGACCATGAATGGAAAAGACAAGTAGTGCTGCGAATGCTATGTCTAACTTTCACCAGCTGTTGTTAAATTCTTCCGGCAGCACTAATTGTTGTGCGTGTGGTTTAGTATAAGGATATCTGGGGATTACATGGCATAGTCTGCATGCCTGCTGTCTAAGTGTGCGTTGTGTAGGGACAGGAGGTCATTCTGTAGCTGCCTCTCGGTACAGTCTAACATCACATTATCTGCATCCTCTACAGGCTCTGCCATTTAACAAAAATCCATCTTTTGTTAGCGTAATTGGCTGAATGGATGCTCAGCCATAGCAATTTTAAGAGGACAGAATGCAGCCAGTCTGTTTAAATTGACCAAGTATGTATTTCCAAATTGTTCAACATTTATCTGCTGAATGGGGCTTTTTTTTGTCAGAGTGAAAATCAGAATGAGTGGTTTGTTTGGAGCAGATAGGTTTTTACAAGCTGGGCTGACCTGCGATTTACTATGAGTCAACTGTTGTTCTTGTGCACGGCCCTCTGCTAAACTAAGATAAGCTTGCCATGAATGTCAGAGCCATCTCTCCCCAGGGGTCAGACTGCTTGTGCAGGCCTGCTGGATAAAAGCTATTTGGCCTACTGTTGCCATTCTCTCATTTTTCTGACGTACATATTTATGAATCCCATATTTCCTTATTCCACTGTAAGAGTCAGTATCTGAGCTCCAGCTGCAACTCTTTCTGAACCTGTTTGTAGTCATAATACGTTGCTGTTCTTTTGTGTTGTTGTAAATTGCTCCAGACGTCAGCAGAAATCTCTAAATTGTGAACTGTAAGTGCACCATTGTTCTTATCCTCGTCCCTCTGTGCAGCATGGTGCCTCTGTTACTAAAGGATGGCCTGCTGGTGCCCTACGTTGTGACCTCGCTGGCCTTCCTCTTCTTCGGCGTCTTTCTTCTGTCTGCACTGGAGCACTGTTCAGAGGAAGAGCTGCGACTGGGAGCCTATCACAAGCTGCTATTCTGCCTACCCAAACTGGACATGGCCTGTATTGTGAGATGGAAGGTCAGTGTTGTCCAAGTCCTGGTGCAATGACGAATAGTACTATAGTCATCACTGATTTCAGTGGGTTTTGTACTTTGTTTTGATCATTTTTTGACCTGCAAACTTCAGCCCAGTCCTTATGGAGTATGTGTGGACTGACGAGGGAATACATATTTAGTTTCACAAAAACAAGGGAGTAGAATTAATGTATTGATTACATAAGAATTTAGCCTATTAAATGTCTTTAATACACATATACATAAAAAAGTCTAAAAAAGTACAAAATAGTGGTATGATAAAAATATAAAATTGCAATACAAGTAACTGATATTATTACATTTTAGCCATTTAGTAGCCTCAGTGTGAGTTGGATTTTGTTGGGCCAGTTGTTGAATGCAATTAAAATTAGGTCTTTATTTTGTGTTATTTAGTTGATCATTCAAGTGACTTGGTTTTTACTTTACTCTTTTTTTTTGCATCAAAGAGCAATCATGTCATTGGTTAGAACAGTTTTCTAATGTAAAAATGTATATATTGTATGGTAACATTTCAGATATGATTATTGATTAAGTGATAATCAATTGAACAAAATTAGCATCTCCAGTCAAAAAAATATAAAAAAGTGCACTGAGGAAGGGCAGATGTGATGTCATGGTTTATAGCAGTTACATTTGAGATTTGTGCAGCAGGCAGTAGGTTTTATCTTTGTGGCTGCAGCTCTAATTGGTTGCTAATAAAATACAGGTCATGCAGATGACTTAATACTAAGACAGGTGGGGAAGGAAGTGTTATATGCTTTCATCCTTGTTTTCAACAGAGTGTGCACAAAGGGGTAATTTAAAGCCACCATGTGTATAATAAAAATTTTCCTTATAGCATTTTTCAAATTATTCTAATGCAGCGAGTATTTGTGGAGACATGAGATAATCCTGGTAAACTCATTTCAGCCCATTCCAATCAATGTTACAGGATCAGCTGTGGCCTCAGTTCATTTTACCACAGTGTATTTTGGATATGGTCATTAGGAGTCACCAAAATTAAAAACAAATGTCCAATCTGAGACACTTCAAGTATAAAGCATGGTGTTTTTTTGTTTCTGACGTTCACTGGACCAAAAACAAAGTAGTGTGAGTGATATTGCTGCTTGATTAAGTCAATAGTTCATGTCTGCTCTTGTACATGGGGGGAGGAGGATGTACAGCTGATGCATTTGTAATAAGAAGGGTGCTGATTTCAGGATCCCAGGTGGCCTGTACTTTGAAAGTGGCACTAGACCCAAATTGCAAGCGTGTGAGAAGATATACCCAACTGTATAAATAAAGATCATGTGCCGCTGTAAGCTGTGTAAGCTGTCCGGGGATGAAAGCCACTGCCAGCCAAAGAATTATTTATCACTTATTTAAGTTTCCACAGCGTCTGAAGTGGCTGCACTGCCAGACCCTTAGCGACAGGGGCACCGGTAGGGTGTCAGAGATTAAGAGGAGGTGTCTTTTTATAGCACGTGTCATTAACACAGGTTTGCCTAGATATATTTATTTACACAAGCAGCATAAATAGCGAGCCCCAATGAAGGCGATAAGGTTTCATGGGTTTGGGGTGGCGGGGAGGGTGTGGGCATGAGGTGTTTCCTCCATCTTACTCACTGACTTGTCTGTGGGTCATAAAGTCCAAATAGACACATGAATGATCTCACTCTCGCCAACAGTTTTGTTTGCAACTCTGTAACAAGGCAAAAAGTAGTTATGACGGACTAAATTCAGAATGGCTGTTCTGCAGAGTCATCTTTTCTTTATAGCAGCTCTAAATGACCAATTTGATGGAAGTCATCCAGTGATAAATATCTAATCTGATTTGAGAGCTCCTTCGAATCAAATCATTCATTGGTTTGATATTATAGTTGCACTTAAAATTAGGACAAAAGCTAACAGTTTGTTCTTAGCCTGAGGTGCCCAGTCTTTTCATTGTTTTATGAGGAACAGTTTCTGGTATGGAATATCAATTCAGTCATTGCAAAAAGGCAGTTAGGCGGTATGTCTGCATTGACTTTGATATACAACATTTCAGCTACAAGATTAGGTCAGGTACTTAAAATGCTGGATCCTGGGTTTTAACTAATACAGCGTTATAAACATCTTTGTTTAGACCCTCCCCGTATTGTGAACACCCACATCTTTTAAACCCCACAGCTCAATCTGAAAGACAACCAAATGTTTGTTGGAAAACTTACGATGATCGTATTCATCCTGGAAATGGCATGCATGAGACAGAGGTTACGATCTCCTTCCTATATTATATGGTCACGTGACTGAGGTGCTATACTTGATCACATGATGAACACTTGAACCGTCTCCACCAACGAAGTTTACAAAATTCCTGTGTACCTGCAGTAACCGTTAATTAATTAACATTTTATTGATTTTACTAGCTGTTCAATTTTATTGATATATGTTCGATAATGATTTTTTTTCTTACTAATTTCAATATGACGATAAGATTGTTTCATTTCAATTATAAAACGATTTTTGGTTTAAATGATGAATGTGGATGATCACCAGATGACGTTCGAGCCATTTTCAAGAATTAAGTATGAAGTTAAGTATTTTCTGAAACAGCACCTGACTGCAGCTATTTCACCTCAGCCTGAGTTTGTTAACTCATTCAGCATACTAAATGATCTCTTGTCCCTGTTCTTCTTTCAATCAATGTCACACCCCCTCCGTCTCTGTTTGTCTGCGTTACAGTTCTACATCAGCGTCGCAGTCATGGCAGGTCTGAGCTTCGCGAGTGTCGCTCTGGTTCCTCCACCACATCTACCTGACTTGTTTCCTGTGCTGGTGTCTACTACTGCTTTCCTGCACTTCTTTGGAACATTTTTATATTTCAACGTTGTTCAGTTCAGCGGGCCACCTAGCAGAAAGAGCCAGAAGAAGAAGAACTGAATGGTGCCAAAGGGGAGTGATCCACACTGTCTGCTCTGAATGTGCATGAAGGCTATCACTCGTGCCATCATGTCCCAAGTGCAAAAAGAACAAATGTACAACTGCAACAATGAACTGATGGAAAGAAAATGAATCGGCGACCATTTTGAAAAAGAATTCATGGTTTTCAAAGTCATTTTTGGTGATGGTGCCAGCTGCTTAAATATGACTATACCCCGCTTTTTCCCTGCTCTTCTTGCATTGCAGTAAATTGAATATCTTTGGGTTTTAGTCTGTTGCTTTGTCAAAACCAGAGATTTGATGACATCACCTTTCAGAAATTGTAATTCTTTTTTTGTTGGTTGCAGCCCTACATAGAGGTTAATTAAGGACCGAAAAACATATTAGCATACTTCTAATTGGCAACTCAGAGGAGCTGTGACATTTAGTGACAGCAAAGGGTAGTGATATTTCACAAGTTTGACCCAATAAATTCATTAAATCAGTCCTCTCCTATACAAAAATTCAATAAGAAAGCTCAATTTAGCCTTTACTTGAAGGGAAAGTTATCTACTTTTTATGTGGATGTCCACTTAGTGTTGCTGGTAAATGTAGTCAATTGAAGCAATAAATTCCTCAGTGCATGCTGGATTGACAGAGAAAACATTTTTGTGCTGCAGAAGCTGTTCTTTTTAAGGAAGAACTACAAACTAGGTCAGCTCGGATTGCTGGTGTGTCTGGATAGACAGGGGGCGGACTGCTGCTCACAAACAAAAAGTGTTCTCTTGCATGTAAACCAGCTACATTCTCAATAGCATCCCAAAATATGAGTGACGTTTGAATGACTTTTTTTTTACAATGCAATGCTTCCTGGAACATGTAAGCGCTGCTCGGATGTCTCCGCAGCAGGATAACTACGCTTGCTCAGTCAAATTGGCGTGCAATGAGGAATTTACGCTTGGACCAATGATACGTCACTCTTCAACTACAGTAGTGCTGGCTAATCTCACAAGCCCAGCTGATACACTTGACTTAAGAAAGCTCTGTGCCTGTATGCTCAAGCTTCACTTGGTGGCCACAATAATAGGAACACCTGTTGCATGTTTGGTTATTGTTGAGACTATTGGTAGAGGTGTATATTTGATCTTGCGGTCACTTTTAAATCTGTAGTTGACTTAATGATATTGTAAGGTGTTCTTGTTATTTTGTCCACCCTCAGTACCTCTTCTGGGGATTGTGATTAAAATACATTCCTGATGGGACAGGACTCAGGTCTAGCATTAAAAGGTTGTGATTATCTATTCATGTGAACTTTTCTTTTTTTACGGTTTTCTACTGTATATTTTTATCCATCATTGGAAGTTATTTTGTACAAACTTAGTTTTTGTGAAAATAAATAAAATTTCTCAATGACCTAAAGTGAACATGGGTTTTACTGCCACATTGTTAAATGATTAGATTTTGAGCAGCCTCATATAAACTGTCTACATTTACCAAGTAGTCCGCTAAATCACCCCCAACAGTCTGGCAGAGACAGAGCCAATAATTGGACAGAAATTATATCTTTCAAAAGCTTTTACTCAATATCATTAAATATTCATTACCAGCCCCAGATACTACAAGGGTCCTGCACAAAAGACCTGTTCATTTAAAACAAAGCCAGTGACAGGACAGGCCTTAAAAAGAGATGATGGAAGGTGACATATCTGAACATAATGCTATAAAGTTGAAATACCACAGAAAAAGGTACAAGCAATTTCTTTCTCCAATCTCTGAGCCAGTTAATGACGGGCATAAAAAAATCCATTACAACTATAAATGTTATCAGGTCAGTGAGGGTTGCCCGTGCATCTGAGGCTCCAGGCCGCTAGCCAATAATGGGCCATGGGGACAAATAGGAGCCCAAGATCTGAGTTAACTGTTACTACAAAGGAACATGAACACAAGGGGCCAATTAGAGTTGGTGTGGAAGGCGCTGGTTTGCCCTTTTATTACACATGTTTATATAAAGTCATGTCAATTCATTTAGAAAGATGTGAGTCACACTTCTGAAATGGGAAGGTAGATTAATGTCACTAAATTAATAGAGTAATACAGGTACACAAGTAATATAGCTGGAGTACATATTCAAAAGTCAACACATTAAAAACAATCATTTTAGGTCTACTTCACTCAAATTAAATAATGTTAAAAAGATTGGTCCAATAACCGATGACAAAAAATGACATTTCCATGATAACCTCGCTAAAGCTGCAGAAAATTAATGAACAACAATTTTGAAAAAACGTCTATGCTCCAAGCTGCTCAAATGTGACTTTTATCATTGTAATTATGTATCATCACTTTAGCATTTTGAAACCTGGTCAATCTATACTATTCATGACATCTTATAGACTAAAAGAGTAACTGATTAAAGTCCAATGTGTTGGATTTAGTGGCATATAGGGGTGAGGTTGCAGATTGCATCCAACTGAATACCCCTCACCTGACCCTCCTCTACCATAGTCACTAAAAACACTGAAGGCTCTCTAGAGCCACATATTGGTATGTCTATTCTGGGTTCCTGTAGAAATGTCAGATTCTGGATGAAGACTAGCCCTTTCTGTCGATCTAAAGGCTAATTTTAAGGCAAAGAAAACACACAGATTCATATTTCCAGGTGATAATACACTAATGAAGCATTTTATAAATATTATACTCCATTTCTGCCCTAAATCCTATACACTGGACATTTAATCAAAAAAATAAATAATCAAAAGATTATATACTAAGGAAAATAAGCATTAGGTTTAGACATCAGTTTAGAAAGACCTTCGATAAACAATCCAAACAAAGTATTTGGCATTGCACTCCCAGTCACATAACAGTTATAATAAAGTCACAAAATATATGTCCGGCTGCGTTTACATTGTTTGGTGGTAACCGATTTGCAATTTAAAACTCAGTTATAAATGTCACATTCAACAATATCAGTCTGCTTCTGGCATTTAAAAAAAACATTAAATAAAGTTCAATAATTACACACCAACAGTGAGCCTTTTTCAATTTCAAGCCACAGTGAAAATAAGGCTCCTGTCACCGCCTAGTCTCTGACTAGTTATTGAGGATGCAAATCCACAGTTTCTGTGGCTCTGAAGTTGAGACTAGTGGCAGGCTCTGTTACGTAGATACTGTACACTCAAAGCTAAAAGTCTGTGTTAATGGGAGATAAAGAAAATGTCCCTGCGGGACCCCAGATCAGTTTTAGATCCCACAGTGAAAAGCGTTGAAATGGGTAAGAGATTATCTGATGCATCAGGTGTTATAAGGGGACCATTAAAAAGCACCATGGACCCTTCTGTCAATCTCCAAAGGGACTTGTATCAAAACATTAGTTTTGTTTATGGGCTTGCTGGCTTTGTCCTTCACGTGGCCTCTAAGGGTGATAAAGTGAGAGTTACACGATCCACCTTAGGCAGAAATAGGAAATGTTGCTGTGAACACCAGCTGTTGCTTAGGTCGACTCGGGCAGTGAGAGGCCTCGGCCTTCCCAGGCACTGCCAAATAAAGAGACTACTGTGTTGTGTAAGACAGTTTGCTGCCGCCCCCACCTTTACTTTTCAAAGGTGTTAAACTACACAGGTGGGGAGGATTGCATAGTTTTAGCCATAAAGGGGATGAGGGTTGCCATCTGAAAGAACATTATTTGCACAGCGTTGCAGCATTGTGGTTAATGTAGAATCAACATTTGTCAGCTGCCAGGCAGAGGCTCCGGCGGGTAGACAGAGTCTAACATGTCAGAGGATTCGCTCCCACCGTTTCAGACACTTCGCCTGCAAATGAATGACGGCTTCCAAGACATCTCAGCCTCACAACTGACAGCGCAGATTCCACATTCATCTCCTGCCTTATCTCCGCGGGATCATACGCACAGGAGGTGAAGAGCAATTCCATTAGCTGTCAACAGCTGAGATGCCTCGCTAACAAAAACCTGGGGAATATGGGAGAGGAAAACATGATTGTAACCCCACTGGCACCCCGTGATATTACACACACCACAGTCACTGTCAAGATTGAATGTTCTCAAAGAAGAGTTAAAAGGAGGCATATTTTCCATGAACCAAAACTATCTGGTAAGAAAGCAAGATGTATGGCAATGGATTTCTGTTAGTCATGAACTACAATTGGTAATTCATTTCACTTTATAAAATTAGAGTTTAAGCAGATTAGTGTACCTTAGCCCATAATGGATTTCAGAAACTCGTAGGAGCTGCCCGTCTTCACATTTCCTAAAAAGAGAGATGATGAAAGCTTAATTCAAGCATTTATAGATGAATGAAAAAGAAGCCTTCTGTTCAATAATCTGGGTGATGCTCAAGACAACAACACAAATTGTTGCGGAGATTCGATCTGATCGTATCTGGTGCAGATACTGACGTAATTCACTTAATGGATATTGGACTGATGTCAATGATCCAAGTGTTTCCCATTGCACTCTTTGAAATTCTCTCACTTCTGAAGTCATGTATATAAATGCATAAATCGGTAGTTAACACATTGACGTACACTTGAATTTTTTTTCAAAGCATTACGGGAGTCTCCATAGAGACAGAAAAAAGAAATGCTGAGACAAATAGTCTGAACAAATATGTAGATGAAGGAAGAATGTAAATATAAGGTCAACTACAATCATAAAATCTCATTTTATGAATTAGGGTTTTCATTCAACATTCAACTATCTTTTCTTTTGAAAAACACTGATTGTCTTGCATTGTTAATCTTTCAAAGAAACATGGAAGTCTATTTTTTTGCATCCTAAGATGAAATCCAGAGACATTCACTAAATCAGAACTCACGCCCGCAAAGATTGCATACTCTGCAACCCACGTTGTCGATCGAAGGCTTCCCTTGGACCAAAACAGCCTAATATACAACTCCCCCCTTTAATTGCAACCGTGTTTTCAATCAGAAAGCATAAAACTCCCAGTGGGCAGGTGGCACCTCACCGTGAGGTCTGCCTAGGATTGATGTGCCAGAGTCTGGGAGCAGCCTGGGCCGGTGGCCCACGACCTGCGACACAGCCCCATCACTTTTATGACATCTTAAGGAATCTTCTTTTTAATACAGCCCATTACTGCTGACATACAAATCTTCCCCAACGTGGCCCCATCTATGGCCTGATCAATTTTTACACTGCTGAGCCGTCCCCTTTCCCCTCATTTTGTCATCTCAAAATTCATATTATATAGGATTTTCTTATGGGAAAAACTGCAATAAAAATATGTTACCATCCTGAAGATGCGTAGAAGTCAGTACTTGACTCTTGCTTAAAAGCTTTGGAGAAAATAAAATTTGTTTCTGTAGTAAGCAGAACTGTTTAAATGTTATTTATTTTTATGTTCCTAAGAAAATATATTGTGAAGCGCAGCATTGATTTAGAACATAACCATGTCTCGATACGGGTTGGAGGGGCTGAATTTATGAATCCTTTGCACAACTCCTTTAATTGAATTTTCCAAATCTCTCACCACACACAAATAATCAATACCTACTGCTGAGGGAAACTTGCCTCAGAATTATTAGGGCCTTTCTTTTTCAATTTTGTAGTCATCAGCACATACAGACGCTGCGGGTATTTGTAATGCCGTGACTATACCCACAGGATTTATGCTCGCCCCAAGCCTGATTGCTCACCGAGAGCGACTTCTTTAGAATGCTAACTGAAACTTTTGTTAACCTTAAAGGACGGTCGTAAGCGCTTCTCAACACTGCACTTTCACTCTGAGAAAAGACATAGTTTCAACTATGACAGGGTAAGGCGGAAAAAGGGAATGACATAGCAGGAAAAAAGGAGGGATATTGGTAGAGAAGAAGAAACAGGAGGACTAGTAAGATTGGAGGATTGGTTTGGAGATGCTGGAGTCTAGGCATCTAAGAAGGGGAGACAAAGGGTTTATGATTCTTACATGCAGAATGGACTCTACCTAGTGTGTGATTGCAGCCATACAAGATCAGTTTTACCATACTTTTAAGAGGAACCAATATGCAACACTCCAAAATCTTCAGTGTATAAATCTAGACAATGTAAAGAATGATGGAATAACGTTTTTTTCCCCTTTTACAAATGAAAAGTTTAATGCGCAAGTATTATAACGTACCCTAGTTAACTTTAACACACTTAAAGTGTTTGCAGCTAGGGCCTCAATTGCACTTGAATGCAATGTAGCTAATGACCAGTAGCTAATGTTAGCAAACTTAAGATGGCTATTTCTGTGTACTTGTCAGTTTGCTGATTGTTACTTGTGTCACTGTTGCACTACATTTTACAATTAACCATTATCAATTATACTGTAATGAACAGTCTGTATATTTGCTGCAGATGCTACTATAGTCTGCACTTTTGCATCCCGTATCGAGAGGGTTTTTGCCCTGTGGCCACTTGTGGTATTGCAGCTGAACATTTCTCACATAAAGCAAACAAACAAAAAAGGAATCTGTGAGACTCTTGACAGGACACCTCAAACTGCAATGTCAATTATGACTGTTTGTATTAACTATTTTTGGAACTTACTTTTTCATGGAGGTTTCATTTTTGTAAAACTTAAAAAGAGAAATGCTGCTACACATATTCAGTGGCCCACGAAAACAGGAAGTAAACCGAGAGGCTAGAAATCTTTTTCTGCGTATGTGCCAGGTGAGCAATTCTAATTGGACTGAACAGATGCCATCTTTGGATTCGGAGTCTTCTGCTTATGAATCTTTTTTGCCACTGTCTCTATATTTGACAACTATGTTTAACTGTAAAAAGCAGAGAGATTTAACTTGGGGTGACTGGCTTAAGTAGCATTCTATTAACTAAATTTGGCAAGGGCTTGAATGTAACAGACATCCATTTAAAACTCCTGCACCACAGGTTTGATTTAAAGGGAGTCAAAATGCTGCTGCACTTTTACAGCAGCAATGCTAGTATGCATGCTTTTGGCTTTGAATGTGGTCACTTCATCTTCTTAAATACTGTGACCTGTATCAGTGTCAGCGTGGCTCAGGTGTATGGCTCAGGTAATGGCATCTCTGCCTGGTCACTTGAAATTATGTTGCAGCCACTTAAACATCCTGAGATGACCCAGTGGAGTTTTGTAAAGACTTCAGGTTAAAGAGTTGTGCTCACACACAAAATGCCTTTAGCCGCTCTGCCATGTTCTTAAATTAGGTGAATGAACTAACGACCACTCACTTTAAGTTGGCTGTCCTCCATCAAAGATTTTCCTGTAAAGTGTAATCAGGCTAAGACAATCCAATTTTAAAAAATGACTCTGAATCTATTGAGTGTGGAGTCTATGAGTGGAACCCAGTTAATTGCAATGATCTATGAATCAATCACCGTTATACACCTCAAGAAAGCATCTGATGTGGTGGAGAAATTAGTCAAATCCATATTCAGTATGTATATAGTAGTGCTTCAATTAAGTGCACAGATACCCACTTTAAAATACAATCATATTTTTTAATCTAGATATATGGTAATACACATGCTACATTTTGTCGGCTACGATAAACTTTTGTTTTCTAACTTTCACACATAATATTGAACATAAATGTATGATTCCCACCAATGATGTTGAGATAAGAGAACAAGCGGCCCATAATGTGTATAATCCTATGTCCTCATAAAGCACTCAAACTCTCCAAAGAGTTTCTTTCACTCCCCCTCCTTTGTCGTCAGTGCTGGGATCCAAGCCCTTAAGGCCTTAGCAGCGAATCTAAACAAACATTTAACACTAGAGCAGAATCATGCTTCAAGATACCATCAAGATCAGCTGTCTGGATTCCACGGTCCCGGCAGATATAGGCCAGAACTCCTCAGCAGCTTTGAATAACAGTTTGTTTACTTAAAATGTGTGTCTCAATGCACATAGAGGGCCAATTCTCTCCCAGAGCTATCTGCCTTGACATTGTGAAGTCTGTTGTTGTAAGGAGGCTTATGCAAAACTGATACATTTCACGGATCCACCATGTGATAAAAATGTGACATTCCTGTGGTGTGGATCCACAATGCATCGTGTATGTTCAGCTCCCCTACTGGAACTAATTAATATAATTTCTAACAACCTTATCGGAAAACAAGCTCGCCTACTGACAATACCCCCTATTAATTTTACACAAGTCCCCATTGTATGATTCGATCACAAGAATTGCTCTGCTGCAGGCATTATATGTGCCTAAAGTAATCAAATTAATTCTTTCCCGAGGAAATCTACTGACTTGTTTGTGTAGCCATAACAAAATGTTGTTTTTCTCTAAAGGTTGCAGAGCACACTTTGTCTGAACAACTGAAACAAGCGTCCACTGATGCTGTTACTGTTGCATAGCAAAGAAGATGAAGGACTAAGCAAATCGAAGTGAAGTGGTAGAAGATGGGGATGTCTTTTGGAATGACTCAGCCTCGTGACTACATTTATTTGTCTGCTCATCTTGAAATAAACAATTGGGACAAATGTGTTCTCCTGCAGCCCTTTAAAGACAACAGGATATGGTCACAATCGCCACTTTTAAATTGGAGGATGACAGTCTTGATACAAGCAAAATGCTGAAACATTGGCCTCATATCCTGGACTTAACTTAAGGCGGATGTCAATATAAAAATTCCACAGCATTCGAGTTGTTGCATTGACCAAAATGAATGCTAACTTTTACAAAATAGGCGTCGAATTAATGCACTTGTCTTCAAACATGTGTGTCAGCTTTTGATATCGTTCAGCACTCAGCTCTAGCTAGCAGCACGTCACCATAAAGCCTCTCGGTGATCAATTTGATAATATCCCAGTAATGTGAAGTAGGTGTGTTTGTTTTGATGGCATGAAAGCATACCAGCACATGAATGTTAAACAATAACAATATTGTTTACTCTCACACTGTGTTAGGTTTATTGCATGTATAGCAGATGCATTACCATGACTGAGATGCTTGAGGTCCTTATTTTCTTTCAAAGATAACTCCACTTTAGAGGCTGAAAAACACAAACCATCACAGTTACTTTAAAACAGAACAAAAATTGTAACTTGTTTTGTGTATTTTAAATCCAGATTCAACCTCAGTTTATCTGACTGACTATGGCACTCATATTTGACAGTGTTTTCTTGGACTTACTCAGCTCCCTGTGTCTCTTTAGCTCAGTCTTCAGGTCAGTAGATGATCCAGTGAGGAGCCGTCCTTGTTCACTGCTGCCCTCTGCTGACTGATTAAAATACAGGCTCAAGGAGGTCAAAAGGAAAACCATAAAAACCCAGTGACATGCAGGAACTGGTGAGAAAAATGAACCAACATCTCACAGTATTAGAAATGAAAGAACAAAGAAAAAAGGAAAAAAATCACAGTCCTAGTCGGAAAGGAAAAGCCATGTCAGAAGTGAATATTCAGTATGTAATAAAAACCATCATCTCTCAATCTCCAGATATGATGGAGCCAGACATATTTCCGCCTATTGTAGAGATTTAAGACCAAAGAAAAAGTCCTCCTCACAAAGATTTCCTCCAGCTCTTTCCTGGCCTTGATGAATGCATCCACTGATTGTTCCAGTTTAGATCGCAAGGAGTCCAATCTGCTCAAAGCAAGAGAGAGAGAGATAAGAACAGTACTACGACATGTCCAGAAGTCTTCATATAATAATCATTTGAACAGTGTGTCTATAGGTATCTATCAAACACTCAAATTAATGCTTTTTATTGATATTTTCAAGATATCTTTTAACAAAATTTAAGGCAAATAATTTGGTATTGCATTGCATTGCACTTAAGTACAAACGTTAATAGTATACATGTACTTTAGTGGTCCTGTGCAGAGGTCAGGTAAACAGGTAAGTGCAAGTACAATATAAAACGACTGTATGAGGTTCAGTGGTAGGTTTTATTATTTGCATCATGTAAATGTAAACATTCTAGCATATGAGCTCGACTCATTTTGACAAAATAAATGAACAGATGTAATGACTTTAGATTCTTGCTGTTCATAAAATTGAATTTAAGACATTTCAAGGACCTGCAGACACCATGTTAAACAACAGATGTTATTGGCTGTAAATATTAATACCTTAAAGATGTCTCTTAAATGACTACATGTACCATAACATTTTATTGGTTTTTATGTTGCCTACTTTATGCTTGTTTTTTATCCTATGGTTGCATCTTTGCGTATTTTTGTGGCTTACATGACTTTTGTATTTGCTTATAATGCGTATTGAAGTAAGATTGTTTCTATAAGCCTGTAGGAGTTTTCCAGTGTCACCTGCACCATTTGCTTCTTTTCTTTTGTTGTTTTGACTCTGCGGCTTTGTTTCACTCTGTAAAATAAATAGATATAAAACAGCTAGAGAGCTGAAAGTAGGTAACTGGTGGAGCCTGAAAGAGCCCAAAGAAAATATTTAAAACCTTATGGACAATAAGATCCATCCCAGCACCATGAAAACTAATCCTGTTTATTATTTCTAAATAGTTACTGTCTATGATCTGAAAATATGTCTATAGCTAAATGATTGATTATCTAGTGTCCCTGTTACTAACCAATTATTAATTGTATCTATTATGTATTAATTTGATTGTTAATTTTTGTTGTACTTTATTGGACTTTTTCTTTAACTTTACTGCTTTGGAAGTGTGCCTTTTTTTAGTCTGGCCATTTGGGGTTTTACAATTTTCCTCCAAATACTAGTCCTATTACATTTATTTTCACAATGAATTAAAACACTGCTCTACCCCAAATGACCCTAATATGACATAACCAAGTGAGTGTTATGAATGTACTGTAAACTGAGCTCATGTAACGTATTAGTGACAGCACTATAAAATTAAAAACTAATGCTTGTCTTGATGGATGGGCCAGACACCAAATGTCTGCCTTGACTAAGGAAATGGTTCTTGTGTTAAGTGACTCTTATACAACTATTTTTAGTGCTATGTAAATCACTGATAATTTGGCCAGTGATGGATCTCCGTCATTCCGTGTCTCCTGTCATTAAAGTCTGATATGTCATTATGACCATCAGGAAAGTGTGCCAATTGAAATATAGCAACTCATAAAAGGGAGTTCTCTGTAACCCTTTAACTCTCTGCTCTAGTTTAGCTCTTTTTGTATTGACAGTTAGCAGTGAATAAACTTAATTTAAAGCCTAAAATAAAAGTTATTGACAAAAATAATAGTCTAAAATATGGGAAAAAGCAAAAGCTGTGACCAAAATACTCACTTTTCCAATTCTGTCTCTGGGACCTCTTGTTCATGTCTTGTGACTTTGGTCTTGCCTGTTGATCAAGAACAAAATCCTTAATAACACAATCTACAGAACACTGGCATATATGCAAGTTACTGTGGCTTTCTGAACTGACAAGTTTTATTTACCACACAAGGATTACAATAATAACAGTATGAATTTAAAAGTTCAGTAATAATCTAAATAATCTAAATAGTCCTGAAGAATTCAGTCAGGACAACAACCCCTTGTGGAGCTTTTAGGTTGAGTTAATTTATCTGGTGGTGCAACTTTGTAGCAATTTCAATATCAGAAGATCACGAGGGGAAAACTACACACAATCAAATCTTTAAATGTAGTTTTTGAAATTGTCAATTGCACAGAATAAGGTGACTGAAAGCAGCACTGTGCTTCGTAGTCACACATTCTGTAGGTTGAAAATTCAGTCATTTGATGCCTAGATAACCTCTGACGTTCTAGTCAAAAGCCCCATTTCGACTGCAGCTGAGTTGTTAGGACTGGTCTTCACAAGTTGTGATCAAAGCACATAGAACCGATTTCAGAGTTTGCGCATGTGTGACACGAGACAATGACCAGTATGTCAGAGCCATTCTTGGAAGGACAATTTTACACCAGCATGCACATGGCCTAAATTAATTTGATCTGCTCCTATGTGTAGCCAATGCTTCATCGGTTCATCATTTGTCAGCAAACCTGCTTGAGAGCGGGCATTCCCAGTCAAAGGTGCATGGTTTCTTGCAGGTACTGGTATTTTGGAGGCTGGGTGCTATTTAGGATGGAGAAAAGACCCATTTTAATTAAAACATGCAATCAAAACAGGCAGCCTAAATGTTATACTTTAGAAATATGATTTTATACAGAAATGAGACAGCAGTATACCAGCTATGGGAGATCAGTAAACTAAAAACATTTTCAGGTATACCTGGTATAACAACCATTTATCTAACAGTTACTTACATTATGGGCATTGTCCAAGTGCAGAACTCCTCTCACACTGTTGAAAGAAAACAAATAATTACTGGTTACTTGAATCTTCAGTATGCCTTAACAGTACGATAAACTACAGCAAAATGCTGTACTTCTATGGGAAAAATAGTAGTGACACCCCAATAGTTGTTGGACATAAGAAAAAGGCCACACAAAATTCCTAATAATTAACCACACTGTTAGCTTAATTCGGAAACAAACTATTAATAAGGTATATATTGTTAGCTGTCATTTGTGATTATTTGCTGCGCGAATGGTGCACTACATTAAACACTTCTGACTTAAAGTCTTATTAGTTACCATGCGGTTGAATTTAGAAATCAATGCGACAAACGATACAGTGAACAATACTCACGGCATTTTTTTAAAACTGTCTTGCCAGAAGTTTGTCGCAAATTTATGAAACTGCCGCCTTTGCTACACTCACAACAGTTCGTGTGAAATATAGGCTGGCCTTTACAAGGTTCCGCGTCCCCTTATTGCGAAAACGACACTTTCCACGCAACAGTCTGAATAAAAAAACAAATCCTTATTTATATTTAAACATTAATATTATCTATATCACAAGAGGGGTCCAATACAGCATCACATTAGTCTTTACGCAACGGGAAAGGTTAACGTGTGTTTCTTCAGTGTCGTTTTAGGTGAACACCGATGGGTTGTTGTTTACCTAGCAACAGACAGCAGATAGCAACGGTGTTTCACTGGCATCGCTAACGCGAATTTTATCGAATAAAATGCACCGTGGCATGCGTTCGGGTGATTGTAAAGTATCACGAAAAAGTAAAAATAACATCATTTAGTCTGAGTTAGCTACCGAATTGGCCGTCGCCTGGTTTCTTAGCAGGGCAGTGCTAGCTAACGGTAACCAGGTCGACATCTTCTTCCAAAGATGTCTTTTCAAGAGTCACCCCGTCCTTCTGATGAAGAGGAGGCTTTCTACATGCACTGCAGAGCCGCATACTTAGCTGTGTTCAGATCTAGTTTGACGAATATAGCTTCGAAACAGCAGCTATGTCGTGGTAAGCTAATGTCAAACTATTAACTAAGCTAAATAGATTGCACATTAGACAATTTTAATGTGCCATTCAAAGGAAAACTTAATTTTCTGTAGATTTAATGTCCATGTTATTTCTATATCACCTATTGTTACCTTTGTAGATAACTTCTTCTGGAAACAAATCGCCGCAAATCTATTCCCTTTAAACTCTTAAACCTCTATTACCTGCTGGTGGTTATTCGGAAAACGATGCTGTGCATCTACGGTATACATTGATCAGTCCCTGAGAACATCTAGTGGTGATTCCAGAGTTCCCAAAATATAAAATGTGATGCACAAGACATTTAGAACATTTCTATTTTACAGAATAAAAACATGGGATCCTGCCTCTTGACCTCTGAAGCTACTTAAGGGGAAATAAAAGAGGAGAAGTGTATGTTGACTTCTGTTGTAATCAGTGGTACAGATGTTACAGTTTGCAAAAACACAATATATTACATGTTTCAAAAATGTACCTGAAATTCAAAAGGTATGTCAGAAAAGCCATTTGAAGAGAAAAACAAACAGTCTTGCCACATTTGCTGTCATCACCTGTTGCTTCTTGTAGACTCACTGTTCTTTCCCATTTAGCTCTCCAGCAGGCTGGTAGAAATCCATCCCATGCAACTCTCAGTAAATACTGGACCTCAACAACATCCAAACTGAACTTTGACGACTTCTGTGAGATTCTTAAGTGTGAGAAGAAGACTGAGGAGGCCGAGCTGCTGAGAGCCTTCAAAAAGATGGATGTGAACGGAGACGGCTACATTTCACACAGTGAACTGGAGAAGGCCCTCACCAATGTGAGTTGCTTAAAAGATTGTGTATTGACAGATCAACTGTCAACTTACTTTTTAGGTTCATGTTAAGGTGTTTGGACAACTGTACTACTGTAACTCATTAACTGTTGTATTTCAGATGTACACTGCCTAAATGTGAAATGATTAAAAATCACTGCTTGGCTGTCATTCAAGTTTTTTCCTAATTAAAAAACATGTTGACTCTTCCAGAGTGGGGAGAAAATGACCACTGAAGAGGTGAATGCTATTTTCTCATTACTTGACGTCAACAAAGATGGGAAACTGGACTATGCAGAAGTAAGTTAAGACAAGTATGAAGTGACTTCTTTCATTTATCTTTAAAGTTGACTAAAGTTCGCATAAAATGCAGAGAGTCAGTGATGCAAATGGCCAAAAAGTCTGTATTTCTTGTCATATCCTTACCTCCATCCAAGATATAAGCATTTCTGACCCCTTTTCTTTTTCCAAGACATCCTCATTTATCAGTGTCTTACTACTGGTTTCCTGTTGCTGTCAGTTCTGCAGATTGCTTGTGTCTACAGTGGAGCGGTGTCAGATGGCTCTTTTGGAGAGGCTTGAGGCTAATGCCAAGCTGAAGAGACAGAACTTTGGCAGTCAGTCATACAGCCCTCCGAAGAGCTCCATGTCATCATCAGCAGCAGCAGCATCGCAAGCGGCAGCGACTCTGCCTCAGCCTCCAGAAACACCAAGGACAGACTCAGACACGACACTCAAGAAAGGTAAAACATGTGACATCCAAGAAGAATCTAACATACAACAGAGCCAATAAAACAGTTACGCATATAATGCCTGTTCTGTTTTCTCGTTATACATATTCATTGAAAGTTTAAAACACGAATAGCAATTCAAAAAGGGAAAATGTGGATTTCTATTCTTTCTAATTTTTCTCAGTCAAAAGTACATTTCCTGCCATTAGACTTAAGACTTTCACATAAAACATAACATTTTAAACATATTTATATCTAACCTCTTATCATATTTTAGTCTGATTCAAACATCGACATCTGATGTGTGTATAAACATAAAAAGGCAAATAAGAGAAGGGGGGGGGACAGGTCAAGATACTGATATTGAGAAAAATATACAGAGAGGACCTTATTTTTGCTTGAACATGCTCATATCTTCCTGGCGTATGACTCCTAAACATATTGTCGGTCTGTGAAACACCATCTACAGATCCAAAGTAGCAGCAAATGGAGACTGCACACCAAGTATACTTCTGATTCCAATTTATAGTTGCACACCGGTACACACTGCTTGCCCCTATACGCCTCACCGATTAGTTTTGATGAATAAATAATAGCTCTGTTATTGATCGATTTTTCACTCCCCCTGTGACAAATCGCCTCATTAAGGCAGGCCATACATCATAATAGCCGCACAATTAGGGCAGCTTGTTTGGAGGGAGGAGACTGTAAAGTGTTGTGATTTGGGTAATCATTTCTGCCATTAAGAGATTGACAAAAGCTCCATCTGCACTAATGAAATATGCTGCCTTTCGACCATGGCTGCTGAGTTGGAGCTCTTGCCAAAACTATGTTTTCACAGCTTAAACAAACAAGGATTGGCATCAAGTCGAGCTTCACCCGTCTGCAACCAAGGATAATGAACCACAGAGTTTTTTTCTGTAAAAGACAGCACCTTCACCTAGTTGAAGGTGGATGTAAAGAAAATTAGATTTTTCGCACTTTCAAACCCGCTTTTTGAGGAAAAGAGAGGAACGCAGATCCTGGATGAGCGAGCAAGGGACAGGCCCACCGTGGGAAGATAGATGGGGTTGATTTAAGTGGTCAGTCCATGTTCATGTTATTGATTTGGAGGATTCCACCACTTCTCACTGGGGAGCTGATGAGGGATTAGACGGTGGTCGAGGGGAGGGCCCACTTGACCACCACTGCAAAAACAAATGAGCTCCCACATAGTTGTCTGGATTATCACATTATTGTGCCTCTCCCACGTATTGATTTATACCCGCTACATTTTAACAAGACTCTGGCACGAGATGAGATGTGAGCGCACGTGTTGAATGGGTTATTGTTGGAGCTCAAAAACAGTTTTGACTGCTCATTTGGTCCCACATTTGTCAGTATAAACCATTACAACCCTGAGAAATATCTTAGATCTGAGGACATGGGGAGGACAATTTTTGCTAATTATTTTACAAATAATTGATTAGATACTGATTTATTATGCATCAGGTGTTTTGTGACTAACATGTTTTGGCAAACAGTTAGGTAAATTGATGAACTGCCACGCTGTCTCTCTGATAATTGGTCTGTTTTGTTCAACTCTTGCAGTTTTTGTGCCGGAGCAAGACTTGCTATAAACTCACATTCAGTATAAACTCACATTGAAGCTTTTGTTAGGCCTCGTTTCACTGCATCTTTGTCCACTTTCACACAACAGCTACCACTTCGTCTAGATTAAAATACCGCCATCAATACAAAATAGATCCATGACACGTACCTTGACAGTGGGTCTATTTATTTCTCTGCTACGGTAATTTGCTTGTAAGCCCATCGCATTACTTCACAGCTTGATTTCCCGGACTTGGAACCAATCAGCGCCCTCATTAGTGAATTGATATTTTCAGGCTTCAATTAGTGTTCAGAGGGAAAAAAATGTGTGTGAGATAATAGATTTGAGGGGGTGCTGTTATGCCATTTGTGATTTAAAAGGCCGCCGTAATTAATTAAAAGCAAGTTTAACTTGAGATCACACTTTTTCAGAACCCAAGTGCACAATAGCTGTCTTCATTGGAACTCTGGAGTGGACTTACTGAGAAGACAGATTGCAGTGTCAATTATGTTGTGCACCTCATTTCTCTTTTCAAAGTGTGTTTGCCGTTTGGAGAGGGGAGGGCTGTACTTAATCTGTCAGTCAGTCGATTGAGCTTTCTGTTCTGTTGCAGCAATATTATGACTCAGTGGTAACACTTTATATTAAGGTTCACATACTAACCATCAACCAGTTGCGTATAAGCAGGCACATTAGTAGTCATTATAAAGCACCTATTAATCCCATGTTCTGCATTACCATATTTTTCAAATGCTGCGCCATTCAAAGACTTTTCCCTCGATAACCTCCTAAATACTGCTTAATGATAGTAAGCAAGTTGTTGTAGATGAATAATGATCATAAATAAATGAACATTTTGGCATTGTCTACTCAGCCCTATGCTGATGGTAAATCAGGTGAAGATTTGTAGTCTACATTTTTGGAGCTTCACAGTAAAACAAAGTTGCGCCATTCTCCTAAACAACTGATATGGATGGAAACCGGTTCAGAGATACAACGAAACAACCCCCCCAAAAAAGCACAAACCAAAACACAAACAGGTTCTGTGGAAGCCCGTAGATTCCAAATTGATTTTAAAAGACAGTATTTACACCCTCAAGCCTGTGCACACACTTCAGACGGGGTGCCCGCTAACACTTTTATCTTAACGGAATACAGTGAAAAAACGGTTAGTTGTAATAATATGGTAATGCAGAATTAGGCATTTATAATCACTTTATTTTAAAAAATAAAGCACCAGTATGTCACTAATATGCCTGCTGAGAGGGAGCTAGTTAATGGTTTATATGTGTAACTTAATATAAAGAGATGCCAACTTGATTTATTAATTAAAAACCTTTATGTATTGTTTTAGCATGTGTGTTGTTTTAATATTATCATTTTTTAAACGTTTTTCTTTGATTTGTCTCAGACAGCCGATCATCCTCTCGTCCTTCTTCCGCTCGCAGCAGACGGTCTTCCCTGTCCAACCCAATCACTATGACGTCGAGCAGCACCAAGACCAGCAAAGTACAAGAGCCCTCGGGCTTACAGGTAACCATCTCTGTAGTCATAATGACCTTTTTATTCATTAATCCTGTCAATTATTTTTCTAATAAATTGACTGAGGGTTTAGTTTATGAATTGTCAAAACCAAACATTACTCTTTTCAATCAACACTCCAGAAATCAAAGATACTCAATTTATAATTTGAGCGAACAACTCAACGAGCAATTGTTCAAATAAATGTCGGGGATAGTAAAATTAATTACTTAATCTTTCAGCTCTTTGAAATAAACTCATCCACTGAATTAACAATTTATGTTTATCATCTTTTATAACCAACATGCTAAGTTATGATTCTGAAAGATCACCAGCTCTGACAAAAACCTGGAAAAGTCACCGTGGAGGCTCGAGTGGGAGGCTCCGTGATATCCAGGACCTTTGAGCCCCACTGCTCTCCCGCTGTCGCTGTTGCCCAGTGTTTTTGATGGGCGAATTTAGCCCAGGGTGGATAGATATACTCTGTATTGATCCCGCGCTCTTTGTTTTCACTCTTTTTGGCTTAACCTTGGCTGGTTTGCTTTACAGCAAAAAAAAATTAAAAAATAAAATTAAGAGCCCCCTGCTCCATCTCTCAGGTCCGAGCATTGTGTTGAGATTGGAAAGGGCCAGACATCATGGAGGTGAAAGAATGTGTGTCCAGAGATTACCTCTGAGGGAAGTTCTGCTCGCTTTATTGGCTGCTATATTGCCACAGGCTGATGATTGGGAGGTGGTGGAGGGTGGGCTGTGTTTTTGTAGAGGGGTGAATGTGTGTATGTGTGCATGTGTGTGTGTGTGTGTGTTTCTTGGGGGAAGCAAATGTGTCATCATGAATACAGACATAACCAATGAGGAATGTTCTTTATTCTCAGGATTAGTTTTGTATGTGTTGGTTTTAATTATAAGAATCATAAAATAAGGTAAATGGTTGAAATGTGTGTGTTTGTGTGTGTGTGTGTGTGTGTGTGATTGTGTTCGTGGCTGGTTTGGTGTCCTGCGACCCTCTCCGAGTAGCAGTAAATCAGCCCTGTGGCCGGAGCAGGTGACAGCGCCTGTATTAGTCTGCGGGCTGACCCTCTCTCTGTGGGGGCATTAATTCTGATGTCTTTAAGCAGTGGATGGGTGCCCATGGCCATTTCCCTCATTTAATATTGTCTGGACAAACCACTGAAGTGTTATGGTTTGATCTTTTATGCCTCTCACAGCCCAAGATAAATACTTTGAGAAAATGGCTTTTCTCTGCAGGAGTGACATGCTCCGTCTTTATGGGACTTTCTTTGTTTAACTTGGTGATTTATTTGTCCACTAAAAGGATATATAGCCTATTCCAGACGCGCCTGGCCCTTCAGTGTCCTCTTACTGTGTGTCCACACCAACTGTGTTTTCATTTAATGTGTCTCCAATGAGTGGAAGGAAAACTTCCTTGTTTTGATGTTCCTGTTCAATTTCAAATTATTACCTCATTTCGGTTGTGCTGCCAGAAAAAGGAACAACAGGATTTCAAAATGAGAGAAATATCAGGATTCATAAATACTGCCCAAGTAGCCTCTTGATAGTTTTGAATGACCGCTGGCCCAAGATTGAAAAAGCTGTATTTATCAAAGTTAAATGGACTCCAATTTGCTGTATCAGATCCAGGAGGGAGATTCGCTTCGCCTTCAGCAGGAACACAGTGTAACACTTCTGCCCTCCTCTGGATCGACATGGGTATAACAAGTGTTTACTTGCTGCTGAGCTGACATAAATTGTGTAATAATGAATATGCCCCCCGAAGGTTGGAGTGGTAATTATCACAGCGGCAGTTTCTGTTAATCAAGTGAGCAACGTCACTGTTAGGATTGACTGCTTAATTCACTTTTTCATGCCAAAGTATTCTTCCCCTATCAGGAGATCAATCCCCCTTTTAATAGGAACTGCAAATTAGTTTTGGTTTCTGTTGAATGAATAAATGCATTTTGTTGTCAAGCAGCGAAGGAGTTTGTTGGAGTTGTGTCAGGATCTGTAGAGACCACACATATTAAAATATGTTGTGAAACACATAATACAATAGACTGAATGCGATGCTTCAAAGGGCTTAAAATAGAAGGCACCGGGGCTTGGTCTGCTAAGACTTTGGAATCATTAGTCGTCATTATTTTTCAGCTCTATTTGTCACACTGTGTAGTGTATATGAATGTGGTGGGACCGCTGTTAAGCAGAATGTAATCCATTGTTCCAGGAGTGGCATCATAGTGATGTGAAGGGCTGTTTCTTCTTGGAGGATGATGGGAGTATCAGCTCCCTGCAGTACCAGCTCCATATCCCGCAGACGACCAACGTCTACCTAACAATCCTACCACTCAGCCTCAGCCACAGACCAGGTACTGGCCCTGTATAATGTTATATAAAAACAAAAATGGTTGCAGAGTGATAACTGTATCGGCCACAGTGGCATTATTATAGGCTAGGAACAGGACAGCACCCTCTAAAGGATTCTTACTTTAGACTTAGACCTCAGGATTCATTTAAATTCTTGCTAGCCTGTTTTCTGCACCCTGTCTCCACCACTGTTTTTAATGGAATACTGGAAAGCTGAAGTTGTAAAGGGGGCTTTTTGTGACATTTTCAGATTGTGAATCACAAACAAAAAGACCACACTACAAACCGACTTCCCATATTGGCCCCTGCACTGTATTTTACACTGTGTGGCAGCAGGTCAGATTTAATAGCAACTGTCCTAGACTGTGTCCCAGCTCAGTGTATGCTTATTTTTGAAGAGGGTACAGTTCCATTCATAAAATTTGAGCAGGCAATAACAGATAGTGGATTGATGTTGGTCGTGAAAGATCCTTCCTATATGTGTGTTTTTTAGCAGAGACAAAGATAAAAGTTCAAAACATCTCCTGAATTTTTTTTGGTTGGAGAAAAGACTGCATAAACGTGCATTTATTCAAATTAAATTAGATCATTTATTGAATATGTTATATCAAAGGTTTTTGTATTGGTTAGTTTTGTATGTCATATGTGGTTTAGTTTTTATTTCTTTCAACAAAGTGTTGTATCGTAATCTATTCAAAATTCTGTCATCTTTGTCATCTCTGTGTTATTTTTCAGACAAGCCGTCTTCATGGATGACAGTGGACACGGCACTTTTTGTGACATCAGCCGGCGAAACCAAAGAAGACTCAACATTTGTGTGTTTCACTGAGTCAAAAGACAAAGAAGTACGTTTGTGTGTGTTGAGGGATATACATGTAAAAAAAACTTCATATTCAGTTTGAATCAGTCCCCAAAATTATTTTTCTGTCAAATATTTGCCTTATTCAGTGATTTATTTAGTAAAAGTAGGAATACCATGAAGACCAGCAGTCAATATTTTATGTAATATGGAAGTATAATCAGCAGAATTTTTAAAATATTAGAAAGTGGAAGCTCCTGCTGTAGAATTTCAAGGTTTATTTTATTTGTTTTATATACTGCTGGGTAGTTTAATCTACTGCAGCGCATAATGTTTTATAAGATAATCACATGTTTGTAGCGTTGCTGTCCTGCGAGAACTATACATCTCTAAAAACACGTGTTCAGCTTTGTGACAGTGCATTTCCCAGCTAATCCAATAATATTTTATTTAGCTTAAGAAGTAAGAGAAAGGAAAAAAATCGATTTTCAAACAATCACACTTGGAGGTACATGGTTTTCACTAGATATAAAGGGTTTAAGAAATGGTAAATCTGTAAAGTAACTAGTCACTATAGGTGCCAGACAAATGCAGTGAAGTAAAAAGTACAACGTTTTCCTCTGAAAAGTAGTGGAAAAGTATACAAAGTATACAGTGTAAAAATTCACTTTACTCGCGTAAGTACAGTACTTGGGTAAATATAGTTAGTTACGTTCCACCGCTGATATTAGCCGTTTCTGATGCTCTAGAGTTAAAACCTGATTTGACTACATTCCAGGGCATGCTCAATGTTTTTAACATGCTTTGTTACCCTGTGTTCCTACAGAAGTATGTCTGGAGAGGAGAATTGAATGCTGGGACTTATTACCTGCTTCCCTTCACCAGTGGCTGCAAAATAAAGAAAAAAAGCAAAAAGAACCTTTCTATTAAACCCGTAGAGCTCGTCTACAGGACGGACACTGGAGAACTAGACCTCACCACAGAGCTCAGGTGAGTGTGAGTGTGTGCATGTGTATATGCATTTGCCTGCTTCATTCCCCCATCAGGCGAATAAAAAGTTTGTTCAAAAAAGATCAGCAGCTTCGAGGCTGTTTTAATGTCTAAAGTCTCGATGTCATCAGGTTTTCAGCCTGGTAAAAGACACAGTTGAGTCTGTGATTTGAAACACATTTGTGAGGAAGGTCTGGTTCCTCCAGATTCCACAGCTGTTGAATGAATGGATGGATGCATGATTTAAGAGCAGATTTGGACAGCCCTGCGTGACATTTCTCTGTGCTGCTCCCTCTGTGCCACAGGGAGGTGCTGTCCGACATCTTTGAGGTGATCGACATGGATGGAAATGGTTTGCTCAGTCTTGAGGAGTACAATTTCTTTGAGCTGAGGACCAGTGGAGAGAAATGTGACAAGGACGCCTGGGCTGTCTGCAAAGGTAATCATTCTCATTATTACCCTGCACTCTCAAATTTAAGGTAAAATTGTGATGAAATAAAATGTAAGACGGGGGCTCAACTGTGGCCTCCTTTACTTGTTTTGTTGGGCGTGCAGAGAACTTTGATATGAGAAAGAACCAGCTGACACGGCAGGGCTTCATGGAGCTGAACCTGATGGAGGCCACAGAGAAAGATGGAGACCCTTCTGACCTGTGGGTCACCCTGGAAGCCATGGGCTACAACCGAATGCTGGAGCTAGTAGATGTAAGCTTACACATCTGCTCTCACTTAAAAACTTGTACTTATATCACGATGTAATATAGCCCTAATGTGCTGTAATTTACAGATTAATCAGGGACACATTTGTGTTCGATAAAATACACAAAAAATACACAACAATCCACTGAATTGTCCGTTTCTGTTTCTTACACTTGATTTCAAAGACCAAAGCCTTACTGTACAAATGCACTAGCTAATACACACGAATACTGAGAGGCTTCTAAGTGTGAGAACTAATTTAATCACCTCCTTTACCCTCCCACTCTGTCAGGCTTGTCCGTTCCAGATAGACGTCCACTGTGAAGGCACTCAGCCATCCATCCAGCCACTCAGTTTGGACTCCGGCCCCAAGCTTCTGAACCAGGCCCTCCAGAAGTCCATCACAACCAGGACAGGGGCCAAAGCACTGCGGGGACAAGACAACATCTTTATCTACACCTACAGAGGAGAACATAGGATCTCCTCCCTCATAGCCAACAAGGTAGATGACTGACTTTGTATAGACGTGGTTATCTAACTGTGCAGGTAGAGCATAATTCTGAAAATGAAGGCCATACAGTGCCATGAATGTGAAACACAGTTTTATTACTTAGAGGCAAGTGAATGTTCCTACTTCAGTGAGATTGTCAAATTGCCATGCATCCTAATAACCACTAGGGGGATGATAGTCCAACTTTGAAATGAGGACTATAAGTTAAAAATCTAACTTATAATTTCATGAGATGCCTTACATAAAAGAAATAGAAGAAAAATGAAAGGAATGTAAGAAATAACTCATTATTTCCCTAACTGTACACTGCATTACTCAAAGCACAGGACATCAGGCTGTTTATGTAAGTCTATTTTTAGTATCTTGTAATGAAAACACTTTACAGTGTTTGTATTAGACACTGTCGGAAGTGAATGGTTGCAGAGACCATTTGCCCTGTTTGTAATTGATATGCAGCCATCATATTGATTCTCATGGCAACAGGAGCTACACAGAAAGAGTGATCTGCTAATAACAAAGGAGCTACTGAACGGGAGAAATAGTTACCTTTATTCTACAATTTACCAAGTCTCCATTAATGTGTTGATTTGTCATTTATTTTGTTTCATTGACTGATGACCTTACAATTAAACGGCAAAGACAGTAGCAGCTTGTAGAGTCATAAGCAGGGAGTAGTTAACACATCCAGCATCCACATAACCTCCAGTTGTGCCCAAAACATAGCAACAGTTTGTTTTCATGATGATTAGATATTGTTATCTGTTTTTTTCTTTCTAGTTTTATTTTGATAGAGCACATTCATTGAATTTTTATGAGCAAAAGGTAAATAGGTCATTGTTTTAGACTACAGAGTCCTAATTATGTATTTGCATTGTTTGTCTGTTTGTGTATCTGATATACTCAAGCGTATTTTGTGATTTCACATTCAGAAAGCTAATTAGTGAAGTGACCGATAACTGTTGTGTTACAGACCAACCAGAAAGTGACTGTCCATGTGAACAATGAGCAGAGCAGGAACTGCTGCAGCAGCAGAGGAATGAGTGTGTTCGCCGTCGAGGTGCCAGCCAGGACCAAGATGGTATGAAGTCTTCCCAAGAATGTTTTCTTGATCATCATGAAAAGAGAAAGATCCCAAACCATAACTTAAAAAAATATTCATTCTACTAAATTCAGTTGTACAATTTAATCGTATATCCTGAATAAGAAAATGCTTTTATTATAATTGATATGTCGGCACAATGGGAAAAAAATAACTAGACTAATACAAAGATGTGTGTCCTGTCTTCTAGGTGTGCCAACACGTCCTGCCCATCAATGACAGGCAGGACTGGACCTACAGCTGTGTGGAGACGATACTACCCTGCACTTAAAGCTGTGCTCCCATCTAGAATTCAAAGCCCGCCTAAGCTAGTGATACAGAAAACGGAAAAGCAAAGCTTACAAATGGTCTCATACAGGATACAAAATAAATAGAAATGATCCTATATACTGTAACTGGTTGGATCAAATGATTGATATGTGTCGTTTTACTATGCGTAAGTAACAAGGTCCAAAGGGGACACTGTCTAAACATTTTAACTTTTAGAAACCATTTTTTAAAGATAACCTGTGTGTTTTTTAAAGCCTTATACGTCAGACCAGGAGCTGAGATCCTCTGTCTGCTGTGGCCTGCAGCTCGAATAAGAATGGGGTTTCAGAAGCTCAGTGACCATTGATGGCAGACAGAGATGGTCACTGTAGTCGTGAAGTACAGATGATAATGGATGTTGCTGTTTTGGTTGTGCCTTTGTTTGTGTGACATATAGATTATGTAAATAATGTAAGACTTCCATTAACAATAATATTAACATTTAATATGCATACGATGCATGGACTTAAATTGGCAAAATGACCTATTTACTCATAATTTATCCTTTAAATTAAGACTGTTGTTGTGGTCCGTTGAAAATTGATTTAATCACGAAAAAAGAAAATATCTAAAAAGGTGTACTCATGTGTCTTATGGCGTGTTATTTAAAATCTGAAAATATAAGTTTCACATAGTCTTATGTAACAAAACTTAGGTGTTAAAAAACATCAATCATAATAAAATTAAGGATGATTTTAGCTGCTTTTCATGTCACTCTGCAGTCAGGAAATCATAAAAGCGAAAACAAACATGGTAGGATTTTATTTTCTTGTGTTTTTATGTATTCTACTTTGAAAAACATTTTACCCTCTAACCACTTCCTTTGTGTAGATGTAAATATGATTTGAATAAATATTTTCTATCGCAGAATTTTTTTTCAGCTGATCTGTCAGTGGTTTTATGCTTTTGAATGCAAAGCGTCATTGTGCCCCACAATCAACATCATGTTTTCAGAGGAAATGCATAAAACAAAGACACATGCACGGATGTTTCCATGTGATTTTAGATACGCAGACAGGTTTGCAGTATTTGAATTACCTTCCTTTAAAAGTCGGCCACAGTAGATTTGTATCAGCTGAATCATGGTAAACCTGTTTTTCTTTCAGGGCTCCACCAAACACGGCAACATTTTATGAACAGATATAAACTGAAACGATGGCGGATTAAACATTCTGTTTGTATCATTTGTTGCAATAAGGACTGAATCAAATGTGAACATTCCCTCAACATTTAGGATGATGGATGATAGTAGTTTTAACGGTTTTTCAGTACTGCTCCTGACATTTAGTTAGGACTTCCTTCACATTGGAATACAGATATTTAAATGCTCTTCAACAGTGCTTATGTTCATTTTAAATCAAATGGAGTCTGCCTTTAACCAAGACAACTTTTGACCTGTGCTTACTGGTTACGCCTTTTACATTTGAATAAAGAAAACCTCAGTTCTTTCACTCAGTTTGTATCAGCCTGAATGAAATCTATGTCACTATGCAGCCACTCTCCATAATCTCAATACAGTATGCTGCTGTGGGGATTTTGGATTGGCAATGAAATGCATTCCTTTGCATAGCGCTCAGGTCTAAACTTTATTTGCCCTTGGCCTTTACAGTAGAGAGCGGTCTTGACCTCCTATTTTTATCTCTCAGACCATTATTTGCCCTTTGACTTTCACCGCTGAAACAGTAGAGCGAGCTCACTAAATGTCACATGACATGTGAGATGTATTTAATGTCCCGTGCCCCTGTCTGCTCTTCCTTTCCCACCACAGAAGTTTAGTAACACTTGACTGCTCGGGGCAGAGGGGCTTCAGTGGCAGTGTGCCAAATTAAATATCCACTTTCTGAGACTGTCATTAGTGTTGTTTTTTTTCCTGCTAGTCTATTTTGTATGATTCCAGTCAAAAATGTTTCCCTTTAAAAGTTACAAGAAAGACGTTTCCAAATACATGATTGGATGCAATCGTCTCTGCTCCTGGTTGGCTTTGGTTATACTCTTATTGAATGAAAACAGCTACATGCAAACACATGCAGCGACATATCCTTGACACCCTTCACTGGCTGGTTTGACGTTAAACTTTGTTCTGCTTATGCTGATCAAACACACTGATGCAACAGGCAAACAGCCGTGGCCTGAAGTGGACTGTTTCACAATGTTTCCTCTGTGAAATCCACTCTCTCACTCTGGTAGAGCTCTGAATTGCGATATCTTTCTGTCTGAGCAGAATGGGTTTTGAATGGGTAACTTTGTGACGTATACATCTTTTTGACTTGAAGGGAAAATAATCATTGAATTTACTCCCAGATAGATCTTCTAGCTGGTGTAAAGCTTTGAACAACTAGCCCTGCAGTCACTGACCCTCTGTCTGTTTGGGACCTTTGGTACCTTGAGGTCACAAACGTCTGCTCCAGCATGAATAAATATAATCCATCACTGGGAAATGGCTGTTATTTTCACCAGCATTTCTATATCAAGGTGACGACTGCAGTGTGAAATACCATAGATTTTAGGGCCTCAGTACCATGCTCAAGGGTGGATGTTTGCTGAAACAGAGCTTGAAGTTGGATTGTATATCTGTGAATGTTATTTTGCATCTTCTGGACCAGAACTACCACTGAGGACATTGTGCTCTCTTCTGTATTTTATCTTCCTGTTATAGGACTTTACATTCTACTGTTCAAAACATACCCGTTGTGGGCATTAAACACAGAAACCAGTATGTAGACTTGACATGTTTTGAATTTTACCACTTTTAGTCCAAAATTAGAAACAAGCAAACAGTTTCAGTATTTCTCCCCAAAATATTGTTGCTGGCAGTGTGCAAACAATTTTAATCAACATTTCAACCTCCCTCTTGGGAATCCAAATAACAGAACAGTAAGAGATCCATGCGTTTGAAGGCTCACCAGTCGTCAGTGATTTGTCAGTTTTTAACAGGGGGGATTGCCCACTGTGAGGGTTGTGTGCTAACTCTACTGAATGATCCCTCTGTGCCTGTGTCGTCTTTCCTACTGGAGGATGGCTGTTTGACAAAGGGGATGACATTTCTGCTTGTTTTATTTTTATTTTTCTGTTCTGTGCATTTGTTTGTTTGTTTGTTGTTTCCACGTGGGGATATTTGTTTCGCTGGATTTCCTTTTTCGGTTGTTGATGATGTTTGTGTGCTGTTCTATGCCGCTAGTAGGCAACATACAAGTGCAATTATTGTGTAAATGCTGATTATTCTGAAAATAACAAAAAAGTGACTTGCTTCCTGTCACTTCACTACTATGTCTCATGACTTTATTTATGTATTTTTTCAAGCTGGTCCAGGGAGTGTTGGAATTAAGACTATTGTCCTTGTTTGTTTGTTTTTTAAAAATACTTTAAATACATTTTCTGGGGGTGGTGGGGCTTGCAAGGGGGACACCACCTTAGTACTTCTAAAATCCTGGCTACGGCCCTGTGCACCATCAGGTTACCATAGTGCAAAATCGCAACTAATTTATTTGTTTATCTATCTATTTACAATACCCAAATATAGATAAAGTGCCATTATCTGTGAAACATTCCTGATGGTGATTGAGGAGCAGCCCTCCGTGGTCACCACTTGCCCTTTAAACCGAGGGGGCGGGTCCATGCGGGGGGAGTTGTCCAGTGTGTACGTGTGGCTGCTCCGCCACTGCAGTCGCCTCCACGTCGGACCACACTGCGGATCACACGGGGCGACTAGAGGTGCTCGCTGGGGGTCAAACATGGTGAAGATAACGACAGTGAAGACCAAGCCGTACACGGACCAGAAGCCCGGGACGAGCGGTCTGAGAAAGAGGGTGACGGTGTTCCAGCAGAACCAGCACTATGCGGAAAACTTCATCCAGAGCATTATCTCTGTCATCGAGCCTGCCGAGCGCCAGGCTGCCTCCCTGGTGGTGGGAGGGGACGGCAGGTTCTTCATGAAAGATGCGATTCAGTTGATCGTTCAGATTGCTGCCGCCAACGGGGTCAGTAGCTAAAGCAAATAACTGTCCACCATTACTGCAAACTGCCCAGTCGGCTAGCTGAGTTAGCAAAGAAACCATCAACAGACCCCTGATGATTAGCATCTCGGCTAGCAACGTAAGCTAGCTGTCAACTTTAGCTGTTTTGCCAACTTTAGTCTTCAATATAGTTTTTTTTTATCGACATTGTTGTACACTGTGATATTTCTAGACTAGTGTGGCAACTCAACAGACTGAAAACTACCAGCAGAGGTCGAGTGAGTCACTGCTAACAGCAGCAATTAATTATCTCAACTAACGTAAACAAAGTAATAATCGATGACGTGACAGGCATTGTTAGCAGCAGATACTGTAGTTAGCTAATTGCGCGGTCAAAGGTTTGTTAGCAGCAGCATTAAGGTGTTAGGTTTAAACGCGTTCAGTAAACGATGGAAGTGATGCAGTGTTATAAAACAGTTCACTACATGCTCTTGCAAGCTTCCCCCCCATTCATTCTGCAAGCCAGGGAACATTGAGCAATGGGTGGTGTTCATGCCTCTACTCGCTATGCTATGAGGAAGACTGTCCTTATTAAAACTTGCTAACAGCTCGATGATTCTCCTTATGTAAGTGCACCCTTCACGTAATGTTAAAAGAAAAAGACAGGTGTCCTCAGCGGCCAGCTGGATTTTCCTGCATGGTCTCCGATGCCGGCTTTGACCGCGGTGATATTTTGGATGAAGTGCGTGAAGGAGGCCACTTGGACGCGAGGGCGATTACCTTTGACATTTAACGCAGCTAGCAGACACCGAACGGCAGCTTCTCTTCTTTAGCAGACGATATTAAAGCTGTCATTGAGGACTTTAAACAGTGACTTAACTTTAGTCTGCACAAACGAGCAAAATCAGAGTGGAGTCCTGTGAAAAGAGCCATTTCAGCCCATCGTTGTGAGCTGTGAGGAGATGCCACTGGCTCCATTCACTTATGTGCTGTTACTGAAACATGCTGGAGGGGGGCGTGACAGGCAACGTGCAGCCAGTCACGTTGCCCTGCATATGTCTGGAGCAGAGATGGGAGCTGCAGGAAGATGAATGAATGGTACACGTAGTACTTTTCCGTTTCATTTGTCGCTCAAAGACTTTATCATCCTATGCCCTTATCCCAACTTTAGTAGACGCTAATGCAAGCATTAGGGAGCCTCGTTATAATGGAACAGGACACAGATGTTTGCTGTGGTCTGTGACCTTCTCTGCCAGGAGAGGTCTCTTCTGCAGCTGATGCAAAGCGGTGACCGGTAAATGCAGGAGCAATGCTGCAGGGTTTTGTCAGCGATGCCAGTAGGTTGAAGTTGCGTAAAGATGTCTGGTGGGTTTTTTTTTTTGTTTTTTTTTTTTTTTGCAGTTTCTCCACAAGTGGTTGCTGTGAGGAAAAGAAGCAGTGGAGAAACTGGCATTGCCAAATGTGCACTGACAGGGGCCCTTCTGTTCACGTGTTTACACAAAGCAAACTGTAGCATGTTTAAATAGGAGTTCTTCGACACAGTTCTAAAAAAAGTCATCTACATACATGATAGATGTATTGTGCTATTATGTAACCTGGGTCATCTTACTATTTAACATTTTAGCCTTAAAGGTGCACTGTGTAGTTATGGAGAAGAAATTGAAACTCAGAATGTCAATATATAGATGAGGATATGAAGCAATGGCATCATTACAATGGGCTTCAAACTGTTGATAGTCGTCGCAATGACGTTTATTCTGAAAGTAAACATCACATCGTGTTAGTATCCCAATCATAGCTTGCACTCTGATTTTTAATGTCACTCAATGATATGATGTGATTTGTGCCGCCAGCATGCAATAACAAAAGCTATAAACAATCACAGAGGGATGGGGCGCTGAATTAGCAGCTACACTCAAATCAAGGACTGGCCTTTTCCCTATATATACATGCCTGTGTGCATTAATCTGTGTGTATTTATGTTCCCTGCTGCAGATTGGCCATCTGGTGATTGGTCAGAATGGCATCATGTCCACCCCTGCAGTCTCCTGTGTGATCCGCAAGATAAAGGCAGTGGGTGGCATTATCCTCACAGCCAGCCACAACCCAGGAGGCCCCAATGGAGACTTTGGCATCAAGTACAATATCTCCAGTGGAGGTGAATAGATCCTGGATTGTGTGCGGTCCAGTAAGCTCCAGTTCTCACAGACTAAAGGGATTTCTGCCTGCTATTTATTTGTCCGCATTATCATCTGTGCTTGCCACAGTCGATCTCTCAATACATCATTTCTCACCAGGCTTCTACTTTGTTTCCAGGACCTGCTCCAGAGGGCATCACAAACAAAATATTTGAGATCAGCAAAAGCCTGCAGGAGTACCACATCTGCCCCGAGCTGAAAGTGGATCTGTCCAAAATTGGCAAACAGACCTTTGAAGTGGAAACCTTCAAGCCCCTAACAGGTGAAGTAGCATGGAGAGCAGAGTCCTGAGTTCACCTGAAAGAGAAACAGTTTGTGACGGGTCATTTATTTCCGTGCTGTCAGTGTTGGAAATAAATACCAGGAACCTGCAACGTGTTGCAAATACTGGTTTGTCTTGTTATCAGACAACTTTTTAGCTGCTCTTAAACATTATCTCGTCATCTGAAACAATGACTGAATGGAGTCGGCCACTTGTGAAATCCATCCGACACATTTAATCTATCCAATCATGTTGTTAGCCGCACCAATGTCTCTATCTTGACATCGACTGCTATCTTAATTGTTTTCTTTTTTTTCCTTTTTCTTTGTCTCAGTGGAGATTGTGGACTCTGTGGAGGCCTATGCCGAGATGCTAAGGGGCATCTTTGACTTTGCTGCACTGAAGGAGCTTCTGTCTGGAGCCAATCACATTAACGTCCGCTTGGATGCTATGCACGGAGGTAGGAAACGGGCCAGCGCAGCTTCAGCCCTTTGTGACAGAAAATTGGATTGCAAAAACTGCTTTTGGACCTGGTTTCCCTAAATGTCAAATAGTATATATTTAAAAAATTCTCCATTATCCAAGTTGAATCTCTTTTATTACATTTTAGAGTATCAAGCCTTTTCTTTGATAATAAGCAATACTGTAGAGGAGTTTGCTTTCCCTCTAGTCTTGAGTAAAGTCTATAGGTCCCTTTTTTAAAGACTCTATCTTTCCTCCCAGTGGTTGGTCCTTACGTTAAGAAGATCGTCTGTGAAGAGCTGGGTTCTCCCGCCAACTCCGCCGTCAACTGTGTCCCCAAGGAGGACTTCGGGGGCCACCACCCTGACCCCAACTTGACCTACGCTGCTGACCTGGTCAACGCCATGAAAGGAGGAGAGTATGGCTTTGGAGCCGCCTTTGATGGCGATGGTGTAAGTCAACTTAAAGATGATTCTGCAGCTGTTCAATCAGACAGTATATTGAGGAGAGGTGAGAGCAGAGGTGTGAAGTTGTTGAACGGGATTTGATTCTATGACGTCAGCTCATAAAATGAATTTAATAAACTCTGGTCCAGATTTTTTCTTTTGTTTTTTGTTTAATGGAGCAGAGAAAGTCACCAAAATAATGGTCCTAGGGTGGGATTGATTTGAACTCATTTTGACTCTGGCACACAGTATTTAATGAGGACAGTGAATGTTTTCAGTTAGCTGTTTCTCTCTAGCTTTTCCCCTGACACTTTTCTTATGTGAAAAGTGAACACACTGGATTTTAATATATAACAGGACTGATAGTATGGTAAGTAAATCTGCTGAAAACATTAAGCCATACTTTGTCAATGTGTCATTCTTTGGCTACCTTCAAAATGTATTAGACTTTTTTTTGTACAAACATGATTTTGATTTAGGCTTTGGGATACTCTTTTGTAGATGTCACATTTGGCTGTACATAGTCAGGTGTAAGGATTCAGTATCTTCCACAAGAAACCCTTAGAGGCACTGTAAATATAGTTTACAGTTGCCGATTAACAATAATTTACTACAGCTCAGGAAACATATTCTTAAAGTCACATATCCTGTCGGTTTTTTGTGACTGACTCCTGCTGGCACTTGTGTCCCTGTCCTCAGGACCGTAACATGGTGCTGGGAAAACATGGCTTTTTCGTGAACCCCTCAGACTCGGTGGCTGTCATCGCTGCCAACATCACCAGCATCCCTTACTTCCAGAAGACTGGTGTCAAAGGACTGGCCCGCAGCATGCCCACAAGTGGAGCCCTGGACAAGTAAAGACCACACAATATAACAGCTAATCTAATGTTTTCCCTCTTGGGTAAATTGAAAAAGTGCTGAACTGGCTTCAGTTACAGATCGTTTTCTCATGTGGTTTATTGTGTGTGCCAATTTCTTCTAGTGTGGCGAAAGCTATGCAGATGCAGCTGTACGAGACTCCAACTGGCTGGAAGTTCTTTGGGAATCTGATGGACGCTGGCAAACTTTCACTGTGCGGGGAGGAGAGCTTCGGCACAGGTGAGTGAATGTCATCATGTTTATATTGCCGCAACTCCAATGAATCAAATCAGTACTTCTCATTCGCTCCATTCCCTATTTTCTTCCTCTGATTACCAACCAGGCTCAGATCATATCCGTGAGAAGGACGGCTTGTGGGCGGTGCTTGCATGGTTGTCAATCTTAGCCACCAGGAAACAGAGCGTGGAAGACATCATGAAAGATCACTGGCAGAAGTTTGGCAGGAACTTCTTCACCAGGTCAGGAATGATCCCTGTAGAATGGTTCATGAAATGTGAGCTTTAGTCCCAAAAGAGGAGTACTGCTAGTTGCCAATAGTAAGAATGTTTTTTTATCCTGCTGGGATAATACAGGGATGTATGTTGCTCGAATGCTACTCTGGCACCTTCTAGTGGTAATTAAGAGAAATGCAGCATCCACAGCCCAGGATAATCATACACAGCAACTTTCCTAAGACTTTTATCTAAAGTTTCAGGTTTATCTGTGATTGTTGTGACCAAATCAACATTTTTCAAAATTTTGCAAAAAAGGAAACATCCTAGTGAATAGTATGCAAGTCATAATTCCTATTCCTTATGTCAAAACAATTATCTTATGATCAAAAATCATCATAAAATGTTTGCGTTAATCTAGTCTAACTTCACATCTAGGTACGACTACGAGGAGGTCGACTCAGATGCTGCCAACAAGATGATCAAGGATCTGGAGACAGTAATGTTCGACCCGTCCTTCAAAGGAAAGAAGTTCTCCTCAGGAGATAAGACTTATGAGGTTGCTATCTCTGACAACTTTGCCTACACAGACCCTGTGGACGGAAGTGTGTCCAAAAACCAGGTGAGAGGCTGCAAAGCATCCATCATGCATCATTACTAAAATGAAAATCTGTTCAAAATGAAAATCTGGGCTAATAATAAAATAAGTGTACCAGTCAGGTGTTATGGAAACTTCGCTTCTCACAGCATCACTTGACACAGAAGCTTGTGGATCAGTGAAAGAAAAAGACAAACTTAAAGGAGCACAAGAACCAGAGCAGCAGAACCTGACTGCAGGGCAGCCTGACTGATTGTTTTTAGTTTTTTTTAGTTTTTTTAAAAGTTCAATGAAATTCTCCATTGAAAAGACGAGAGGTTTTTTTTTTTCTTCAGTTCACTTCAATAAATTAATATCAACCAAAAACATGACGGGGATTTTTGCAATATTCAAGCAGCCCTTCATGCATTCCAATCAATATATAGTGTCTATTAATCCTTGATATTTTGATGCAATGCTGCCATCTTTAACATTACATTAATTCCATCAACTGAAATTAATTTTTAATTAAAGTCGTACAGAAGAGACTGTTGTAAATGAATAACTATCAGCATACAGTTTTATTGTACCTCATTAATTCTACCCCCACATGTTTTCCGGTAACTGTATGATTGAATTTATCATAATTTATATTTCATGTTCCTCTCTGTCTCTCACAGGGCCTCAGGATCATCTTCTCTGACGGTTCCAGGATTATTTTCCGTCTCAGCGGTACAGGCAGCGCGGGGGCAACCATCAGGCTCTACATAGACAGCTATGAAAAGGACCCCAAGAAGATTTACCAGGATCCACAGGTCAGGACAACAATGAGTAATTCCAGCCAGTTAGATCCAGATAGAGAAATACTGGGCAGTGAAGTCATCACAAAGGAAAATAAACTTTCATGGAACCGGCACCAGTTTCTCTTGAACATTTATGATATGAAAAATAAGAAGAAAGAATGAAATCAATATAGTCTGTCACCCCACCATGTCAAAGGTGAGCTCACTTGGGCCTGAAAACAATTCAGACTGGCCAGAATGATCTGTATCCTGCAGGACAGCCAGCTAACATCGGGTGGAGCTCTCCAAGAACGAGTTCCAGAACTTGTATCCAACATGGGAAATGATGGAGATGTTTGGCCAAGTCTTGAGTTATGGCAGCTTATCAGAGCCAGTATGAGGAGAGGGGAACGTAGCACAGGGGAAAAATAAAGAAAGCGAGGTCCAGCTCGACACTTCATAAAGCCGTTTTGACTGGTGAGGACAGGGAGGTGATGTAGAACAAGAAAGTGAGACAAGAGCAAAAAAAAGTGGATAAAAGTTCTCCCTAAGCTCTTTATCTTCTTCAGAGCTTACACAGCCTGAACGAACAGATAAGCAGAAACATATTGCTTCAGAATCATAACTTGACAGATAAATGGCCCGTGGGTTAATGGTTCAGTTGGCTGATGTTTTGTAGGTTTGATTTACACACCAAGAGTGAGAACTTCAGATATAAGCAGGTTTTGAAGAAAAGAAGAAGCCCTCTGCAACAAATATTTCACTTTTCTGCCAACTGAGGTTGTTTCATGTATCGACAATATCCGGTCTTCCCGGTTTTTCTTTATGAAAGGTCCGGTAGTGTAAACCTTGAAAGTTGAAGTTGTGTAGCTGTCAAAAAATAATTTTATTTTGGAAGATCTCATGTTTGGCTGGGATAAACATGGATATTTGATACTCAGTGTAGACCAGTTCTTCCACGAAATTGCAACATCTTACTGAAGCTTCTATTTGAAATCTGTTGTACAAAATTATTTGTCACTTGCTTTCACAGTTACAGAGTTACACAGGAAGATTGATACCACTATCATGTCTGTGTGGTAGATACTGTATGAAGCAACAGCCAGCTGCCCTTTAGCTTAGCTTAGCCTATTATAAAGACAGGAAATGGGTAAATAGCTAGCCTGGCTCTATCTAAAGGTAACAAAATGCACCTACCATCACGTCCGAAGCTCTCTCATTAACATGTTTTTGACCATTTGTGTAACACTGTACAAACTTGATGTGATTGGTTTAAAGATATACAAACAAGCCCTCTAGAATTATAATTACTGTACCCAGCCAAGAAATAGTTTAACACCTGGATGAAACAAAAAGCTTGTGTTTATTAGTCAGTTAAGATGCGTTGATAGGTGAATTTTCTCATCTTCTGAAAGAGCCAGTATAGCATTTTCCTCCAGCTTCCAGGTTCTGTGTGAAGTTAAACTAAACAGCGTTTGGCTACTGTACAGGCTGAGTTGCATTGACCCTCTCTAAATCTCAACAAGAAAGTGAATCAGTATATTTCATAAATAAAAAGACAATTCCTTTAAATGTGCTAGTGTAGTTACTTGAACATTTTAACACTTGCAGTCAATAAGAGGCTATGAAAAGGCATTGGAAGATGTGAGGAGAGCTGGATGATCCATACAGGAAGTCATACGTTCGTTGTGTTTGTGTGGCTCTTTGTTGCAGGTGATGCTGGCCCCCCTGGTAGACATCGCCCTGAAGGTCTCTCAGCTCCAGGAGAAGACCGGACGCACTGGCCCCACTGTGATCACATGATTCCTCTGCCACACTGCCTCCACTCACCCTCAGCAACAGGATACCTCCGCTCTCTCGGGGGTGAAGCTGCCCTTGAATACTGCACTGGCTTCAGTTCCTACCCCTAGAAACAGAGCTGGATGAAGAAAAAAAAAAACTGAAACCCGACGTGCAGGCTGACTGCAAGAAAATACACGAGGAGCTCTCGATTTAAAGCAAAAGTCAATGTGAAGTGCTTGACTACTGCAAAAGCAGAGATTAGATAAATTGTCTTAACATTTCAAAAACATTGTCAGGTTCATACAGATTTGTTAAAAAGGTTGAAACAGACCTTTCGTAGATAGCAGTGATGATGTCGTAACAAAATTTTAAGATTCAAGTGTCGACTGAAGAACTTAAATGGAGTGTGCCTCATGTAATTTCTGTCCAGATCTGCTTCCGAACCGCAACATTAGATGGATAAACTGCCAAACTGACCGTGAATCAGTGATTTGGGGCTACCTCACCCCACATTTCCCTGACTGACCTTGTGCCTTCCCCTCCCTCTGTTCTCCAAAACCACCGCAATAGCCTCTCAACCTGAACCTTGAGAACTAACACATCCACCGCATAATAAAATAACCTTACATAAAAGAAGTACTGTTGTCATGTTTTAAATCATTTCTTTCTGTTTTTTAAATTTCCGGTTTCACAGCATTTAATGCATTTAATTCATATGCAGATACTGAAGCGTTCTTTCAAGGAACCAGCCGGTGCTCGACTAAGTGTTCGCGCCAGCTGTAATCACCTTAGCAGACCTGGGCCGAGGAAAGTGAGCGCTCACAAGAGAGACTGAAACAAGAGTGTGTGGGGGGGCGGTATTAATGATAGCTTCTCTTCAGCCGGGAAATTATTCTAGAGATAAACGCAAAGATCCTGTCCCGCGGCCAGCGAGCCAAGTTGTCTGACGAGCCTCCAGGAGAATAAAGTGCTTCGGAGAAGTCGATGCCTCTCCGAAGACATTCCTGAGGCGAGCAGAGAAGCATAAACTGATGAATTCCCTCCCTCTCTCGCAAGTCTTCGTGTGTAATGAGATAGTCGCTGTAATCCTGATTAACGATTTAAGTTATGAAGTGTCAGGAGGTCTTGGGGTCCCACGGGCTGTATCTAAAGACAAACAGACAAGAGATGGAACAGATTTTACTTTAAAAATGCTTGAAATGTGGTTTTCCACAAAAAGAAACAAGTGAAGGATGTTTGCTGCTCAGACTGTTTGAGACTCTGCAGGTGTTGGATGGTTGTCAGCCCTCTCCTCACACAACTACCTTATCTGGATGTGAATTGGTTGCAGTTTAGTAACGAGGAGCGAGGCTGCAAAATCAGGTGCACCGCTCGGAGAGCGCTCCGTGTTTTCTTCCTGAACACGAAAGGGAAAATGGGCCTCATTCACAGGCGGCACATTCTCCTCTAATTTCTGTCGTGTTTGTCAGAGTCGTTCATTCTGACCAACACAATCACCTCTGCCCCCCAAAAAACACACGGTAATAAACAGTAAAACTTCCTGAGCTGGAACTAATTGACCATTCAGATTGTGTTTTCTCACAGGTATTTGACAAGACTGATGTATGACGAAGTTATGTTGCCATTTCCTGCAATTTTCTCCGACACGAGCTCTGAGACATTCCGAATGGCATTTTTGACGATTAGGAGCTAAATCCGGATAAATGTCTCAAATCTTTTATCTGTGTTTACATTTAGATTGAGGATGGAGCTTTCAGGGCTTATTGCCCGCCATCAAAGCTACAGGCTGTTGCGTTTAGGATGTATAACTGCCCTAAACAGTTCCTCTCTGTCCCCTAAGGAGTCACAGTAACGGGGTGGAAACTTTTTCATGCTGCATTGTTCAGACTCCGTCGGGCTGACATAGTGCAATACATAATGTGTTCCTCTTGTGCGTCTGATAATGGCTTGCAGGCTGTATTTGGATTGGCTGTCATTACATCAGGTAATCACAATAAGGCTTGCATTAAGCTGGCCTGGTCCGCAGCTATTAGATGTCCAAATGGCTTTCTCTGGCACTGGCACGGCACCTTGTGTTTTTAAAGCAGCCTGCGAGAAGAGGGAAACACGGCGGACAAAGGCATCATTCTCAAAGTCCTCGAAATGGTGACGGAGGGAAGCACAGGCTGTGCGCCCTGCAGTCAGGTTCTGCTCCTCTGGTTCTTGTGGTCCTTTAAGTTTGTCTTCTTCTGTCACTGATGCACAGGCTTCTGTGTCGAGTGATGCAGTATTAGACTTGGGAGAGGTGAAGCTTCCATAACACCTGACACCTACACGCATTTTTATTATTAGCCCAATTTGTCTTTTTCGAAACCAATGAATCAGTTCTCGTTTAATATCCGCACTCGAGAACTTTAATGGACATTGTTCTCCGCTAAGTTATGATGGTGGTTGCGGTAATGGGGCAAACATGAGCTGCTGGGAACCCGTTGCACTGAGCACAGGATTCTTGGAATATGAAATAGATTCCAAGTTTGATGTGTGGTTTTTGATTTAACACAAATGTATTTAGGATTATGTACCATACTGCTTTCTGACTGCTGAAAACATTACTGTCAGATACTGTTCCCCCTCATAACAGTGGACACATTTGGTCATGGCTGGCTGACGATCACAGGACGTACCTGTTGTGATGAATAAAATGTGCAGTGTCTGGGCTTTTCTTCACATTGACTACAGGGGCAAGAGTATCTGACAGTAACATTTTCAGTGCTTTATTAGACTCTAGCATTTCCCCGAAACAATCAGACATCTGACGTTTGCCAATGTTTTTGAGGAGAAACTTGCTTGTTTATGTGGAAAAACGACTATTGGATGTCAAATAGGCGTACATACTGTCAAACTCAATCAAATATAGTCTGTGCTGAGAACACTATCACTGTTTGATTGGAAGGGTCCTTACTGAGTGTGAAGGGCCGAGTGCATTACTCTGCTGAACTGATTTTGGCTACCAGTCAATCCCCTGTTGTTTTAGCTTAGGACATTGACGTAATGATCATGTAGTCAAAAATATGTCCTGATCGCACATATTGGTTCATTTATCTTTCTGAATCCTGCATTCACCTGTGCTTTTCTACATAAATGAAAGTTACATCTATGAAATCTAAAATCAGCCCAGAATATGAGCTGGACAAGGACTTGTTTTCAGACGGCCTCCAAATGTGGTCTTAGCGATCAGATCTCAATGGCTGGATCACCAAAGCTCAGTGTTAATGTTAGGTGCATACGGGCCCTGAACTTCCTCCCAGCCCCAGCCATTGCGGCAAGCCAACAAATCCCTGACCAGAGCACTGTTTGTAAGTAGTGTATTTACTGGCTTTTGAAATGAGCAGACTAGGCCCACTCCTCCATGAAAGACTTAGTAGGCCCATAAAAGCTTTGCACAAACAGACTATCTACTCCTGTCTAACACTGGTAGGCATTTGCACAGTGCCAATTCAAAGGTCTGTGACATGAATGAAGTGCCGTACCAGGATGTGTTCAAGAAATTGATCTTCACCATGTCACCCGCTTTAATACAACACAATCTGCTTTTTGGGGGGACTTTCCATGTGCTATAGTGAAAAGTTCAGCCAAAGCTGGAGAATGATGAATTCAAACTACTCTGTCTCATAAAAAGATATCACCTCTAGCTTGTCGACTGAGATATTAACAAGCTTTGACGCAGTGCGTGAGATCAACAAAATCTCCAAAGAAATAAACAAAAAAACAAAAAAAAACCCTGGCATTAATAGATGCTACGGCTCCACATGAGTCATCGCCATCTTAACACTCTCAGTGGGTCTGGAGCCGAAGTGTACAGGATGATGTGTGAGGCCATAAAAGCTGCTCAGAAATTAGATGAGATGAGCTGGAACAATTCTGACCACACAGCTCAACCAAAAAAAAAAAAAAAAAAACTGGAGAGACGAGGCTGGCTTGTGTCAACAGGCCCCTCCGTGTCCTTCTCATCCATTCGTCTTCTGGCTCGCAGTCAACGAGAGCGCGAATGTGCCAGGAAACACCGCACTGCCATGGCTCAGTGTCCTCTGACGTTTTGGCTCGACGGAGACACTGTATGGATCCGCTCTTGGATTTGAGATCAAATAGAAACTGGATATTGAGGCTTTATACTGCGTCAGAAATACTCGACATGTTACAATGTGTTATAAAGCGCAGGCAGACAACAATGTTTTTGATCTAGTCTTAAATTAGAATATTTCGTTACAATACAAAAACACTGTTCTGCCATTGCTTTCCCTGGGCTTCCCCGTTCCCCCATACGTACTGCGCTATAAATACAAACAAAAGGACAAAAATGCAAACCACAATCAAACCCAGGGATGTGTCTTACGTGTGCTCGACTGCAAGCAGTTATTGTTCTGCTGCCTGAAACTTCACATATATGGAGGCCCTGTGGAGAAGAGCAGGACAATGTAAAGATGCTCAGCATCAGTGTACACGTTTAACTTTTTTTTTTGTGACAGGATTTCTGGATGTTTTTTCAGTGTGTATGAATGTTGCATTCCCATAGTGACAGTTTCCTTTCTTTAAATGCAGGGAGGCTGCAGAATTATCCTGAAAAAAAGTTCCCTCCGTCCTGCACCTCTTGTATGTTAGCGCCGACTTTATGGAATTAGATTTGTGCCAAAAGTAACAAACAAAACTTCTTAAATGTCAAACAAAAATAGGAATTTGAGAGAACATAAAACTAATTCCATACGACTCCAATATGTTCCAGAAGACACCTCTTGGGAGTAGCAGTGCAGCAGGCATTTGAGCCCATGAAAATGCAATATGTCGCACAGACGTAAACTCTGGACCGGGGATGCATAGGACGCAGTGCGGCCAGTATTGTCTGTCAGCCATTTAATGTCCGAACTGGGACGGAAATTGTCTTGAGTTATCCACTGATTGAAGAATGTGCAAAATGCTAGCACATTTTCAGACGATGGCAGGGAAAATCAGATTAAAGCGAGATTTATTAGATTCATCTGAAGGAAATGAGACAGACAGAGTGTTGCGAAAGGCACAAGGAAAATACTGAGAAGATGTGGCGGATGGTTGCTTGAAAGGGCATCATCACCCTCGTCCTTTCATTCTCATTTATTTACCCAGACATCTTTGCCAACCATGTAACAAAGGGCCTCCCTGTCCATGCGCTGTGGCCGCCGGAGAAAAGCCTCAGGGATCTGCTCTTCAAAGAGACCCTCAGAACAACCTAATCCACCCCACCATGAAAGTTAGATGACTTTCACCATGCATGGTTGCAATTTTAATAATCATATCCTACTTTAGGCAAAATGAAGTCGATAGACATCAAGGAGGAAAAATGTCAGAAGTAATCTCGCTACTTGATCGGCCCAGTGGTGGGGCCCTCCACTCCTCTGACGGTCCTTATTACAGAGAAAACCACCTCAGCAGAGCTTAGGTTAAATTCATCTGGCTGCTTAAACAGCAAATTTAAAAGGCCGCCTCGGTAAGAAACGCAGCTGACACATGATGTACATCACCTCGCGCGTTCCTCCAAACTGCAATCAGTCATGGCCAATTTCTTTCGGTTTAACAGTTATTTAAAGTTATTTGGTCAGTGTTTGCTCTCCCTGTGATATCCCCGGAGCACAAATGTCCTTTGTTGTTTGAAACCATGCACGCGCCATGTCTGCACATTAAATCTCACACACTTTGAGCTTTCCTTTCCTTTCCTTTTTTTTTTTCTGCAGTCCAAAAAGAAACTCACCAGAAATAGGCACTCAAACCACTTGAGGTCCTTGAAGCTGCAGGCTGGAGCTCTCAGTCGCAGCGGCAGGCGCACGTATTTCACTCGCAGTTCAATTGAATCAAGAGGAATTACACACTTTTTTCAAAAGCACGACCTCTGCCATAAAATCACTGTCGTGCCCAGTTTTTTTCCTAAAGCGTGGCTGGGCACTCAATCACCATTCGCAAATAAACTGCGGTCTCTGTTTGCATGTTGAATTGTCTGAATCGACTGTGGCCCTGGTTGTGATCAGAGCTTTGGCAGCCATCGCAACCTGCTGCTTTGCGTCCCTCAGCCCTCACAATCACCGTATTCTTAATTTCCTCAACCACTCGAGCAACGGTGGACCAGGGGCTCTGCAAAGATGTGTTGACATACAGTGCACAGTAACAGGAATTCTTGAAACAACACGGAAGCACATAGACCAAAATCTGGACATTCTGGGCTTTTATACTCGCCGGCACACACTCGGACACACCCTTGTCCTATCTCGTGGCATGCGGGAAGCTTGTGAACTGTTATCTGGAAGCTCTGATTAGCAGCATCTCTCCAGGGACGACTGGACACGAGAGGAGGGGAAGGAAGGAGTACTTAAGAGGCAGCCAATCACCATGTGTAAGGACCCCTGAGCCTGACGAGGAGGAGGGACATCAGAGGCGAGGCCCCCAAGCTCACTGCACCCTCCCTCGTATCCTAAAAAACATAATCCACCTCAAAGCACAATTCATACATGCTCCTCCTTTACTCTGCAACAGTTAAACCGAAACATACCTCAGAGAGGATGATATTTCCCTCTAATGAGCAGGGGTAGGTCACAATATGGGAGAACCGGAGATGCTAAATTGCTACCATTCTCCCCCCCCCTGCTCCCAAATACGACGGTATTAGTCTTTCAAAGTGCTCCGTGTGTGCAGACACACATGCAGAGACAGAGTATGTGTCAAAATCCAGAAGGGAGCAGGGTAAAATGAAACAAGGTGTGGAGGTATGGACGAAAGAGGTGAGCCGGGTTAATAATTCTGCAGGGCTCTGGAATTAATAATTGAGTGTGTGTGTGTGTGTGTGTGTGTGTAGCTGGAACCCAACATATTCTCTTCTCTCTCCTTTAATAATCTGTTTTTGTTTTGAGCTAAACTTTTGGATATGGTTTAAATATGGAGGAACAGTCACCTGTAGAAAAAATAAATAATATATGATAAAAAAATCATATTTGCAGAAGTCGCCCCCACATGTGATCATCTAATCAGCTGTGGGCGAATCGTTATCAGATCATCCGGACAGATACAAACACAATTTATTTTATTAATTCCTATCTCTTCGGATCACATGTTGGTCAAATGAGTGTGTGCAGCTGAAAAGCAGGCCTGTTTTTGGTTCAGTCAAGTTGGCAGCAGTAGCCTACAACAAAATCACATGACACTGTCACTGTTCAACAAGCAAGACGCTGAACTTGGTGGCAAAGCGTACAACAATCCTTTTTCTGACCGTCCTTTCAAAAAAAGTACCGTTTTAGGACAGTAGATGACGCAGTGTGTGTTACATAATGAGAAAAACCCTGTACCGGAAAGTCCGAAATATCATTAGTGCAGCATGTACAAGGTCATGCTTAATTCACTTTCCCTGAATTTATCATCGGTACACTGTTGTCACAGGAGAATGTTTTCCTCCTTGTAAATCATACACACCAGACACACTCCAAACAAAATGGCTGCTCAGTGGCCCTCAGTCTTCAGGGGACCCAGGAGCTTTCTTCGGGTTACTTTGTTCAGTATTTTTGGCATGATTAAAGTTTGGATGTGCATACAGGGTTGTATAACCACATTTTATCTAATGTTTCTGTCATATTCTGGTCCACACCTAAAAGACTAAAAATGGCTGAGTGTTTGCTGCCAGGGCTACTCAGCAGGAGGAACTACAGCTGGCTGGTCTCAATTTTTTTTATTCTTTTATTTGTTTGTTGTTTGTTCGTACATTTCATCTTTGTTTTTGTTTTTTGTTTTTTTATCATCCACTGTTTTAATTTTTATTCTATTCCTTATGCCTTATTCCTTTTTTCAAAAACTTATTTTTCTAATACTTTTTTCACACTGTTTTGTTTCCATGTTTTACAAAAACTTCTTAATCCGGTTTCAGACTTTTTGTATTCATTTGTGGAACTCTGTTACAGCTGCTATGATCAGTGGACAAATAGATCAGCTGATCAACAGAGAATTAATCGCCACCTGTTTCAGTGATCAATTAATCATAATTACAGTCTTTTAGGCATGTTTTTTATGGCATTTTCAAAGTATTAAAACAAATCTAAAATGATTGTTTTCTGCTTCTGTCTGGTTTATTTCATACTGAGCTGAACATCTTTAGGTTTTTGAACGGACAAAACAAGACATTTGAAGACGTTGCCTCGGATTTTAGAATTTTTATTCCTTATTTTTTGACATTTTAAGCCCAAAAGTAGCAATCCATTCATCCTTGATAGAAAATAGTCTGCAGTTTAATCGATAATGGATCTAATTATTAGGCGCAGCCTTAATTTGTAGTTAATTCTGGCTGTGAATATTTGCACATGACTGAAACGTCTTTCACAGAGACAGACACCAGGTTCATTCTCGGCCTCGCACACAATAACTGAAACTGAACAATCTCACCATGATGTTATTATTATTACTTGACATTTCTCAGGACCTCGCTGTCTCCAGAATGCGCACTTTAAAATTCAGCTCAGTCCATTTGTGTAATTCAAACTCGTCCGCCTGCCCTGTGACAGTCCCCGCAGTGACCGCGGGGTGGCGACACGTGGCTAATCAGAGCCATGTGGCCGCTGTGGGCACAAGTCTCCGGTGAAGTTTGTAGGAAGGATTGCGCTCAGTCGGATAGAGAGAGAGAGTCAGTGAGGGGGGAAAGTGAGCCGGGCTGCTGCGACGAGGAAAGAGACGGAAAGCAGGACGACCGGAGACAACTCTCTTCCAGAATTTCACTTTATTTATTTCTCTGGTATTTTTGGTGCGCTCTGAACGCACGCTCTGCTGTTCATTTTGTTGTTGTTTTGGTTTTTTTTTTTGCGTGGGGGGGGAGTTGCTCGCAAATTCCATTTTTTGTGTTTGGGTGCAGTGGATGTGAGAAAGCGGGCGAAGGTTTTTTTTTTTTTTTTTTTTTTTTTTCTAAAAAACACAGAGCCGGAGGAATGTATCCAACTCGGGCAGCGGCGGCGGGTCAGCGTCCGTGGAGATGTCCGGGCTGCGCGCTGTGGATCGCCCTGCTGCTCCAAAGCGTCCTGGACCTGAGCGCGTCTGGTGAGTCTCGACCCCCGCTTATCGTTCCCCTTTCTCTCTCTCCCCTCTGCTTGGCCCCGCTTCACTCTGCGGGTCCGATCTGTCATGAAAACTCTTTGTTGGGACTTTACGCATGTGCCCTCATCTGGCAGTGGCTTTACAGCGGCTGTAAAGAGTCCATCCGTCATTGACTTCATGCCTGGCACCAGAACACTCAGTCCCTCGGGTTAATCTCATAGATGTCCACAGACTGCTATCACTCAGCCCCCCCACCTCTCTCCCCTCACATGTAAATGATCATTGGTGTTTAGATTATCGTCCCATTGTCACTGTGGAGCCTCTGCACGGGGAAAGACTTGACTCCCCCTGGCAGACAATGGAGGGCTCTTAACTAGTCAGCTGGATAGCTATTGTGCCCCCTCCTCCTCCTCCTCCAACCAAACCCCCCTCCATAGTGGAGGTGAGCTGAAAGATAAGACATGCATAAAGTCTCAATTCAAACAGTTTGTTAAAGTGCTGGGTCTGTGTGATGGTCAGAGAGGAGGCTGTAAGAGGAGACAGCACTGTGGAGAAGCAGGCCAGGCTGTGGCCTCCAGGAAAACAATACTACTAATCTTGATTTAACTGCCCTTTTTTTTTTTTTTTCTTCCCCAAAACAAACACTAAAATAAATCATCAGTTTATTTGTCTGCGGTTGAAAGTCGAGAGGCTCAGTTTGTGCTTTTGCTGGGAGCTGTATTTCCACCGGCCTCTCACCGAACACGGCTGAGTGTGTGGCATCGCCGAGAGGATGGACTCGCGGTGTGTGTGTGTGTGTGTGTTTGTGTGTGTGTGTTTCTGGCTGTTTTTGGTTGACTAATATAAGTGTGATTGAATTGAGTTTGAATGAAATGTGAGTTGTTTATGAAGCCGCTCGTGGAAAGCAGAGTGAATTCTTTTCTGATCTCTGACTTTTAAGTATAAAACAACGCCCCCCCCCCCCCCCCCCCCCCCCTCTCCTTCCCACATGGGTCGTGATGAATCCTCGCCGGAAGGTTTTTGGAGCTTTGTTTGGATTACCTCTGTCCTCCTTAAATGCTTTTTTGCTGTAATGTACAGTTGAGCGTAAAGCGGCCTCCTCTGGTCCCTCTCTTTCCATCCCCGTCTCCCCTGTATCTTCCTTTCCTGCTCTGTGCCAGGGAGGAATGTTAATCCACATTACTTAACTGGATGAGTTGGCCATAACTGCTTCAAATGGAGTTCCATGATCGAATATGGAGCGAAGGGCGAGCCGGGCCTGTGCTTCTGCAGCTACTTCATATCTGGAAATAGACAAGTGGAAAGGGGCCTGCGCCTCTGAGCAAAATCTACCCTGAAAATTAGATTTCATGTGCTAATACTGTTCTCCACGAAGCAAAGCTGACTCACTTTTTTACTTTCCCCTCCCTCTGCTGGACCGGCCGTCTCTGTGAAAATGATCTGCAGCTGCGGTGAATGGCGATTTTGATGCAACACTCTATCGACAAGAAAATGACGCCCGTTAATATCCTCTTCCGTTACATCCAACAACTTGACCCTCCGTTCCCCCGCCAATGAAGCGGCTCCAGGACGTGTTTATAGATGATATCACTGGGAGTCCTGTCTCAACCGCGGCTCACTGTAATGGGAATTGTCAGAACGGAGCAACGGCGGGGTTGAACTGTAATCACATGTGAAGGGAAGAGCTCGGTGCCCTGTGATCAGCGGCCCGGTGGATATGATATGGCCGCATTGTGCAAGAAAAAGAGGCTGAAAGGCGTGGCCGGCCGTCTGCCTTCGCTTGCCGCTGTCTGGTTTGCTGGTCAGTCTGCGGGCTTCCAGCCAGAGGTCAGAGGTCAGTGGTCTGTCACTGTGGTTCACATGCCAGGCATTTCCAGGAACAATCAGGGCTCTTCCTGGCCACAGCGTGCTTACAAGGCAGACTTGGAAAAAGAAAGCCAACGATAAAGACGTAAATGCACACATGATTGATGTATTTAAAGGAGTGTATGTACTCGTGGCTACTTTAAGTTCCTGAAACTAGGGCTGCAACGGACAATTATTTTCATTCGTCTATAAAATGTCCAAACACTGTGAATAATGCTCATCACCATTTCCCAAAGTGACGTCATCAGCTTGCTTCGGTTGTCCAACCACTTGATTACTTCATTAACTGGTTAATTGTCGCAGCTTGACATGAAACTGTGATCAATTGGCTTACAAAGTTTTTAAAACCTAATAAAGTTCAACACTCCGTCACCAAGCTCTGATAAATGTCAGGTCAAGGCAGGGCAGGGGATAATGGTATTGTTCCTGTGTTCCTCTGAGTTTACATGCACTTTTCTTCGGCCCTCAGGTTCTTTTCTCCGCTTGCCAAAAACAGCTCGGGCATCACGATCAGCCTTCCATGTAATAATCTTAACAAGGATGGAGTCATGTAGAACGGATCCCGAGATTCTGTTCTTAAAGGGCCTTCGCCTGATGTGCTCTTCTGGAGGACTTTTCATGCATTTGCGCACGATCGGTCGACACGGCCTGGTGTTTTTTATCTGCAGGAATCTACCTGCGCCAGCTGGGTTTATTCATGATCAGTTAACCTGAAATTGAACCCAGCTTTTGCTGCACAGAGATCAGATTTCTCCTCAAAGTGGGGAACGAGCTGATCACCACAGTGCAAGTAAACGCACCTTTGATTTTAAAGGTCCAGTGTGTAGGGTTTATCTGGTGTGGTTGCAGATTGCAACCAACGGAACACCCCTCGGTTCACCTCAACTCTACGAAAAGTGCAAACATATCAGGAAAGAGCCACTGCTTGGTTTGTCCATTCTGGGCTACTGTAGTAACATTGCGGAACCAGGAAAAGCACTGAGCTTTGAAGTGGCAAAGCTCCCTTGAAATGGCTCGTTTTGTGATCATAATTAGAGCCATTCGTTCCTACAACATTTGGACAATCTTGAAGAGCCACACAGTTAAATAAGTTTATCCCCATTCAAGTTAGCCTGGCGCTTAACTGGAAGTTAAACGGCTTGGTCGGTGGTAGTCCTTAGTGCACACACCAGGTAATTCTATGCCTGGGAAGTCAAGCTTTTCTGTCTGCACCACTGCGCAGCTTTCATAGGAACGAGCGGTGCTCCGCCTCTGTCGCTGTATCCAGATTTTTTTTAATGCATGGAAGAGGACCCATCTGTATTGAGGCTCATTCTAAAGTAACAAAAACACAATGATTCTTAGTTTCAGGTGATAATTCACTACTGAAAACCCAATCATGCATATTAAAATCAATTTCTGCCCCCCTAATTTCCCCCAAACCCTACGCACTGGACCTTTAAACATGAGAGCGGTGCAGCGTCTTTTCAAAAAGAATCACTGTCGCTCCACCTTTCAGCCTCCGCCCCGTAGCTCCACAGTAATACTCTGTGACACGTTGATGAAAATAAATTGTTTTCCAGCTATATAAACTGTGTAAATGTTTCTGAGCGCGGGACGTTCACCTCCGAACATAAAGGGTCCTCTGCAGGGCAGCGACTCTGTGAAATGTGTTTAGAGTTGCATTTAGCCTTTTAATAACACTCAGGAAGGCTATAAATCATGCTGGGTGGAACTGCCTCAGCGCAGTTCTCAACAGGACACACTGTTGACACTAAAGGCACTTCATCCCCCCCCCCCCCCCCCCGGAAAAAAATCCCTCCGTCCTGCAGGCTGAGTGTGTAGGAGCTTGTCCTGCTCTCCCCGCTACCGAGATGTCTGTCTGGACTGTTCTATGTCTTCTGGCATTTTCTTACACTCATATAAAGGGAGCAGTTTACAAGGAGGCGAAAGGGATGTCATAGATTATGGGAGCACTTTCTTTATGCGTCCGTGCATAAGTTGCTCGATACAGCCTCTCCCTTAAGTGATTTTTATTTTCGCTCCAGGCTTTTCATCATTTAGATATTGCTATAATTTCTCCATCTCTCTCACCCCCCCCCCCCCCCCCTTTTTAAATGTTTTTATCCGGTCTATGTTTTATCCAGATGTTCTGGGAAATGTTAGGCTCTGTCACGGTTTGAAGGGTACATCTCTCTCAGATAGATGACTCTGCCGTGTTTAAACCTCCACTCCCACTCTCCGCAGTGCGCGCCACACCTACTCAGGCATCAAGTGGTGTGCATCCCTAAAAGCTTTTGGCAGACTCAGAAGAATGTGGCAGGATCTGTATGTGTGAAACAGATGTATGGTATTTTTTTCTGGGAGGGGGGGGGGCGATTTTATTTTTTTTGTATCGGTCTCCCATTTTGAGCGTGTGAAAGGGGAAGAAAGAAGGCCGTGGACATTAATTTAATCAGCACGTAGCCATAAATCATGCGCGCCGACTCTGCTTTATGTCGCTGATTTAAAACATCGGTGTGTAAACTACGTCGTGCACCAGCAATTACCTACTTCCCACTGGTTATTAAGCACATGTGTTTGTCAGGGCTCGGTGTGCCTCAGCGTTGCCAAAGGGCAAACTGCTCTGAGAATGTTGTGCGCTAATTGTTTAAATGATGTACAGCCAACGGGCGATTTATTTTAAATGATAGATTTTTTTTTTAAAGTATCAGGATATCAAATAACTAACATTCAGCACTCTCCCCCCCCCCCCCCCCCCAATCACTCAGTTGTGTTGTGGTTGTTGTTTCCTGAGCAGGACTACTTCATTGATTTTAAGCTTCCTTATGATGTGTGATGTGAGCCGTAAATGGTTGTTTTCCATTGGGCTGCCGGCTGGAATGTACTGAAAATATGTCGTCAAGGCTTGGTTGACACAGGAATCTTGGATGGAGAGCCTGATTTTAGGTTTGCCTTCTCTGTAGATGTGCTCTCTGCCAAGCCCGCCAAAAAAGCCTTTCTGTGAGTGGTGAGAAGTGTGAACTATTGGCAGAAAAATACTCTGATTTCCACAAATCGGACTCTGTGGAGCGTGCTTGTTTTTCGGCGGTCAGATTCCCCTTTCGGAGAGGCGGCGTTTAATCAGAGGCTGAACGCGGCTCGCTCTGATCCTCGTCGGAGACGTTTGATAAAGTTTCTGCCACTACAAACTGTAGCCGAGCGTGAAAAACCCCTTTCCTGCAATTTAGTGTCTGCACAGGAGGTCAGTCGGCTCGAGAGAGAAAAACCTCCGCTCGCTTCAGGGAAACTCAGTGCTGGATTAACAAAAGGAACAAAAAAACACCAGTTTGAGTTGTGGAGTGCTGCAGCTGAGAAGCCAGCGTGTAGATGTGGCACTTCAATGATTTTAACAGAGGCCAGGCTGAGTGGGGAAATGAGCTGCAGGAAGGGCGCATCCGTTTTTTATCAAACTAAATGTTGCATTAATGGACTCAAATTCTATTTGCCCCTTCTCCATCAGTCGACCTGTTCTGTGTGTCAGACTGCAAATTAAACGGCGCTCTGTACCTCCTATTCAATACGCTCTGTGTTGATGTCTTTCAACTGCTGTCTGGAAGACAAATTACTCCTGCCACGTAAAAAATGTTCTCTGCTGTACTTCACACACGCGATACAATGAGTCCTTTGCTGCAGTTGTAAGGCAAGCTGTAAGTGCGAGAGTGTGCTGATGACAAAGTGACACTTTAATGAGTCTAATGGAATAAGCCACACGTACTGCATATCAATTTCCCATATGGACTTGGCACGGTTTAACGTGGAGGACTGCAGGGAATAGCGCCGGCTTAAAGGGCTCTAAATTTCACCGGGGCCAGTCTTCATTGCACTTTTATCAAATTACTGCTCTGCTAGCATCCTCGACGGCTAGCTTAGCCCCGGCTTAATGTATAGAGACCACGCTGCATTTCATTTAATAGGGAGCAGGACGAAACATGGCCTTTTAAATTCCCCTATATGTGTCAGAGTAAATCTTTTTAAACCGTGTTTGCATTGCATTAAGGACTTCAGAAACCCCCACTGCTGCAAGCAGACGGGCAGATCTCCGTCCACCCACAACTGGGTCTTTGTACAGCGACACGCTCCCTCCAAGGTATTAAATACCTTCAACTTTATGGGGTCCTCACCCACAAATACTAGTATTTATTTTACAAAAAGATTATGTGTAGCTTCTTTACTTTTAGCCTCCTGCGATGTGTTTTTGTCAAGTTGTTGCTTAAAATGCAAAAAAACAGCTATCATATAATCAACATTATGTAACCTTTTTTTTTAACCAAATCAGAATCACGTCGATGGAACAGTGTCTTGTAACAGGGTGAATGGTGTCTCTGTCTCTGTCTCAGCCTCTCCGTCCCCCCATCACATGGGTCTGGTCTATGTAACTTCAGTGAGAGGGCAGGAACACAGCGTTACATACATGTTTACTTCAACATACAGGCTGTCAACACACTACACTGTAAGGATGCAGTGAGTTTTCTATGTAGTCAGCGTTACGTCTGACAAAATGTCACAGGTCTCAGATTGTTATTTATGACAGCGGTGGTGCACAGAATCGCCGAAATGGCAATTTCTACATGATGTTCCTTTAACTTTTCTCTGGTGGACGGCATGGTCATCTTTGTCACAACATTCCCTTAGTGAGTACCTGGTCGGGTAGAGGGGGGAAATAAAGTGCAATTGTCACTCACCGTAACAATCTAAACTTTGGCCTGTGCCTTTTCTACAAAACTGTGGGGTGTTCTGTGAAGCAGATGGAAAACAGAATGCAATCCGTGTAGTTATATCCGGCCGTGTGTTTCACAAAGTGTTGAACATCTTCCCGTCCTTTCTTGTGAACCGCCGAGCCTGTCAAGGATCCCCACCCCTTCATACTCAATCATGACACCATCACCTGATACCAGTTAACCTGTGAAATGATCCACACAGGTGTTTTTTGGAGCATTCCACAACTGGTTTGTGACTGGGATCACATTCAGAATGAGCATTTCTTTACAAAAATCAGTGACATTGATGAGGTAAACATTAAATGTATTGTCTTTGTAATGTTTCCAGTTGAGGTCAAATAATAAAAAAAAAGCCTCAGAGCCTCACAGCTTCTACGGATTTAGAGTCATACTGATGCTGAGGTTAAATATATTCTTGATTAGAGCTGTCTTCTCTTGTCGTTGGTCTCGTCCCTCATCTGAGTGTGTATCTGTCTGATACACAGCGCTCAACACAGTGCACGGTTTTGATTGGCTGAGCGGAGTCACGTGAGTGATTTGCAGCACTTGTAATTGGTCTGTTAGTTTCCTGGACTGCCAGTCCCGTAAATTCTAGAGAAGCTGCAATGGTTTGAATTGAAAAGCTCTGTCAAAATGTAATGATTGTCAGTAATTTATCAATGAGAGGTCTGTGACCTGACAGAATGGCATCTGGACCCCCCCCCCTCGTCCCACCCCAAACCGCCCACTGAGAAAAAGGCTACCGTCCAAACGGAAAAGCAAACGATCCCCGTCTGTTTTATGTTTTACAGCATTCCAGCTTTTTTTTTTTTTACAGTGTTGTGCTTTGCAATTGAAGTAAATGAAAAGATGACATGATAAGGGCCCACTTCTTTCGCTTTCTAAATAACTTGAATGCCGATGAAAGGCCAGAGACACTAATCAAGTACTGTGTTCTCTTGAACAGTTGTGTATACTTGTCTCAGCACCACACACAGACCTACTTTCTGCCTGCGAGAGGATCAGAGCGTAGTTAACCCCTCCGTCACCCCACCGCCACCAGCATGACATCAAAACTCCTTGGCACCCCTCTTATCTGGCTGGCATGAGACAAATGCTGGCACTCTCTCCCTTATTTTCTTTCTTGCTCTCTCTGACTTACACACACACACACTCACACACACACACAGCCCCTCTCCGTCTGTCTCTACAGTTCCTTTTGGCCGTCGAGTGGCTCCTCCACTTGGCCCTTCTTGCCTGGCTGACTGACATGCTGCTCTTGGCTCTGCTGTGTGTGTTTACTCGACAATAACTGAGAGCGAGGTGGCTCCACACCAGCTCCTGCTCTCTGTAGAGACGCAACCATCATGGCTCCGGCGGGCCCTTGGTAACGGTTTGTCAGCGTTCAACATCTTCAATTTGAGCATGAGGCATCCCATGTGATGTCAGCTGGTGCAGAAACGCTCCGTCCTTTCGGTCCATGCGTTGCAGTTAGGTGATGATTACGAGGAGGATGTTTAGTCAAAATCTGGCTTCCTCAGTATCAATCTCGATCGTGTCTGTGCGGCTCCGCGTCTGGCCTCTCGCCCATGCGATGGTGCGGTGAGACTGCGAAGCCATCGGACCATCAGCTCCACCGAGACCTTTGTATAAACGTATCACTCTGCAGTTATTAATAGAGCATCATCACATGCATTTTTTTCCCCCAGTTGTGCGATTCCCAAATGATTCTTGGCAGCCCGATCGTTCAGATCTTTCTTTTCCCGCTGTTGTCTGTGTTCTTTCGTGCCCCCAGCGTGCGCACACACACACACACACACACACACACACACACGCACACACACACACAGAATGATGCAAATAGCACATTTCTCTTGTACGACTGTGTAATGTGGAAAGTGCAAACTTCCCTCTGCTTGCGGAATTATTAAACCAGAGATGTTTAGACGGCAGGAAATCAGATTTTACGGGGCATCTAATGATTTGTGTTCACTGACTTTTTTTCAAGGCTGATTTGTGGCCTGCGCTCATATTTACAGAAATGTGTCTGTTTCTTTTGTCTTTTATTGCTTTGTAATTACAATCAGTAACCATAGTAACTATAATCCGGTTGTAGCCTGAGGTCGAGGAATTCTGTCTTTTGAAGATTAGTTCCTGTAAATGGGTTTTTAGATGAAAGCCGCCAGAGTAATAACAACAAGGTTGTGGACGTCTGAGCCCTTTTTCCCCTTTCACTGTGTTCTGTGTGGAGATGTTTCACGAGCACGTTTTGACCCTGTAACTGAACCGTTTGGCTCAAAGGCTGCGTCAGCAAATACGTTTTCCATGATGATGTCGCCTTATCATAACGGCTGTTTGATTATTCGGTGATTCAGCTCCTGAACATCTTCAGCACTCAGGGCTGTGCGCAGATTTCCAGACAGTCAGAGTGCAAGAGGTGAAGTCTGCTCGGAGTGTTGCAACAGAATTTACTGCTGGAAAGACGAAGCTCTCCCACATCTCTTCGTCCCCGTCCCAGCAGACCGGTTGGTTGGCTGTGGGCACTGACTGCATGTTGCGCAATGTGTTTTTTCTGCTCCATTGGAAAGGTTTGGCAGACTCGTGCTGTGTGTGTTTCAACTTTGATGTGTTGTTTTTCCTATTATATGGGATTTATGGTGAGAAAAGCCAACGACTCCTCTGCCCTCTTCTCTCTGCTCTTTGCTTGCTTCTTTCCGCCACCACGTCACTTTACATTTTTTAACTTCCATTTCACACTTTGTTTTTAAAAAAAACCTCTAAACCAAAGAGAAAATATATGTGTACATGAAATATACACTTGTTGTGCTTGTTTTTCAATGGGATTTGAAAGAAAAGAAGCAACCATTCTTTTTTAAACCAGAGTATGACAGCATTTGGTCGCCAAGTTGTCAAAGTGGTGACAGCATTAGGTTGCACAATCGTTTAGAAAATGTCGCTAGTTTTCCAGAGCCCGAAGTAACATCTTCCGATTGCTTCCATTTTCCAAAATCCAAAGACTCTTCAAGTAAAAGCAGCATCTAAGAAGCTGGAACTGGCAAATGACTGAAACGTTTAATCAGTTATCGAAATAGCTAACAATTCATTTTCAGCAGCTCTGGACAGCATAACCCTACGTATAGATCTACAGTTACGACATGGACGAAAAATGGGCAAAAATGTGAGAAATACGAAAAATGATTTTTTAATGTAGTCGTCTCAGTGTGGACTGTGTTTTTTTTAAGTTATTGGCGTCAGCGTGGACATGGCCTTAGTGTGTTTGTTTAACCAAAGGCTTTGGGACATTGTTCTCTGAGTAAGCCCCCTATTAAGCAGCAGCTAGTGTTTGCCCAGCCACTTCATTCACACACAAAAGACTTAAGAGGAGCTGCCTTGAACTGGTGGCTCGGTGCTGTTGTCAGAGGGGATCTCAGATTTTTACATCGGGCAGACAAGCACTGCATTCAGTCCTGGTGACAGAACAATTACAACTTTGCTGTAGTTTGCCAGACTGGTTGCTGAATACAAATGTCTACTCGGATGTCCAGCAGGGCTGTAAATTGTGACATAATGTAATAATGTAATTTTGATTTAATTTGTAATGTTCAGGAACACAAGCTATGACAGAAGCCGTAAATAAAACAGTGACTTAGCAGCAACAGAGGAGCACAAAAGACTATAAGAAATTTGACTTCAATGGAAATTCCCTTTTCTATCCATTCTAATCCTGCATTGACCACGCTGACCAAGGAATCTGGAGTTAGAGGGCTCACCGGCTGTAATTCTGAAGTGCCTTGGGTTAAATGCCCATGTAGCAAAACCACTTCTGGCTAACCGTTTGCTTATTCAGCACAAGCCGGGAACCATTGCCCCTGTGCGGCATTATAGGCAGTCAAGGCCTGTCTCATCAATCACACTTAGTGATAGGGCATGAGGAAAAACTTTCGATGATCAGGTCAGACTCTTGTTGAACGTTGGTACAACGTGCTCCTTCCATTTGGATTTCTCAGAACTTTATCTTAAAGGGACAGTTCACCCCAAAATCAATAATATTTATAGAGTTGCCGAGCTTTGAACATATTGGCCGCACATGTCTGTCTTCTCTGGAATATAATGGAACTAGATGGCACTTGACTTGTGGTGCTCAAAAAAAAAAAAACATTTTAAAAACACAACAGCAACGTCTCTTATCAGAAAACATTACCCAGTTCCTCAATCAGACGGACCTTGTGGTGAGCGTTTTCATGTGAACTACTTAGTTTACTCGTCAGTCCTATCATTGAGCGTCTACTCTTGGATAAGAGATTTGTGCATGGCGTTTAAACATTCATAGCATCCTCCTAATCTAAGCTGTAACGACCATATACTCCTTCCACACTGGACAAAAACCTCAGTAACAGCTGGCAGTGTAACAGTCTTTTAATAAGTGGGTGCTTTCAGCACCAAGCTGAATGCCATCTACTTCCATTATGTTTGAGAGAAGGCAGACCTTTCTAGGGCCGATAGCTCCAAAACTCTGCAACCCACACCAGAATCTAGATGGATCAATAGCACTTCAGGTTCAAGATGAAAAATGGTAATTGATTTTGTGGCGAATCGTCACATAAACGATTGACCACCTTTTTGTTTTTTACTCCCAGGAACTAAAGCTGGGTGTATGTGAGTCTGCATATTAGGCTGTATGCTCGATACTCAAAGTTTTGGCAAAATCCTCAAAGCTTTCTGGGGAAAAGCTGTTACCATACCCACACAGTCGCTGCTAGCCTCTTAAATCCACTTTGGCTTGATGGCCTCACCATACGGCAGCCACTTTCAAGGCGAAAGCTACTGCGACTTCTGTGTAGCTGAACTCTCCAGATTGCGGGTCTGTTCATAACGGAAACAAGTGAGTGAAAAGAATAGCTGGGCGGAAGGACACGGTCAGAAGCCCCCGACTGTCGAGATGCGTTAACCAGAGGCTCGTAGAATCACTGTGTTTGATGTCTGAGGGGCTGTGTTTTTTTTTTTTTTGTGGGGAAATCTGCAGGAATAGTAATAGAAGGGTATGGAATAGTCACAGGGTAGGAATCTGTGACAGAATTTATGCTATCTTCTTCATCACTGTCTCTTAATGAGAGTTCAGGGCTACTCTGTGTTTAACGCGCGGCGGGCGGGAAGCAATCTCGACTGGGACGAGCAGGAATTCATACATTTATCCTGTGGGATGCAGAATGCCTCTCCGCAGAGTCTCTCCCTGTCTCTGAGGCAAATAAATACATTAAAAAAAAAATAATAATTTATGTGGAGTGTTGAGGAGAAAATTGAGTTTACCCATTAAAGCACAGCCTCCCCTTTTTTATATTTCCTCTTTGAACAGTTATTTCATTTCCCGGTAGATGTTTATGAAAGCCGACTCTTACTTGGAAGCAACCTGCGTTAAGTTTATTTAACGGTGCGGTTGTGTCCTGCATGCCAACAGTCCTCTCACACCTCACTCTTGTTTCCCTGCCTCTCTATATATCTGTCTCTGTCTCTCTCCCCCTCCTTCTCTCTCTCAGACAGCATTGATTTCAGCAGGGCAGGAAATGAAACTGCATTGCCCCGCGACTCCCAGCAGGAGAGGGGGGGGACCTGGGGAGGGTAAGAGGAAGAGGTTTGCCGAGTAAAAGAAGTCCATTACGCGTCTTTTTTTTTTTTTTCCCCTCCTTGAAGGGGATGAAAAGATTGACAGTCTGAGAATGCGAGCGAGGAGCGGGACGACCCGGCTCAGCTGGGAGAAAGCCGAGAGGGCTAAGAATGACATCGAGACGAGAAAATATTTTTGCAGAGGCATTTTGACTGACAGCAGGCTTAAATTAATGTTTGACTCATTCGAAAAAAAAAAAAAAAAAGGCATAGAAAGTCAGAAATAAACAGCCACTGAGCGACAGGAAAGACAGGGCGGCTCTCTCGCAGTCGACGATCAGTGGGCCCGCTATCTTTGACGGCTCCTGACCCCCGTCCCTCTATCAGAAGTCAATGATCTTCTCCTCAGAGGGGCCTATATAAGAGGCTTAGGCCCGCGTGATCCCACTGCCTGTTTGCTTAACCTCTGCGTGGCTGCCTCAGCCATGCTAAGCTTTACCCACAAGAGCTCATTACCTCTCAGCCCGCCGTCTCTGTCTGACTGTTTCGCACAGCCGTCTTAGCAACTGGAACGTTTAAGAGCCTCTGATTATTTACACTGTTGAGCCCTTCATACCAAAATACGATGTGAACTGTGAAAAATATGCATCCTCTTGCACTATAAGTTAAAGCTAATGCCATGTCAGCACTTGCAAAATAGCGGCATTTCCAGGACTCAGTTTGGAAACGCTGAGCGCTGCATGTGGGCCATATTATTTCTCAACAGAAGAAAATAGATTTTCATTTCACTGTCCCATAGTAATCTCTAAATGGAACATAAAACCCGTCATGTCTTTACAGCCATAATTGGAGTAAAGGAGAGATGGCGCAGCTTCAGCATCTTTCCAGACATTTAGCCACAGTTCCACACACCGAATAGAGTATTTATTGAGCTTTTCATCGAGATGAACAACTGTTTATGCTGTTGCATGCATTGTGTAATGATGTTTTGCAGCCCTGGTGGATGTATGCAGCTCGAAGGGTCCTGCTATGGACATTGTGGTTTATTATTCCTGACATGCTCTGTTGGAGCGCTGATTCGAAATGGGCCGGTGCTGATAATTGGGAGTGAGACAGATCGCAGCGGCTGTGATTCATGACTGTTTGAGTGTGAGTTCAAACAATAGTGGAGTCGGTCCGAAGTTTCCCCCGGCTGGTACTGTTCAACAGTTTGGACTGCTGTCAGCTCACGGCACGGTGGTAGAGTTTGACTGGGTGAGAGTTTGTCTGAGCTGTACATTTCCCCTCCTGCCTGTCCTTCCTTTCTCCTCTTTCTTCTGATCTTCAAAAACATCATCCAAAGTGGCCGAGCAGTTTGTTGGGACTTTGCCAGTTGTCTGTGTCCACAATCAGACAGCAGTGACCTCACTTTGCAACCCAGGCTTAGTTAGTCCATTTACTCTTCAATTTAGATTTGATTTAACTCCAGCCAGCTGGCTAGCTTTCACCTCTATTCAGGATTGTCCTAAGCAGTAGTCAACATGGTGCTTTGTCTTGATATTTGGTGGTGTCTGTACAGTATGTGTGGACCGAGGCGTGCCTCTCTGGAAACATTTTGTGCTCCTTAAAATTAACACATTCCAATTGCTAAAAAAGCTACAACCAACAGTTCACACACTTCCATTTACCCGCTGTCGTGTAAACAGTGTTCTGTTGAGGGTCAGGTGATTACTGTCTGATCAGACTAGGTGAATCAAAGAGGCACGTCCTAGTGCTCATTTATGTTGTATGCCTGCAGATGGTTTGCCTACGATTGGGAAAACAGCAATATTTTTTTTTTCAAGAAGCAACCAGTTCTTGGTCCGTGGTTCTCATCAGCATCACGCACTTTGCAAACGGCCAGACATGCATCCCAGAATACACACATTTTTGATATTTGTTTCATAAATGTTTTCATATTGCCGTTACAGCTAGAACCAGAAGAAGACAATACTGCGTCGGTGCGACTCTCGCGCAGGCATCTGTTTCAGAGGCAGTGCCAAAGTGAATTAAGTTGTTTGACTGTGGGGTGAAAAGTTTAACTTGCCCGTCTAGACACCAACAAATTGATTGAACTGACAAAAAAAACAAAAACAGATGAGCCTGAACGAAAACCAAAGTGAAATTTGTCTCTGGTGGTGAAATATCTGGCATCTTCGTGCTGACTGGAAAATTAAGATGAAATGCAACTCGATAAATGACAGTACTTTGCCCTATGTATTTTTTGAAACTACCCCCATGTTAGCTGCAGACATGTCGGTTTATATAAAGGAAGGACAATTTTCTTACCCTCCGTGTGTAATTGGCACAAATAACCCATTGCTAATGTGTGTACTGTAAGCTTGTTAACTGCGTTGATTAAGCCACACGAGCACTCTGCCGCTCTCTGAGTGAGTTAAACGAGCCTTCAGATACGCGGAGCGAGCCCCTCCTTGCTCTTAACGTGACAACCGTGCATTTTCTTTACGCAACAAGGGCTCCCCTGACCCAACGGCGATAAAACTTGAAGGAAAAACAGTAGTTAAGATCGCAGACAATAGCAGAGAAGTGTTTTTACTGCTGGTTGCACAGCAGATAGCGGCCCCCCTTGTTTGCCGTCGGCCTGTGCTTCCACTGTAACGCAGCCGGAATGTGATTGGCGGTATGCATTTTTGCAAAAGTGCACGCCCCACATGTCCCAGTGTTGGTGGTCTTGGAAAGCCACCAAGATCACCCGGCTGCTCTGTAATGTGAAAGCAATTAGCAGCCAGCGGTTTAACACAGTGCCGTTACGTGTGGAATAACAAAGGGGAATGTAGGTCAGCGGTGAGCCATAGGTACACGGTGTGGCCATCGCATTTCTCCGAAACGTAGACAGTTATTTCAAACTGTTAAAACACTGACGTTGTTGTACATGGTAATTTAGATACATAGTCTAAACTAATTGAGCTCTTTCCCGACTAAACTTTCCCTGTATTGGCTCGTACTAATTAGCAATAAAATCTTTAGAGCCACAACAAGGAACTTTGACTTTTGTTGATTCTTGTAGAGGATGTGAACTTTCTTTAGTGCCGTACCACCAGACTACAGAGCAGCGTCTTCCCTCAGGCTGTGAGACCCCCCTATTCATCCTCAGCAACCCGCCATAGAAATAGTTGCATTTTCATGACTTACCTGACCCGGATAAGCTGGGCTCGGACCCGGTGATCTTGTTTGCTTATGTGGGTCATAATATTTGAGACTGTTTCGCTGCCAGCTAAAAGCCCCCTGTAAGGCTCTTAAATAGGTGGAATAGGATGGAATGTATCAACTTTGAAGGAAAATGAAATTTTGGATTCTTGGTATGGTTCATAGTAGAATTCCTGACATAAATGGGCTTGTAGTGGGTTTAAACCCAGATTTATTCAGCTCCCTGCAGACCCCTTTGATGTCTTCACCCTCCGTTTACTTCATCTGACATTCATTTTAATGAGACGGACATTCCCCCCACCGATAGAAATCTGCCCCCGACTTATGCTGGAATACAGTAAATCGGTGCCACACACATATTCGCATCGGGTTAGACTGAGTCGCAAGGTTTTTTTTTTTTTTGTGCGTGCGTGCGTGTGTGTGTATGTTTACAGTGTGTGAGCAGGGTGCGTGCCCTCTGTCCCATCTGGCAGCTTGTGGTTTTTTTCATGAACTGCTAAATGAGGGGAAAAATACTCCCAGCTGCCCCTCAGGAAAGCTCACCTGGTGTAGAGCCGTCTGAGTTCCTTGTTTTTCCCTCTCGCACTCACTGTTGCCCGAACTCTCCCTCTTTCACATTGTTCTCCACCAAACATCCAGGCACACGCACACACACACACACACACACACACACACACACACACACACACACACACACACACACACACACACACACACACACACACACACACACAGGGACTCTCTTGTTTTCAAGCGGCCTGCTGTGTTTGCATTTTTTCTCCATCTCCCTTACACTCCCTGTCGGAACATGCGTGCCCCATGTAGCCCGGGCTAAGGGTTCGCGCGAGCATGAAAGCGCGCACATGTGACCGGGCCTGAAACATGAATATACTCTTTAAGTAAGATCTACTGTACTCGCGTCCCAGCATAACCTCCAAAAAATCAGATTAAGACAAGACAAGAAGGACAGTTTGGCAGCGCTGCATGCATAGCGGGGGCGACCGCAGCCTCGTTCACATGGTAAAGTCATTTTCACCTCAGCCGCTGTGGGAAGAGGAAGCCAGGAGCAACACGCACCCCGCCTACCCCTCACCTCAAACCCCCCCCCCCCCCCCCCCAGCCAGCATATTTCGGCTATCTGAAGGGAGCAGAGCTGGGAGGTATCAGTCCTGAGAGCTGAAAAGCAGCTTTTGTCTCTAGTGACCCTCAAAGACCTCTGCCTGCCGGCCCTATCAGCAAATCATAAACCACACGGCACAACTGGAATCGCAGGAGTGCACTGCAAGGGGGAAGAAAGACTAGGGGAAGAAAAGGGAGGGAAAAATCAACAAGATGAAAGACTCGAAATGCAAAGTAAACAAAGCGGAATCATTGCCAGCTATACATCAAACACTAGAGTCATATAAATCTGTGCACTTTGTAGATTAAAGATGACCTTGACTTATGAGACAGGTCATCAGGGGTTTGGCTGCATGTACAGTGTGTTGGAGGGGGAGAGGCCGAACGGGGTGTTTATCATTTATATGTATATTTTTTGTAACTACGGTCTCATGTTGAATATAAATAGAGCTGCAACAATAAGTCAAAAGAAGTCTTTTTTCAAGCAGCTTCTTAAAGGTAAAGATTTTCCTGCCTTCCTTCGTCATGTGTGATGGTTAAGTGATAGGGATGCAAATGTGACACAGTTTCTTTAATCGATAGTCGGCTGCCATAACAGTCGATTTTCGGTTGAGCATTAATAATATGTGAAATACGTTGGGTTTCTTTTCCAAGAGTTTTTCAGAGTAGGCTACATTAGGAGTTAAATAACAGATAAAGTAAATACCAAGTTACTCGATTGGTGAATAAAACAAAAAAAACCCCACTAAATATTACATTTTGACATTAATTCCTTCGCTATTTATTGAAAGCTAGATGCAGACGCGTCTCTGGCTTTTATTCTCACGAAAAGAGCCATGATATGTTATCGGCATTCTGTCCTCGGCCTGCACCGTACCATTTAGCACCGACGTCCAGAAATGGGAGTCTCCATCAGCAGCTATCTGCACCCTTCAGTCTCTCAGCCTGCTTACTAAAAACAGTTCTCATTACCTCGGCCCCCCCTTCTCTACTCCCCTTTCCCTCTTTAAATGTCATATTGTTACATTCCTTCTATGCAGATCGCCTTGACAGTCTTTTCCTCCTCTCACCTGTATGGCACAACTTTCACCCGCTCTCATCCTCTTCCACTCTTTCTTGCCCAGACAGGAAGAAAGCCACCTTAGCCGGGGAGTCATTTCATGCAACCGCGTCTATCAAAGCAAGGCTCACAACTGAGATTTAGGAGGCTTAGGCTCTTAACCCGTCATTTCAGGATTTCCTGGTTTCACACCAGTCAGGTAGTGGATAAACAAGGACACTGTTGCAGCTGACACACAATAACTCCTGTTACAAGGGGGAGCGTGCACACGAATGTCAGAAATATCTGTCTTGAGCACAATTATGTTTGATATGACATTAATTACATGGAGACTCATTTACTGAAAATGATAATTATACTTTGAAAGCCATTTGAGCAGTTTTAACTGTGCTGTCTTCAAGTAATTAACTCGGTCTTAGGTTTGAGGCTCAGCAGATGTAAACGAATCCTGTAGGTTTAGGTTGTTTAGCTTTACAACATAATTGCTGTATGGTCCCGGAGTTTGACCCTCGTCCTGGCTTTGTCCTAATGTTATTGTTCCCTTTACACAAATGCCACAAATCTGCCGCCGTCTCCTGCTCCAAACCATGATGTCTTTTGCTCCTGCACCGCCCGCGTGGAGTTTAAACTGAGTCATCTACAAGTAGCGGCGATCATAAGTCATTGGGGTGGTGTGCTATAGTGAGTAGGAAAGCCCCAGTTTAACCACAGGGCCTGAGTTCAAGAGCTTGTGTTGGTGAACGCCCACGCCCTTCAAGTGCGTCTAAACAAGACGGCGAGTGCGTACCGGCCCTCGGAGAGCTCTTCATTAACTGACCCTGCTCTCTGGCGTCCCTGTAGAGGGGAGGAAAATGAAAAGGGAATGTCTCCAGTGGGATCTATAAAGTAGCCCATGCAAATCGGTACATTTCCTCATAGTCTGACTCAGCCTACAGTTCCATCAGCGGGACGGGACCACCAAGCTTTCAGTCAGACACAGCCATGTCCAGAGACTAGTTTCTGTTAACACAGTTAAATCTTAAACTCACTTACAGGACAAACTACTTTATGTGTTAACCACGGGTCCATCCCTCCACAGAGTGTTTGCAGCTCAATTATTTTCCACAATTAAACTTTTAATTTTCTTATATTATACTCAACTTTTAAAAGTGCACTGTCCAACTTTTTAATTGGCCTGTCAAGACATGGAGACAGAGCTCCAGACAGAAGGAGTAACAGTTTGCAACAGCTAAGATAAGATGTATGGCTGCAGCCAACGGTTGATTTCGTTGTCAATTAATCTGTTAATCAATTATTTGTAGTTGTAAGCAAAGAAATTCTGAAATAGTCTTGTTTTGTTCACAACCCACAATATAATCATATAGTTAGGTGCAGGACTTAGAATTCATGTCAGAATTTTGACCAAAATTGATTGTTTACCAAAGTAGTTGGTCATTTAATCATCTAGAAGTCCCGCAGTTGAAGAATATAGGTTCATGTAGCCAAAGTTGTTGTTTTAAAAAAAAGTTAGGTACTGCACCTTTAGCAGGGCTGTGACCTTAGTTTCACAAATTTTGGTAAATGCTGTGGAATTCAATCAACTCATTTCCTCCTTTTGGCTTACAATAATGAAGCTTTGCAGGAAGGTGAACTATGGCTATTTAAGGAGACGTGAGGAGTCAGAAGGCCAAGAAACACAGGCGACTATTGTGTCATTAAAACTTAGAGATTTCCCACCAATTATTGTAGGCATTATCCTATTCAGTGAATCCATCTTTAATGAGCTGTCAGGCGTCCATGTTTAACTTCTGTTAGTGTTTGCAACTAAAAACAGCTGTAATCTGACCTGACTTGGCATCTATGTTCCAAGCAATTATTCCAGTTATTTACAGGTCCCAAGATTCTACTATTTTCTGCCAACGTGGCTGCTCTGTTGTCTGTGTTTTCGTGAGTTTGGGAAGACATGAGCGATTCACAGAACATTGGAAGCTGCTGAACCGCCAGTCAGGCAATGATGCGTTCAAACGGAGAGGGAGTGAGCGAAGAGACTGACTGCGGCATTGTGCCTCTCATTCAGTCTCTGTGTTGAGTGAAAGACCTCTGGGAGAGCTGCTGTATAACACACTGTTGAGGGCCAGTGGCCCCTCCAGCTCAACATGTGTTTGTATGTATACGTGTGTGTCTCGCAAAGGCTCCTCGGCTGGCTGAAGTATGAATAGACACACTGGGATAAGACTCACAGGTCAGCCCTATAGATATGAGGCTAATGGTGGAGTTTCCAGCTCTATCTTTAGTTGCCATCCGTGAATGGAAAGAAAAGAGGAGAGGCCAGCAGAGGGTGGAGAGGGGGCAAGTGGAAAAAGGGCAGCAGTCAGACAAGATGGGGAGTCAGGAGAAGAGGGAAAGATGACTATTGGTAATCACTTTAATATCCCATTGTAACAGTTGATTGTGCTGTCGATGAGGGAGTAAGGGTCTGTGAGAGGGAGCTAGTTGAAGCGCTGAAGAGAAGGAGTGACTGAAGGAGGGAGAAGGAGCAAACAACAGGGTGAAAGAGAGCGGAGAGTAAGTGGGGAGGCGAGGGGCAAGTCTTTTATGAGGCATGGAAAGCGGGGTGAAAAGAGGAGAGCGGGGGAGTTGATGCCTGCGGTGGGTCTGAATAGAGGGACCCCGTGTCCTCTTTAATGTCAAATGAATAACTCCTGACCTAACACAGGCTTTTAATTGGTATAACCACCAGTTGGATGGATGGATTGGCCAACGTCGGTTCTAAGGGAGAAAATGCACCGAACAGAAATTTGTGAATATGTGGATCATCTACAAACATGCAGCTGTGTCTTTAACCCGATACTGCGCGTCATAGTTTTGCACCGTCTTCAGTTAAAGTCTTGTTCGGTGCAGATTTAAGCTGTTCTGAAGTGTTAGCATTTGCTTTTACCTCTGACCTGTACTCAGCTGATGCGCTTCAGTACATTTATTTACTGTAAACTTGTTGTGTCTTCACATTAAACTGTAGTTCACTCTCTAACGGTTCACGTCCTTCTGAACAGAGACTGTCAGTCCCGCTGTGTGTTTAGCTCTTAGCTTCATTAGCTCTTAGCTCTCTCATTGAAACAGTGGACCCTCCTGCACTGGCTGCTCACAGCCAAGCGCTAACTATTGGCTATCACCTAATTTAACACAGATTAGTTGTTTGCAGTTCAGTGTAGCGGGAAAAAGAGGGCGACTCGCCCTGTCTGACTATGTTCACCAAACATCTGAATGTCTGTGATTGCAAGATATTCCTCAGATGTGTTTTAACAAATGTCTGTAGCCCGTCTGAAGTGTCGCCCACTGGGAGAGCTGCTGGGAGACAGTCATGCAGTTCTAAGAACCAAACTGATGAGCTAAAAGCTTTTTTAAGGCTGCCAATAGCCTCAGATTGGATGTTGATTCTAAGCGGGATTGGTGGTAATACCAATTCTTTCACATTGCAAGGAGTCACTTGAAGCAGTGTTTATATCAATATTACTGCTTTACTGGAGCTTGAAGAAAGTCTCTCCTCACTGGCTGACAAAGCAGCTGAATAGTGAGGCCCTGGCTCAGGCTATGGGGCCCTTCCATGTTTTGGAAAAGAAGAGGCTTTGGGCCCGTGAGTTCGTAGGATCTCCCGTGCATGAATGGCGGGGCAGGAGGGGGCAGCAGGGTAAGGAGCAGGGGAGATGGCTGAAAGAGGCAGCTCAAGCAGAAAGAGGGGGAGAGGGGTTAAGTGGAGGCAGGTGTTCCATGACAAACCTTACAACCCCCCACCTCTCCTCGACTCTGGTTCCCTCCACTGACACTGGTCCACCGAGAGCACAGCAGACCAGCCCGAGAACAGACACTTGTTAGTCATTTCCCTCGTTCTCTGCTGCCTTCCTTTGTTAGCCTTTATCCAACACCTTATCCCTCTGATCTAATCTATACCGCCAAATTGCACCCTTTTCCTTTAATCCCAGCGTCTACTCTGTGAGCCTCACCCAGTGCTGCAGGACCACCTGGCTTTGTGGTTTGAAATTGTATAAAACTGCTGTTGCTCTAAGCAGACGGACAGCTTTTCCCACCGCTCCACTCTGCCTGACCCAGCTGGCAAATTAATTTAGGTTGGATTGACGTAAAAATCGCGTTCTCTCATCGCGTTCCAGAGGTTATTAAACTGCAGCTCTGGACAAGGGCAAGAGGAGTACACAAATCCAGTTTTGATCGCTGGAAAAACAGGGAGCGCCTGATTGATGTAATTCTGTGAAATGAAATTAAATCAGTGATTGTACATTTTGCCCTTTTTGTCATTTCCTGTGGCTTTTGTTTTGGCAAGTAACGATCATATTTTTATCGGTTGGTATGCTGAGTCTATGATTCTTGATTAAGATGCCCTTTGCTGATTTTTCTCTGCTTTGTCTCCATTAGTCAGAAAATGTCAGATTTCACTGATTGGATTTTTATTGAATTATTTTCAATGATGTGTGCCATTGCTCACTCTCGAAAGTTAACCGGATCATGATCCTGTGACGTCTACGTTTGATATTTATGCTCTTTTTTTTATTGAATTTTCTTTTTGTTTCGAATCACACTGCTACGGCAATATATCTCAATGCTTTGTGTTCTTTTGGACAGCTCAGATGCAGGAGGGGATGACAGACAAACACAGAGCGGAGTGAATTTGACACAGAATGGAGTAACTCCTAACAGGGGAAGGACTCAGACTAGGACTTGGCAATAAATAAACTATATATTGTTACCGAGATGTGAGACTATAATAAGTCTGAGATTTTTGAGGTGTTGTCTTTTCCTGGTTTAAGAGGCTATAGTACAGTAAAGTGAGCCATTTTCTGAATTTACCAGACTATTCTACTTGTTTTAAGTGGTCAAAAATATCTTCAAGGACATTTCTAAAATGACAAGATATATATTTATATATATTGTGCATGCGCAGCCTAAAAATACAATGTCCTACCGCCCAGCCCTGCTACCAATCAAGACAGAACAAGAAGCTTGCATCTAAAAGAGGGGCTACGTCCTTCGCACGCATGTATTTTGGGTATGAAAAGTCCGACATGGAATTCGCAAATTATGCAGCCGACCGGCCTCCACAGCAGACTCAAAAACCTCTTTTCCCATCTACACAAGAATAATGTCAGAGAGTACAGAAAATATGCTACGCATCGTGACATGTGTCACTATCAAGATGTGAGATTTTGGTCTTAAAGGCCCGAGTATAGACATCTGCGACATCTCTGATTCATGGCTTGCCCATTGTAAGAACCCTAGTATTGTTGTTAAGTGTCTCTTGTCAGATGAGTCAAGACGGATCATTAATTGCAGACACCATAGCTTTCATTTGACCCCTCTCCTTTAAGTGACTCACAGAGCCTCTGTTGTGGGAATGATGCGTGTGCCCATCTGGGATTAACAGGAATGCTTGGAAGTTGTTATGACTGACAAGTGTGTATCTTCTGGTCTCCCAAAACATAAAGTATGTGCCTGTCTTGTGTGGTCAGAGAGGATAATGTCTTAGTCTTTGAAACACTGTTGGTTCTAGTCCCACACTGACTGGTTGTTGTGTCCTTGAGCAACTGCAGACAGCAATCAGCTTTAGTAAAACATCTGGAGGGGAGACATGCAGCTGTTTTTTTTTTTTACTCTGAATCACCACTTATCATCACACACACACACTTATACACACATTTGTGCTCACACACACTGTCACACTTAGATCATCAAGCACCAACGGAAACCCATACCCACAACCCACTTCTGGTAGACTTTCACTGACTTGAATGAATGAACTTGAGAGTCCTTCTCTCTTTGAATGTCTTTCTCCCTCTGGCTATTTTTCCATGAACACATTTTCATTCCCCATTCTGAAGTATCGCTCTAGAAAAGGTTAATGAGCAACAGCAACATTCAGAAACAAAAGCCTCAGTTTTGCCCTTTTTAGAAAAAAAGGAGTTGATGTGCTTAATAGGAGATGGAAACACTTTTCGAATAAGTTCTGACGTAACAAATATTTAAGTCACGATTGTCTGTCTTCAGCAGAGAAGTGGAGCCGACTGATCAAACACACACAAACACACCTAATTAGGCCGACCAAAGCACTGTGAGTCAGTCAGCAGACGGGGCTGTCAGAGGCTCCAGTGCCCTCCAGAAGAGAGCAGCACTGATAGACACACATGGATAAGAGGCCGACCCAGAATAGTAACAACCACAACAATTTACTACACTGGTCCTGATTAAAGACTTGAGAAGAATGCAAAGTTTCCCTTTTAGTCAGCAGGCACCGTATTCTGCTGTTGTTGTGTTGACTTTTCAAAGCCAATTCAAATAACCGGTTAATTTTCATTAGTATCAGATCTGATGTGTGCGTCTTTGTGTGTCTAATCCTAACCAGAGTGAAGACAATGCCTCAGTCATAGAAATCCATGTTCTCAATTATGTTAGACTCTCTAAACATCCCCACTGCTGTTTAATAATAATAATCTAATTTTACACTTTCCATTTACTATCAGAGAGGTAGAGCCTCTGAGATGCAGGGTTTTTTGGCTGTTCTTTCCCTCCCTCGCTCTCTCAAACACACACACAAACACACACACAACGCGACGGTTGTCTGTCTATTTAAACTAAAATCAGACAGTGATAACAAGGTCGCCACGCCATGGCTGCCTCACTACCTTAACTGGTGTTGCCTGTGTGATAAAGAGTCAGACCTTATCGTTATGTTATCACCAACAGGAAGTGAAGCAGAATGCCAAACGGTAGTCGTTCAAAAAGGGAGGGGGAGGGAGGTGTTGCTACAAATATGTGGATGTATTAGGAAATAGCCATTGGTTATTCAGTCTTTTATTGTTTTCTTTTGCACAATCTGTTTTGTGGCACTTGATCAAACCTGTCTAATCCAATGAAGAGGTGAATTGTCTACCAAAGTCCAGGCCCAAGACAAAGAATTAAAGCCACTCTTTAGGCACAAGGACCAGCATGTGTAACCAGATTCCCGACTGTTGCTGCTGAACAGTTTATCAAGATCTGGAAGAACTGGTTAGATATATTGTAACATTCAATTGTGTCATTCACGCCTAGCTCCAACTGTCCCTCCCATCTGGAGATGTCTCCTGATATGGAGGGAGTTGGGGAGATTGATAAAGAGTGGCAGATGAAGACAAATCCTTCATCTACCAACGTGTATTAGTGACAAAAAGTCAAAAATCAGATCGGAGAAGATGACTTTGTGTTGTGTATTGTAAGGTGTTTCTGTGAGCATCCATCTAATTCCTGATTTACCAAAGTCATAGATTGCACACTGGTGCGCGTGTAAATGCTTCTATATGTGACCCCCAGTGGGTTTTATTTCCGCACATTTGTGTAAATTAGACTCTGTCGTTTTACGTCAGTCCGTAAGCCATTACAATAATGTTACACGAGGCAGGGGAATACGGAGAGCGAAGTAGAGCGGGACAGCCGAGTCAAAAAGGGAGACATGAGAACTTGAGCTAGCCCCCGAGGTGATTGTGATACCGGGTTGGACGAAGGGAAAGGGAGCAGGAGGGCAGGAGGTTATTGGTCTGCTCCGGTCAGCTCCAGAAATGACTTTTCCATGACTCCAGGTATGTGATCCTGGCTGAGCCGGGGGATATCCTCTGTTTATGCTCAGGCAAAGACCCGCAGATTAGGCGGCCTGGTATTCACCTGATTAAAATGACCTTCTTGTGTAAACTAAGCTGGCGGGTTGAGAGCAGTGTGTGCATGCACAGGACCTTTTGGGACCAGAACGCTGTATGAACAATTCTGTCTGTGTAATTAACACACACTGAGAGCAATGTGTGTTCATATTGCAGCAAAGCCCAATTGCCATGGAGATTAAGAAGTAAAACCCTACAGAAGAATCAGTGGTACTAATAAGGCTATTGTCCTAACATTAAACCGGCTGGTGTACCTTTTATCTGGAATAGAGCTGCAAGGATCGATTAGTTGATCAAAAGATTCACCAGCGACTTTGTTTGTGGATTAATAGTTCAGTCATGTTTCAAGCAAAAATGTCAAACATTTGCTTCCTGTCTCTTCAATGTAAGAATTTAATGCCTTTCTTTGACATTCATGACATGATAATTGAAAAGTCTTTGGGTTTTGGGCTGTTGGTTGGACATGAGAGGCTATTTGAAGACGTCACTTTTGGCTCCGGCATTTTACAGACTAAACGACTTAACCAATTAAACATGAAAATAATCAACAGATGAATTGAAAATGAGGAAGTAATTGTAAAAGGTGTCAACCCTTATCTGGAACTGCAGTATCAGTGTTTCCCACATATAAACTTTCCTTGGGTGGGCCTATCTGGTATATTAATGGCGGCCAAAGTATATATTGTGACCAATTTCTGCATTTTTTAACTTCCTCAGAGAGAACGATTCATTCCGTGATTGATTAACTCATGAACAATCTAAGTTCTAAGTGGCTGGGGCGATGTCTCATTCTAGGTCATTGAATATATGTTCATTTGTTTCCTGAGCAGTGACGGGTCAAGGCCCGTTCGTTCACTGTCATCTGTCTCTTTGTCATCTCTGTTCGTTCTGATGTTGCCTTTTGTCTTCACCTTTTTGTAACCCTGCCATTTTACTGCAATATGTCTATCTCTTACGTCTTATTGCATCTCCTCGTCCCAGTCTGTTCTCTGTCTCTCTCCCTGTTCTCCTCTTTTATATCTGTTTTATGCGCCGGGGTCAAGTAGCGTGAATTCACCGATTTCAACCTCGATTAGAGGAGAAAACTAAACGCCGCCCTCTCGTTGCTTTTCAGTGCAACATGTGCTTTTCAGGTTTGTGTTTGTGTGTGTGTGTGTGTGTGTGTGTGTGTGTGTGTGTGTGTGTGTATTTGCATGCTGAGCTGAGCTGTTGGTATATCATCGTTGGCAGCTGTCATTTTGTTATAATGCAGCCTCTTCCTTGAGAGCAGCTGGTTCTTATACCTCTGGTCTCCTTATCCCCCTTGCTGTTGTAAATCCTTGCTCGTCTGAAGCTCGCTAACTTTCAGTATGTACTCATAGCATGATACTGCGAGATACTATCACCGCAGAGCTATAAATATTCAAGCTACATGGCCCAACGATCTTTGATTTCCATTAAACGGCAGGAGAAACAAAGAGACTGGACTCGTTGGGGTTTGCCACCAGCCTTTGTTTGCGAGATTGGAACTGTGCACAACAGTCTACACAGGGATTGTAACAGTAGCTCCATCATGGAAAAGACTTCTGGAAAATATCACCACATTATTATGCATGGGAAAAACCAGATGCCCCTGATAAACAGTTTTCTTTGTCACAAATCTCCCTCTGCATTACAAAGACCTGAAACATTACACAGTTAGGCTGAAGCAGACAAGGTATTTGCCAGGGGAAAACAGAAAACATTTGACAATTAGTATTGCAGCCAAAATGCAGAGAGGTCGAGATGCACGATGGAAACATGCAACAATTACTTCTTTTATTTCACATCGGTACCGTCTGGTGTTCATTGGGACAGATGTTTTGAAGTTGATCGGTGGTTGTTTCTGAGGTAAGACTTTTGAGGATCACAAAACTTATTTGATTTGTTCAGCATTAAAACGCTGTCCGACCTCGCCTTTGTAATTAGATCTCCAAAAAAATAGGCTCCACTTTTCTTGAACCGAACTGATTTGATTACACCCCGGTTGAGAGTAAGACGACGCTGAAATGTTACATTTGGCCGGGCCGTCGGCAAGCTGGCAGAGGCAGTAACATGTAGCCTAACCTTTAAATCCAAGTTAAACATAAACATCAAAATTGGAGTAATAGGATTAGCACATGGCTGCAACAATATACCGGGCTTCCCTGGTGGGGCACGCTGGTATAGAATCCAGCTCCCCTCCATTTCTGACTGTGCATCAGATATCTTACCCAACTACAAAACCTCACAACAGGTAGTCGGCAGAGCAAAACTGACTCCAGATCAAAGTCACTGCAAGGGCACCCCCGACCTCGAGTCTGAATTGAGCAGGCCTTCCGCTCCGTAGGCATGACCTCTTCTGACTGATGGCAGCGGGCATTTGGCAGTTCAGATCGGCCAACCACTTTCATTGTCAACCCGTCGGTTTGTAGAACTTCTCATGACATCACGGTTTACTCTTTATTTCATGCATTTAAACCGTAGATAGAATTGTTCACATTTGATGAGAAAAAAACAAGACAAGTAAAGAAAAAAAATAAAAACCCTGTTGCCAGTTGGAACAGTTGGTTTTCTTGGTCGGACTGCGGGGCTGCAGAGGACACTGGGAGGAGTGGGAATGTCAAGACAAAGACTACCAGTTGAGAAGGAATGCCGGTGTCCTGCTGAGCTAATCCTAGCTGGAAGAAAGGAGAAAATGTGGAAAGCGAGGGAAAGAGGGAGGAGACGATAAGATGGAAAAGGAAGGTCCCAGGGTTTGGGGCAGAAACAGAAAAGGGTTGCTTGAGAAAAAATCCTCTTCCCATTCACAAGTTTCTGTCTAACTTTCACCTGCTTTCTCTCCATGGCTTTAGGGTGTTCTCTTTTTCGCTGGTGGTCCAACTGGTCTCTGTTCAGTTATCGAGGCATTTGGAGTTAATGAGACAGCTGGACTGTTTGAGAGGTGAAGTCCTTTAGATCAGCTTTTCTCAGCGTGCACGGCCCAGCGCTCACTCGTCTTTTTAGTCCTGAGGGGAGTGAGTAATGCCATTTTCACCCTCAAGGGCCATTTATATTGAAACAAACACCTACCTCAGACTGTTTTGTTTGTGACTGCATGGAGGAGTTTGCACTAGATCAGACCTTTTCACCGAAATTAAATCCATGAGTCCTTTCACAAATCTAGTAGATTGTGCTGAGAATCTTAAATGTCTGAGGAATCTGTAATTTAAATTTAGATATTTTCCCTGAACAAAAGCAAATTGTCTCTCTCTGTATCCAGTTTTGCATGTGGGCATGTAAAGATTTCATGCATCTGTGTGCAGACTGTTGTACTTACACGTTTGTCAGCGCGCATGACCGGTTACGTTTTCGGTCCAAACATGAGAAGAGACAGGTCGAGTCTGACCCATTTGGATTTAAAGCAGATCTTCAAAGCCTCTGTCTGGATGCTGGAGAGGGCTGCAGCATCAGCCTGAACCCCCAGATAGGAACCAGACGACTTGGAGTGAGAGGGAACATGGACATTTTTAAGTAACCGAACATGTTGAAAAGGTGGTTCTGCAAAGAGTGCCTCTTTTACTCATGCAGTCGACCGCTGAGATGTTCAGGAGCGATGCCTGCATCAAGTCACGTGTGAAGGGGACAAGGGATCGGAATTCAGGGAAATCTTTACCAACAGTTCTCCACCACAGGACCTGGTTACATTTCAGAGAAATGCCAGAATGGCTGAGTTTTGAACGAAAGCAGACACATTGCAGATTCAAGCATGAAAGGGATTGGGTCCATTAGGGCCTGGTTTGATGTAGAATTTTCAAACCAGTTCGATATTAAGTCAAATGCCTGACCAAATTGGTAATAGCAAATGTTATCGCCAAGTGGAACATAATGAGATCTTCGTGCTACAGTACTGTAGCATGTAACATAGACGGCACCAACTCGTTACTGATGAGAATCCTGCACAACTCTCAGCACAATATAGAGACCGGCACCCTGTAGCACTGAGCTAATCGGCTATCCTGGGGCCGATGCTAACTAGCCACACGCTGCTGGCTCTCTCCACCTACACCCTACGAATGCCGGTTCAGTCGGTTGGCATGAAATGTGCGAGAGAAAAAAAAGATGAAACTACTCCTGAATATAGCTGCATGTGTGGATTCACCAGGAGCTGTGTGTCAGAAGATCTCATAAGACCTGCAGCAGCCGTCTCTCGCTGTGTCTCATTAGTTTTTATGTACAATAAATGTGTTGTCTGTTAATGTTTCCACTGGAATGAATATTCTAGTTGATGAGCGCCGTCTTGTTACAGATGCCATAAAAAGATGGTGTTGTCATGATACATCTGTCCACTTCTCTTCGGGGAGAAGCCAGCATGTTGCCTCACTGGCTGAATTTGAACCATTTCCTGTCCAGCTTCCTGCGCCAGGCCTCCTGGTCTTGTCCTGTCTAGTCCAAGCTTGAAGCAATTACAAGCGGCTCGGGGGAAATCACCTCCCTCCACTATAGGCTCTGGCTCATTTTTCACAACACCGCCGACTCCTTTAAAGTGTTGACAGAGACATTAAACACGAGGGCCTCTGTCACTGTCGAGAGGTTTTGGGACGATTCTTTAACGGGAGGAGGTGGAGGAATTAAAGACTTCGTTAAACCGTCTTTTAACAGCGAAAACTGTCAAATAAATTGAAATGCTGAGCCGGGAAATGTTGTTTTTAGCCAGTGTTTGTCATCATTTTAAGATGTTGTGAACAATAATGACATCGACTATGTGATCGTGTAAGCTGCCAGTATTCATTTTGGCATCATTTTTCCTTTGTGTTTTGTTGTGAAATACACACTGTGTATTCAGAGAAGAAGAATAGTCCAGAGGAAGAAAAAAAAACAACCGTCGGCTGATTTATCTCTCACTTGTGACAGCAAGTTTAGAAGGATAAACTGAGAGGACAAAGTAGAGAAATGTGATTCATGGACAGTGGAGCGTTTGTTGTGGTGACTGCTCCAGATGGATTTCCACAGCGGATGGAAACTGAAGACAGGATTTTTATGATCCCACAACTTTTCACTCCTCAGACCATCTCACACAAAACGGAGGTCAGCGTTTCCTTGTCCCCGCTGTCTCTGCTTTTCCTCCTTCCCTTCCCTGCCTGTCTCTTCGGATTTCTGCCTTTCTAACCCAGTCTCTCTCTGCTTTTTGGCTCACGAAACGTATCCCGCTCAAATCCAGAAGGCCGGATGATTTAAAGCCGCTTCGGGCCGAGAGATTGTTTAATGTCTTGCTCTCGGTTACCTGTAGGCAGGAAAAGGAGAGTTCATTCATTACTACCTCCAGGATTTGAAAAAAATATGTTTGGTTTGTTTATTCTTCAAGCGAGAAGCGCCCAGGCTGCAGCTCTGCATATTATGCTTTCAGAAATCAATGAATTCCTTGGAAGAATTACAACAGAAGGAATTGTAATATCAGGAGAGAAGGTGAAGAAAAGAATGGAGAGGAAGAGGAGGGGGGTTTTTGGAGATTGGAAAAAGGGGCTGGTGAGACATGGATTTCATTAGAGGTCCCTGTGTGAACGGTTCTCCTCCAGGAGAGAGGGCATTGTTATGTTCTCTGCCCCCAGCTCTGAGCTGCTGCCATGGGCAAGACTTGTTAGGGAGACGGCCTCCTGTAGAGGAGGCTGGACGAGGGTTATCAAAGGACAAAGGAACCTTTTGGTGTGCTGACAGGCGGACAGGTCAGACGCCTCAGTCTGCGTGTGTGTGACTGAGGGAGGGGTTTCTGTAGCATGGTGATCTGTGTGTGTTTGTGCTCGGGTACAGGAATCCCTCTCTCGCCTGTTTTTACGTGTTTGTTCACAGCAGAGGGGGCGAATAAAAGACTGTTGATGGATGGCAGGCTCGTCAGCTCCCTGGAGACAGATATCCTGTGTGTGTGTCTGTGTGTGTGTGTGTGTGCGTCTGTCACAATGGAGCACTGATCAGAGCCGTGATGTGATAAGGGTGACAGTAGGAAATGCTAGAGCAGACCTCTGTTTATTCCCCTCAGCAGCCCGAACAGGCCGCATGCTCGACCAAACGGCTACAATAAGTTAAATTTCCACATCTGCTGACATGTTTATTGTAGGATTTTCGCTCTATACACAGTTGCCTAACTTTCTTCCTTTTACAGAGAAAACAAAAAGCAACTGTAACCAGTCAATGTCAGTTTTAATGTGCAGTTGCAGAAGACGCCTTTCATTTCTTGCTGCACAAGCGCACCCAATATGGCACTCATCGAGGTGCCTGGCTTTTTTTTTTAATTACCTTAAAGGAAACAGTAGTGGCTGTGTTATCTTTGCAGTTTTTGATTCTGTAAATGTTTAAGGAGGACGATTTCAACTTTAGTTAGATGGATGAATTGTCAATTGTCATGTCATGTTACCGTAAATCTCTAAATAAACCCGATTATAGTTGATCTTAAGGAAGATTCATAACCTTTGTGTGTGTAAAAAAAAAAAATAATAAAAAATATCAAAATGTCCTCTGTATATAACACCTTTTCAAATTTTAAGACCTTTTACATGCAATAAAAAACCTGTATAAAACACTGAAAGGAAAGTAAAACAATTAAGAAGGTCCTCTTTAAGTTACTTCAGTTGCTTAATAATAAAAGCTTTTAAACAACTAAGTAATGGTGAATATAGGAAATGCACTGATTGCAAATTAGCAATGCCTTGTTAGCCACTATTCATTACTGCATGGAGGCGAATCATTAACAGCCACTCTTTTGTCCATTATTCAAGACAAGCATGCCAGGTAGCAGGTAGCCCTCTTGTAATGGGAACACATCCATTCCGAGCCAGCACAACGGTCAGTGTTCACACCTCAGATTCTGCCAGTTCAATACTTAAACCCACAGCGTCGTGCATAAGTAGAACCGTACAGTATAGCTGCCATGGATCATGTTATTAGTCTCACTATTTGGGCAAAGCCGGCATATTTCACAGTTGATTTAAAAGTAGGTCAGATTTAGTCTAATCTGAGGTGAAATGTTTAGGTTCCCAATGGGAACTATCGAGGCAGTGTGCATTATCCTTATCGTCGTCTCTCATCTCTCTGCCATCCAGCGGGTTTTTCGGAGGAGCTTGGCTTGTCTTATAAAAGGCTTCAGTCTTTTGAGATTAGTTATTAAAACCAACAGGGAACATTCCACGTTCACAGGCGTCTCTTTCTCTTTCTATCTCCTCCTCTGCCAACACACACACACACACACACACATCCACCTACCCCCTCATCTCTCACAGCGGTACCCCTCCTGTATCGCCTCTAAGTTTCACTTCTGCTTCACTCCTGTTCAGCCATTCTTTCTTTTCTGCAAAGCAAAGACACATGTTCATATTTCCACGTGTCAGAAGTGACACTCTGCAGGCTAACATGAATACCATCATCAGAATACAATAAAAATCTCTCTCTCTCTCTCTCTCTCTCTCTCTCTCTCTCTCTCTCTCTCTCTCTCTCTCTCTCTCTCTCTCTCTCTCTCTCTCTCTCTCCCCCTCCCTCCTCTCTTCTCTCCATCTTTCCCGTCCCGCTGCTGTGTGCATCCTGCTGCCCTGTGGGTCTAAATCCAGCGGCCTGACCCAGCCACATTCCAGGAAGTGAACTGACTTTCAGTAATCTCATTTGTTTTTAATTATACAAGAGTTATATTCCTTTAATTGATTTGTGGGTTATGAAAACACTGGGGACATTTTTCCCTGTCTGTATGCAGCTCACTTTTGAGAGCACTCTGCCTGCTGCCGTGTGGTGAGGACAAGTACGTCTGAATACAGAATGGAGTGTTTGTTTGTTTATGGTGTTTTTGGGAAAGGACACAGACGGCAACGGTTGTGTAACCAGAACATCTAAATTACCGGGGCAAAATTTCCTGTCTTGTTCTATCTATGTTTTTCTCCAGTTTTTCTTATTCATGTGTTTCACATTTTTATTGCCTTACTGGCCCTTTGTTTTAATGGTTTCGAATGTTTCACAATAACATTAAGAGTCGGAACGGTTGTAACAATCTGTCGTCCCCGGAATGATTGTGACTGGCTAAAGCCTTCCAGTGTCACTTTGCGAGAAGCCGATGTTTTGAGCATAAAAGTGTTTTTATTAGAACATAACATTAGACATCTTGGCACATAAAACATTCCACGTTTTTCATGTTGTCCCCTTTAAACATACTACAAGACATTTTAAGCTGGTTATTAAATGGTGTCAATTTAATTCCGACGTATGTGTATGACCCATATAAGCAAACAAGACCATCAGCATGGCGATTGGCTTTTTTCTGCACGGCAACTGTAGTTATTCTTAATGCCTGTCACCGAGTCAGATTTCCTGCATGACATCACTTAACATCACTGGTAAATGCTGCTAACTTTAGCTTTCTCAGTAAAACTAAGAATACAGAGCAACTGAATCTGTAAGCTATAGGCGGACAAGTGCTCCTACCTCTTTTCTCCATAGGGGGCGCCAGAATCAACAAAAACAAAAGTTCCTTCTAGCAGCTTTAACGATTAAATACATATTTAAGACTGGCCTTTGCACTAAATGTTTGCGTGAAAGAGTGTGTAACAGTCGTTGGATCATATATGATGATCATGGCTCAGACCCTATACATGACTGGCACACTGTATGTGCTTTAATCCACACAGCCTTCATTTGCTCTGGTGCTGTTTATTAAACCCTCTGTGCTTCCAGCGGTGACAGGTTTCAGTACTGGGATGCAGGGGCACCTTGATGGATTCGGTATGTTATTGGGGGAGACACCGGGTGTTACACCCCTACCCCTCCGTCTCTGAATGTGTATGAGTATTGAAGGGCAAGAGCTCTGCCGGCCATATTTCATGCTCATTTCTATGTAATGGAGCCATTGGCTGTCTAGAAAGATCCAGCAGGTTTGAGAAAGTTTGAAGTGTTTAATGTTTTAATGGATTGTGTTAGATTCCATACTGCTTGTATTATATTTATATGTAAACATACATTTTCTCTTTTCCTTGTCCTTATACTGTTTTTCTTCCACCTCGCACACATTATTGGATCATAGGGACTCACTTAATGTAAATAATATCGTGACCTAATAGGGAACATCAACAGACAAGCATCATTAAAGAAAAACTGGTCCACGACCATCTGGTCCTGGACTCATTGCGGTTTGGAGGGCCAGTTTAAAGGTCCCATGTTGTAGAGAATTGGACTTCCAGGTCTTTTTCTGATTATAAAGCAGGTCTATGTGTTTTATAAAATACTGTGAAAATACAAAATCCACTGAGAAATGCAAACAGTTTGTTTTAAAAAAATGATTGTGCCTTTAAAAGCCATCAGGACTTCTGTAAGGTTGTGATGTCATAACTAAACACCATTCTGTCACCACCCTTAAATAATTAGCCTATAATGGCCGTAGTTGCAGAAACACCAGTAGAGGTGATGCGGTAACACGGTGGGCAGTGTGTGCTCAGGCCTGTGAGAGCTAACCAATCAGAGCAGACTGGGATTTTTCGGAGGATGCTCTTAAGGAGACTGGCACTAAAACAGAGTGCTACAGCAATGATATGATAAACATACCTAATTTTTGAACATTTAGGCATGCAAATGTTTTCTGAATAAAAGTATGAACCTGAAAATGAGCCTAGTATGGGTCTTGTAAAGCGGCACAGTTTTTTTTTTAGATATTGGTTACTATATTAAATCTTCCAGAGGACTTTCCTGTTCTTTAGCATTGCTTTTTAGTAATTTAATTGTCCTGAAGGCAACATTGTTAATCTATCATGTACTTTTATTAAATTTCAAAGTTGGGCTTTGCTGACAGCTGACGGTCTGACTTCTGAGCCCTGTACAATTGTAACATCAGAATTTAGAAAGCCCCCCCCCCCCCCCCCCCCCCCCCCAGAGAACGTTAAAAAGTAGTGTTCAAAGCACAGTGTATGAAACATGCTATATACCCTTTTACCAGCATAGGAGATTAACCTCTGGATTACCCACATTGCAGCACACCATGGCTCTAAATCTGATGTCCTATTTGTCTTGCCAACAGTGATTCCAATTAATCATGGTCCTGAGATTTTGGACGAGCACCATGTCCTCCGTTTGACTCCTTAGATAGCTTTTTTTTTGGGTTGTGGAAAGGAAAAAAAAAGTGAAAGCAAGCCACGTGTGTATTTGGAGGTTGTGGGTTTGGTTAAGAGTGCTGCTGTATGTTTGCAGATGTGTAGCTGGAGGGTGAACGCCTGTCGCGATGTGTGCTGACCTCAAGGAAGGGGTTAGATCTTTAACGTAGTGCATTTACACTACGTTCCCAACCTTGTGATGCATATGCTCATTTATTTTAAATATGCATGTACTTGTATACCATGAAGGAACATCAGTGACATGTTAGGCACTAAAGATACATCATCTCTAGCGATAGCGTGGTGGCTGTGATGTATGATTTCCCTCAGGGGACAAAAGGTTGAGTGTGAAGTTTTTTTTCTGACAGTGTATGAAACAAAAAGGACCACCCATAGTCCTTTAATAAACATGCGCTCTTGTCCGTCTAAGCCACCCGTAGGTGACCATGCAAAGGATTTTCTCCTTTGGCACGAATGTACACACACACTTCCACTGTGGCATTGATTTGGACAAGCATACACACTCTGATAAGGGAGGCGCTGTCCCATGTGTGCCCACGGACACATGCATTGCGTCTGTTCACACATACACGATATCCGAGACCCAAATACAACATCAGTTACTCAAACATACAATCCCATGTAAACATTTTGTTCCACTCTCATCAGTCAGCTGACTGCTGATTCACACCAACTCCTTGGCTCACCTACGGTTGGCAGACAACGTGCCTAGTGCACACTGTTGCAGCATGACCCTACATGCAGCGATCTGACATGTGGTTTTGCAGAGTTTTTTTTTTTCCAGCTGCGTTCAACCATCACTCAATTTGAAAAAACAACAAGCTGTTTTGTTTCAAGGTGGGCCCTGATTGGCTCGCTGCAACACAACACGGAGACAAACAAGTCAGAGCGTATGAAATTCATAAAGCATTGTGCAGGCTGAGTGTCTGTGCGCACGTGCACGCCTGTTTAGTGGGAATCAGTCAGGTTGACTTTGGAAGCGCTATAACTATATATATTTTTATTGATTATCAGGCCAATTAAGTCTGTTTCTGTAAAGTGCCAGAATGAATAGTGAGAAAAGTCTAAAAACACATCTACAGATGGCGTGCATGTGATCATATAGATTGCTGGTGTGTAATCGGCTCAGCCAGTGAGAGCCCAGAAATGTTCCCAGTATTTGACATTAAAGGAATACTTTCAAACTCAACAAATGCTGGACTAAAACGTTATCAAAGAGTCCTGTTTAAAAGTCTTTATTTCAAACAATACATGTAATTTAAATGCCACAGAGGCTGCCAGCTGCTCAGTAATGACCCTTTAATTTCCCAGTCTATGGTAGGAGGAGCAGGAGTTTGTTGGATTTTTATCTCCCTTACTCACACGCCCAAAAATGTACTTGACCTTACAGTCAGTATTAAAAAAATGTGCCAAATTAACCACAACTAGATTCCAGTGGAAACAATGGTTATCGAGTGAGAAGTAAAGACAACTCTTTGCGCTCGATCTGTAAACTGAAATGGTTCTTATTTACTATTCATCTGTCATCGATACGCCTCCGTTCTCCCTGATGTTTTCTGTTCTCCTTCCCCCCCCCCCCTGCCCCCTCGTTTCCATGGTCGTAGTCATCAGAGATTTGTGTTTTTAGCAGTTCAAGTGTGGCTGTCATATCACGCTGAGGGGCAAACAAACACAATACAGCAACATGTGGACTGCACATGAATGTCAAGTCATAATACCTTATTATGTTTCTCCTTTCCCTCAAATCTTCCCCCTTTCTCTCTCCCTCTTCACCCACTTGCCCTCGCCTTTGTCTTTGTTCCAGGCCCCTCCGAGGGTGTTTTTCAAAACAGGCGTTATTGACATTGAAACCCTAATCAGATGCAGGCATCTCTGGCTAACTGCAACCATCACGGGAGGGGAGGCAGGAGAGAAAAAGGACGAGGGGCTTGGCTTCAGCATTAAAAGGCATAAAACGATTTTGAGCACAAGCCGGTCAAGTGCACTCCAAAACCGCTGCTGTTTCCAATTGAAGAGGCGTCATATTTGTGTTTGAGAAGGAAGTTATTCTCCCTGTCATGCAGAACATTTGTTGAGACCCACAGGGAGACACATGACAAACTGTTGCAGTAAGGAAGAATAGCAGATTTTTTACATTGTAGAATATTTTGTTGATCTGCAGGTGTTTCATATGAGGCTGAAAGTTTTTTTTTCTTTTGTGATCACACAGGAATCATCAACATTGACTGCATGTTGTGACTTCAGTCCCTGGCCTACATTGTTCCTGTCCTTTTCTAAGTGCCTTTATCCTTTCGGGAACACGTTCAAAGCTTTGGAATTAGTCAATTTAAATCAGCATTCAACATGTTGCACCGATCTCATTAATCCTCATCTAAGTTACATCCACTCCTCCGTATATTTTGCCAGTTGGCCCTCTGTGGAAGAGGTGATTTCACGGCACAGTGTGTTGCAACAGCATGCAGAAGTGTTTGAAGACCGAGCTGTGCACCCAGTGAACAAATCATCTAAAATGGCAGTAAATTGCCAGAAATAATCATCCCAAATCTGAAACATTACTGACTAAATTTGATAATGTGTCTGAGGGTAGGCAGCCATTTTGAAACAGGTCAAGTCAGGAATACCTTTGGGAAATCCCCTTGCTGACCGTGTCGCTGATTTTATTCTTATTCTTAAATTTCGTTGGTAACCTTAATGAAATAAGGACCAAATAAAGTTAAGTTCACTTTGTGTCCTGCATAGCTTTCCCACGAACTAGCGGCCTTTAAATTCTAGTTTTATCTAGCGGATGTTGGGTAACTGAAGAGTAGGGCGGCAACTAATGATTATCTTCATTGATGATTAATCTGTCAACTATTAGTCTTGATTGATTAATTATTAGTTTAGTCTTGAAACTGGTCCAAGATAAGGTCTTCAAATGTCTTGCTTTTGAATGTATTATTTAGACTTGATTACCGCAGCACCATGCAGCCTTGTTTCCAGTTTTGCCCAGTGGCCACTCGCGGTTTTCTGTTCCCCATAGAGCAACATTCTAAAAGGTCCGTTTGTAGAACTGTGGACAGGACACCTCATACTGCAAACACGGTCCATTACCATGGCATATCAGTTCCATGATCCATGGAGGTTTTATATTCAGAAAATTCTCCTCAAGCAAAGAAAAGCAATTTTAAAGTCTGTGACATCATCGCAATGTAAAGTGTAGGGGGGGGGGGGGGCTGAGCGCCCACTCGTGGGCGGGGCCAGCAGGCAAGCGATTCTCATTGGATTCATTAGGCATCATCTTTTTTTCAATGTCGGTAACCCAACGATATTTATTGTCATAGAAGAGTAAAGAAACCAGAAAATATGTTCATATATGCATATTTTCATAAACAAACTGCTTCATATAATTCATATCTCCTCCTCCTGCTGTTCTATTAAGTGCCATTTATGCATTTGTTACATGGCAGCATGACAAAAAAGTGCAATGGTGTCCTGACACTATGGCGCTCGGTCCCTTGGCGTGTCTCGGAGGGTGGTAGACTCGCCAAACTGTAGATTCAATCTCAGCTCTCTCTGTTTGGTTTCGCATCGTCTCACAGTTTATTGACATTTCTGTGCGTGTCCTAAACAGCAGAGTGTACTGCCACGCACACACACGCAGACACACACACTGCTGTTTTTGTTGGACTGTGGAGTCTGAGACCTGCAGCGTGTCACTGAAAGAGAGAGAGAGAGAGAGAGAGAGAGAGAGAGAGAGAGACCAGGTGCATTGTGTCCATGAATGTTTGTGTGGGAGAGAGAGCGAGATAGGCCTGACCTTGTGCATGTGTATATGCATGTGGATGTGCGTGTGTGTGTGTGTGTGAGATTATTATTTTTTTTTCTTCATATTCCCAGTCCTGTCTCGGTCAGCGAGCACACTGAGGTGTCCCATACAGACCAATCATTCTCTAACTGGTTCTTTGGCCAGAGTTGTAGAAAATAAGACCAGCATTAATTCACCATCACACCACTGTGCTTTATGTCACTCTCAACTTAGTCACACACACACACACACACACACACACACTCGCTCCGACACAGAGGCCCTACCACCGCTCTGTGTGGTGCAAAGGGTATTGCGGGACATTAGTCAGTGTGCCGTTTGGTGCGTTTCATCATCAGATTGAGTAGAACGGAAAATAACAGATGGGACGGAGGAATGCGATGCGGGTCATGAGCTGGATTTGAAATCAGCATAGCTCGAACACATGGGGAGCACCTTCCTCCGCTCAACTTAAACAAAGCCTCAGCCTTTCGCAGGGGAAAGCAGCCTCGCTCACATAAACCACACATGACCACATTTACAAGCCACTTCAAAATGGCTCACATTCTCCGTGAATTAGACGTTGTGCTTTTTACTAGTCTTACAAGCAGTTGTTTTTCGAACAAGTCAGTTTTCCCCCCTCTTTCCGGCGTGGCCTCCTGGCATCGAGGTTATCGTCTTGAGGGAATGTCATGGAAGTGAAAGTATGTTTTAGAAACCACACGTACACAATTTCCACATGAGCACATTCCCAAACTGCGATTTTAAACAAAGCACAACAAACACCCCCCCCCCATCCCAAAAATGCACTGTAACTGTACATGCTTTGGTAAGGGAGTAATGAGTGTGAGCGTGTTGCAGCTCTACTGTGAGTGAAATGACAGGGTGGGAGCGCAGGATGACAGCAGACTGTTTGATGGATGGGATGTTAATGAGAGGAGAGCAGGACTATCGCTGGGGAGCAAACCTCTAATACCATGAGAGCAGAGCTTCAAGGACCCACCCCTGCTTATGGGGACTACAGTACAGCACAGCACAGCGAAGCTTAATGTCTCTGCCAATATACTTTTTACTGGATGGATTTTACTAAATATTGAGGGCTTTTCCATGTCTGAAGCATACTGATGGGCTGAATCGAAAATTATCGTGTACCTTGATTCATAATCGAACATATACAGTCGTAATCATGAATTGAATTGACCCAAATATTTTTTTTAACATTCAACTAGTTTCCAGCGACTACTTGCGATTGACAAGCCGTTAGCACAGCGTGTCCTCGGATCCAATCGCGATATCCTCCCAAGATCCATCGTCTTCAAAGATGGTCACTTTTAGTTTCAAAAACCCAAAATGGCGACGGAACGTGATGCCAAACTTGAGGGTTCAGAATGTTTGTCCACAAACCAGTGAGTAACAATCCTCTGGGCTGCTCGGAGAAGAATCTGTGTGGAGACCCGTCTGGGTTATGATGGATTGTATCAGAAGGGACAAGTCCATGTAATTACAGACTTCCAAACAAATTCCAGACAAATTCACAAAATCACACCACAGCTACGAAAACGTGGCTCAGTCCAACCACTGGAAGATTCTTAAGTTTCCTTGGCATGTGATGTGTTAAATGTTGTGCCACTATTCTGAAGGTGTGTTAATGTTCTTTGTAATGAAGAGTTTGTACTGTTACCACTCTCCCACCAAGCTAGCTCTGTTTCTTAAACTTGACAATTCATGAAACTGGGACTGGTGCTCTCCAGCAAACCAGCCTGCATCTCCAACAGTTTTGAGTGTAATCGTTCAAACCAAGGATTGGTCGTCAATGACGGGTGTTGCGCAACACGCGGCCTGTAGAATATGACACGCATACTCTTCAGGTCAAAGGAAAACTGCTTTTTTGGAAGTCCAGCTGGGTAGCAAGCTTTTCAGGTTCCAAACCAATCTATCTGACGTTGAAATGCTCCAGATGTTTCAAAATTAGGTGCACGAACCAGAACAGAAGTGCCTCCATGTTGGTCAAAGCACCCTGACCTGTGGCCTTGTCTTTTAAAACCTATTCGAGTCAGTCAAAGGACCTTTGTTACATGTTGTACCCCTGCCTTCTCTCTGCTTTAGGATATCTAATAAAGCAAACAATGAGTGAAACCATGCATTACCCACACAGAAACCATTTTGCTGCTACCACCTATGAGCACTATACTCACCTGCAGTGCACACTAAGAAACAAAAGTATCCTAGTAGAAATACACAGTGAAAAGCAGGAATATTCTCAATAAATCTGTCCACATTTTATAATATTAAACATTAAGTGCTCCAACAGAAGCTCTCTCTTTTAAAGCGTATAGGCAGGGGATTGTATTAAATGTTGTTTCTGAGGCGACGGGTTAGAGAGCCACACTTGGCTACAGGCCTACCTGCTCTGGGTCCCACTCCTCACATGACAAGTACAGAAATACGCCTCCATGGTTCTGGACTGAAGGCAGGAGACTAAGCGTCTCCACTTGGTCTCAGGCTGAAAAAAAAAGAAATTAACAGCCCTCACATTAAAGGATAAAAACTGTTTTTGCATGGTGAGAACCTGGCCGGGACTCAGCAGTGCGAACCACATTTTGATAGAAGTGCTTATTCTTTCCCCCTCTCTCTCAGGCATACATGTAGAGAATAAGGACTACCTTGATCATGGAAATAAAAATAAGATACCATTACCCTGGTTTTTGACGATGGAATGATCAGATTATGTTTTTAAGTCTCTTTATAATCAGTTTCACAGTGTGTCCTTGATCTCACCACCAGGCCACGCAAAGATTCTCTGCTACCTTCTTGTACCTGTACCATCCATCTATCCTCCCGTGTCTCTTATGTAACCACACAGGCTCCTTGTTGCCCTCATAGTCCACCAGATCACCCCTCCTCTCACTTTTCCAGTTCCCCAATAAATGGCATAAAAAAAGACCTCTGGCGACCGTTTCTGGAACCAGTTCCTCCAGTCGTATTATATGAAATCGTAAAATGTAGCGCCGTGATCAGTTTTTTTGTTTTGCGTCCGTGCAATGGAAAAATAATACAGTCCCAAAATATAGTCTCAAAGGTCTTAATAGGTTCCATATCTTTGTTTTTATGGGAGCTGCTCTGGGCGGCACAGAACAACACAGATGTGCGCCGTGGAACAGGGGGAGCCTGTGGGAGCTCAGGGACGGTCGTCTGCGTGTTCTCCCGGTGTTTGTGGTGGCAGCGCTGACAGGGGTGTCATCTGTCCTCCAGCCCTTCGGAGGCCTCCCGTCTGTGGGTCACAAACGTGTTCGTTGTCCAACAGAAGCCCCATAAAGGGCACACAACCGGCTATCTGTCAGCGAAGACATCTATTAAAAGGCCAATCCAAATTGCGAGTGTGCTGCAGAAATCGGGCAGGTCTAAAAAATCTGGGATCAAACTGCTGGAATGGTGCGAGTGTGTTTGATTGATTATTTCCTGGAAAGAATCCGTGGGTAGATGAGGTGGAGGAGTGCAAACGGTGAAAGTCAAGACATGGGTGTGCCTTTGTGCTCGTGATAAAGCCGTATCATATTAGCGCCCATAAATCAGAGTTTGAGAGAGAAAGGTGGCAGCGGCTGGACGGCATGCGCGGTGTACACAGTTTGCACATGCACCTACGTCGTTACTGGACAGAGAAAGTGTCTTCAGGGATTAAAAAGTATAGTAGTATATAAAAATTTTGAAAGAAAACTGAGGTGCAGATCGTATGATTTTGTGAAGCCAAGAATGATGACCAGTGAACAGATGCAACAGGTGGGTCAGCTGACTTGAAAGCTAAAAAAAAGGCTGAAAAATAAAATATTATCAGCACCAAAATCAAATATTTATATAAGATAATTGATGAACCTTCACTGCAGTCAAAATGGGTGTGCAACATGTGACCGATCTTAAGAATTTTTTATCATTATTTTTTTTCGAAATACCAAACTGAAAACTGACTTTCGCCTGGTGAATCTCTGCTTCCTCAAACTGTTCTGTTAAGCAATACATTTGATCACAATCCTGTTTCGTGCCGTCTTTCATAACGCAGCACATCCACCATAACATATATCCAGAGTGGCGTTTTACCTGTCTGCTGACACCTCCTGTGACAGATGTAAGGAACAGGACAAACTTGCATTGATCGACAGCTAAAGTAGGGGCTAGTCAAACGGGGGATATTTGTCTTCTCATTTTGTGGCCTGGACCATGTATTTACATGTCATTACTGACCCGACGCTCCACAGAGTGTTCATTCATGCTCGCTGTCCCTCTCCGTGCTGCACTGTTAACTTCCATACACCGCTACCTTCCTTTGAGCCCCGACTTCGTAAAACCGCCGGGCCCGAAGGCAATTAGCTTTTGAACATGTCCTCTTGTTTTCTGTGGTAATAGATTATGACAGTTTCCTGAATTAAATCACCCGAGACAAGTTATTACCTTTTTAGAGAATCTACAAGGTTGTCTTAAATGGGTCAAGGGCAGGAGAGGCAGCCACTGGACGGGACTGATACACAAAACACTTGTGTGCAGTATGATGTTGACAGATGACAGTTTTGTGTGTCCTGTTTTTCCTAATGTAATTGCTTCGCCAGTCCCAGTAACCCAGAAGCCCCTCGAATCATGGGCCTCCATCCGTGCATCCATTTATCCTCGTCTACTTTCCCTCTCCTTCTCTAACTACGTTTGCATCCCTCCTTGACTCCCGTCTCCCCCTCTCCTTCCCTCTGTTGACGGTGTGACAGCTGTCATTAATGAGTCTAAATCTGGCGGCGGGTTGGGCCCTCAGAGCAACTGGCTGTTGGCGAGGAGAGAAGAAGTAAGAGTATCTAGTTAGCATGTCCGATTCAGAGTGCTGAAAACGGGCTGGCTGGGAAGTGGTGGACTAAATGAAATTCAACCCGCTTCATAACAAACACAAATGGGATGGGCACACATACACACACACACACATATCCAGTCGATAGAACTTGTGCGTTGCGTTTGTTTGTGTGTCGGGGACCAGAGTGTGTGAAGTGCGTGCGTGCTGACTGGCATCATGTGTGACCCGCATTCCTCACCGGCTGGCTCATTCACACGCATTGCCATTTAGCAGAGTTAAGGTTAGCACACATGCGTCGCTTCAGCACTTTACGATGCACACGGGTCACACCAGCATCTGAAGGACTATATGAGCGTATTAACATACCAGTGTGTGATAATGTATTTGGCATCCGCTGCCATAAATACATTTAGTGCCCACCCACGGGACACCAAGTCCGAAGCTGTTGCATTTGACCCTTTTATCTGTTGTGTTGACTCTCTCTGTGCTTGAATGGCACAAGAAGTGGGGCGTCTGTATTCTGTCAGAGGTAATGAGGCAGGTGAGCCCCGAGGAAAGAAACGTTGGCGTGAGTAGCCTGGTTGTTCAGCGTGACGTCAGCGAGTTGGTGTGGCCTCTGGGTGCTGAAGGATGAGAGGGAAAAAAATTGACAGAGAAAAATGAGCTCTGAATTTCACCACGCAGAAGCAGCGATGTAAAACAAGTCGTACTGTAGTGTAAGTAAAGATGTTGTGTTAAAATGTCACTTGGGTCGAAGTGAAAGTCCCCCATACAATTAGCTCTCGAGTAAAAATCTTAAAGAATCTGATATTAAATCTATCGGAAGTATCAAAAGTAGTTTCCTGACAGTAAATGTACTTAACTATCAAAAGCACAAATTCAAGTTAGCTATACATTCTGTTTAGTAAACCATCTAATATTCAGAATTTTTCTGAATATTCAGATCAGTGTTTGTATGTTTGACTCATTGATTAATTAACTTAAACTTTTGACTCTGATTTAGCTGACAAATTGCAAAGTAACTAGTAGTCAAAATTATCAAAAGAATGTAGTGAAGTGAAAACACAATATTTGCCTCCAATAGTGTCGAGAAGTGGAAGTGTAAAGTAGCAAAATATGGAAATACATAAGTAAAGTCTAACTACCTCAAAATTGTACTTAAGTGCAGTATTTGAGTAAATGTCCTTAGTTACATTCATCACTGTGTATAAGTACATAGTTCAATGTATGATCCTTTTTCTTTCCTAGCCATTAAAAGTAAGAATGGAAAACTTGCAAAGTGAGTTTTGATCAGTACTGTGGATATTGTGGATAGCAGAGATTGTTTTGGACAGCTGTGTGGACGATGGCTGGCTGTTTCACAGCGTTTTATCGCATTTGTGTGCACTGTTGGATCCCAGATTCAGTTTTTCTTCACTATGGACCACACATCATGGTGCATCAAGTGCAAACATAAAGCAAAACAATAGCTCAGTTGTCTACAACCAGAATACATCTTTTGCACAAGTTTAGTAATTCAAGGAGAGCAGAATGTCACTCAGAAATGTACCTTATTTATATACTAACTGTGGTATATTAGTTTGAAGTAATAGAGGTTAAAGATATTCCTCTATGTTTAACCTTAAGCTGTTTGGGGGAATTAAATCTAAACAGTTGCTTGTCTAATTCCGGATCACTTTATGTGAGCAAAAAATAACAACCAATATTTAAAAAAAAATAAAAGCTTAATGTTTAAAAAACTAAAAGAAGAAACGCACTCAACAACATCAGTCTTTTTCCAGATGCACTGATGCAAACATTGTGAGCTAACTTTGAACCAGATCCAAAAGGGATCAGAAACCAACACTAGCTGCTATAATTAAGTTGTTAAAGTCATTATGTTTTTGAATCTAAATGCTTTTCTTCTGCCATATTTAGCACAAACACAAGAAATGTGATGCTTGAATACAGAGTTTCACAACACAACCACACACAGTGAAACTTTTACAAGACCTCACATGAAAGTGGAAGAGGAGCCGTGTACTGCAGACCAGAATGAAATCCACTGATGTTCACCACACGCTTAAGAGGAATAAATAATGCATTCAGTGTGTTTTCTATCCTCTGTACCTTTATAAGTTCAGTCGGCCTCTGCTTGTCCCAGCGGGGTCATGGCCGGTGACTGCTCAGGGACTAATGACCTCTCAGTCACCCACCAGTGGGTGGGTACAGCAATCAATTAGAGTTCTCAACCGGCCAACCTGAGCTGATACCAGCCAATTAAAGAGCTCCACACATGCACAGCTGCACACTTGGAACATTCCACAGGCAGGTGGCAAGAGGAGGGCCGGGTGCCGACGAGAGCGCCGTGTCTCAGTCAAGGCCAGCTGGGCCGACTGGGTGGGAGTAACAGAGCTGGTGTGTCGGGGTTCAGTGATAAGGGGAGGGCGTGGGTATATGGCCGGAGCGTCTCACTCCCCCCTCAGTCTCTTATCCTCATGGCTACAATGTGCTAAGCTTTGCGTCCTTGTCAGCTTTTTCCAGACCTGTGTCCTGCTAATTAGCTGTTTCAGAAGCGTCTGCAGGGCTCAGACAGGTGCACGTTTCTTCCTGTTTGAGGTTGTTTGATTAAAGTTTTACATTCTGTCTTCAGATACTTCCAGTATTTTCACAGTATAATCCCAAACTAAACTGGTGGTTTGTTGGAAAGTTTCATCCATCCGAAGTGAACTTCTGATTAGAAGTAATTTATTTTTAATTACCTTGTGATGATAATAAATATCACACATGTTCCTTCAGGCCTTTTTTTGGCTCCATCTGTGTAAAAAAGCAGAATCGTTGTGATTGAGACGTAACCTGATTTTTCCAGCTCTGTCCATATTTCATATTTGCAGGAATAAAAGGAATATAGAGAATAAAAGGGTCAAAATGTCTCTGAAAGAGGTTTCAATCATTTGTGGATTTTGCAGTTGGACTGGTCTGAGCTCACAGAGGCTTATCAGGAACATGTGAGGACTGAAACTGCAATTCATCTTGCCATGTTATCATCTGGGGCCCTGCCTTTTTCAAAAGATAAAATGTGCAACATTTCTGTGATTAAGATGTAAAAAATCCAGTGTTTCCAACATGGTTCAAAACCCAGAGAAGACTCATTTTCACTGGGTGTTTTGGTGAATGGAACTAAATGTAACATAAATGAAACTTTCATACGTTACTTCTGTCTGTGAACATGCCTGAGTAACTGATACATTTCATTGGCAACGTTGGTTGTTTAGCAATGAAGACAACAACTCCCATGATCCAACGCTACTCACATCCTCTGTTTGTTTTGACTGAGAGACCACTAGTGGCAGAAATGACATATGTGGTTAAATGCCACTAGGGGTCTTTTAATCAAGACAATAAAAACAAAAGATGTTTGATGATGTCGGGTAGTAGCGCGGGATCATGGGATTTGTTGTCCTCATTGTTAAACAACCACCATTGCTGATGAAAACCTATCTGACATGACTCAGGCAGAAATCTTCACAGTTCATGTTCGAATGTTGTTATGTCGTTATGTCTCATTCACTTACTTCCTTCCGTACTCTCCAACTGTCCCTGAATGTATCGACAGGTAATCAAATGAAACGCACGGTTACCTTCGACAAAATTGCAGACTTCTCTGTGGGTTTGAACGTGGTTGGAAACTGACAGGTTTGATACAGCACACAACTCAAGAAAGTGTTGGATAAATGTCTGATCGTTTTAAAAGATTTGAGTGCAGAAATGCCACATATTATATCCTTAAGCATAAAGATGTTGTTCAAAACCAAAAAAACAGGTTTTTACTTATTTATTGCTCTTCCAGAAAGTCACTCGAGACGTTTAAAAATGTCTTCATGGAAGATGCAGCTCTACACCTTTTCCATTCAAGTCCATATCTTTGAAATAGGAACTCGGAAAAGGCGGATACGGTGAATCGTAAATGTTTATGGAAGATGTGGGATCGTGTAATATCGGCAGTGTGTGATGCAATGCAGTGTAAAACTGAAGACGTCAGTATATTGAGTCGAGCCAGCAGAGAAAATCACAATGGAAAGAAGCCCAGCTTGATTACTTAGACATATCCAGAGAAATACGTCTGGAGACATGGACAGTAATTGTGGAATGAATAGAATCACGGGAGAGATAAATGAAGTGAAGCATACTAAATCCACATGCACATTATAGTACATCCAGGCCTTCACAGTCATCCAAGAACTATCCATGACAGGCACTCTACACCTCCTTTGGCATCTTTTTACCTGCTTATCTTGATGTGATGTCAAATCACCATTCATCAACATGAACTTAAGACAGCGCTGGGCTGAACGCAGCCCACACATCATCTAGAGGGCGGAGCGGATGGGGTGGATTATGAGTAATCAGAGCGGGCCTCAAGACAGAGACTGAGGATGAGCGGGAAAGGAATGCAGGGGGAGGGAGGGAGGGAGGGATGAAAGGGGAAAAAAAGAGGGAGAAAGGGCTGTCAGGGATAATGGAGTAGCAGCATTTATCAGTCTCTGGATCTACATGTGGGAAGCAGGGACAGAGAGGGAGGCAGGAAAGGACGGACGGAGAGATGGATTTAGGGAGAGAGGGAGGGCACCCCGTGTGACGGGTGAGTGAACAAGGCAACACAGAGGTCGGGGTTCATCCTTCATCCACTGAGGTTTTTCTCAGCTTTAACAAGCCAAAGAAAACTGTTTGTGTTTTAGATGTGCCGCGACTTCTGTATAATGTACAATGTTTGTTAGGGTACTGCAAATGTTAGGGCTCCAATAAAACTTTATTTTAATTATAAATCAATCTGATCCTCTGATTATTTTCTTGATAACTGTTTAGTTTATCAACTGTGATCACAATTCAGGCCCAGTCTCTTCAACATGCATACAAATAACACGACTTTACACTTTAAACTTTCATCTGTCAAAGTCCAATTTTGGATGGAGGTGATGCACCTTCTACATAACTTATGTGGAAAGCAGATAAATCCAAGCTGCGTTGACCAAATACGGTGTCACCTCACGGTGCTTAAGAAGAAGAGAACGACTGGCCTGAAGCTAATTGACCACATAACTCACCCACCTAATGTAGGTGATCCATTGGCTGGTAAGCAGGAGGTTGGGGGTTATGTATGGGTCAAACAAACACCTGTCCCCTGGGTAAAAAGCCTTGAATATGTGTCCAGTGTAAACAGTCAACTTTTTTCAAATAAATGATATCGCAAACCAAAACTATTTCAAATGTACAATTATATAAGCCTCAAATGCTTACATTTGAGAAGCTGGAACAAGCAAATACTTGGCGCTTTAGCACATTCCACAATCAGTTTCCATAGATTTGGAGGTTAAACGTGGCTCTCAGTTTCATAGCAAAATTTTGATTTTGATAACTGGGCACCAGCTGAGCAGCTGGGCCAGGAGAGGATTTGTACAAAAAACTTGGATGAACCTTTCTTTTGGAGCCATCTTCAATGTACCTGGAAGCTTTCGGTCTAAACGGCTGCGATTGAAACTTATACGGTGTCTGGCACCGCAGCACGAATGGAATGAGTACAGATGAGCACAGTGAGAGATTGAGAGAGTTTGGAGCGGAGGGACATAAAGATGATAGATCCAGTGGTTTGAGAAAAGAGAGACAGACTCACTGATGAGTGAATGAGCGAGTGGAGAAGGGAGTGAGGGATGCTGAGTGTGTCGGGGGGGGGGGGGGGTCCCAGACCTCTGTGTGTCACCTCAGTTTGACCCTGTTTTATGGCTATTTTATTGCCCTTGCATACTGTAGCCGTCCAGATTCTCTTCTCCAGGGCTCCGCTCCCCTCGTCAACCCCAGCCCCAAAGCCTCAGGCGGGGTCAGCTGGCATTTAACGCTGTTGTTCCCAACCCCCTCCCCCCCCCTCCTGATTACCCTCTAATTCACACCAGATCAAATATGAGCAACCCCCACTTTTCCCTCCATTGTTTTAAGCAAGCCTGACACACACTTTCTCACACTCATTTATCAAGGCTCAGGCCAGTTAACGTCATGTGAGACGTGAGCAGGTGTTACTCATATTTTATACATTTGTATAAGTTAATAATTCAGTCAAGGCTTTGGTAATTACAGACATTTTATAGTTGACCTCATTTATGCAATTGGATTTACTTTCTCATCCATTACTCAAGAAGTTTTTGGCTTGCAGAGTTGCAGTGATGGAGAGCCACTCGGTGAATTTCCACACGCCCTGTTCTTAAGTACAGATGTGAGGTATTTGTGAATATTGTTTAGTTAAAAATGTATAGTTTAAAAGTATCAGCAATCAAGTAGTTTTACCTCCAAACTGCCCTCAGCTGAAGCACTTTGGTACATTTATTTCCTATAAACTTGTTTAGTCACGTTTAACTTTACTGTTTACCACTTAATGTTCCTCTAAACAGAAACTCTCAGCCCTGCTGTGTTTATCTCTGTTAGCTATTAGCTTTGTTAGCTGTTAGTTCCCTTAGCCACACACTGCAGGACATCTGCTGCCTCAACAACTTACAACCAATAAACACATTCGATACAGATTTGTTGTTTACAAGGTATCATTACAAGGGAAAAATGGGGTGCGTCCTTGCCGATAGGGAGTTTACGGCATCCTTTCAGATTTTAACGTTTCATATTAGTGATTGGTCCTCCTGATGACGGGAGCTGAGTAGCCAGCCAGTCATAGTATTCATAGTAACAGCATGAGAACAGACTCCCATGTAGTCATCACTCAGTGCTGCCTGTCATTTTTGTCAGTTTGTCCAAAGAGTTGTGCATAATTAACACTTTTATTTTACTTAGTCCACTTAAGTGCAGAAACTGATAATATTTCCACTTCAACACGAGTAAAATTTGAAATACAGGACTCTTACTGTAATTGAGCACTTTTTCTCCTGGTACAGTACTCCTATTTCCTTCAATGTGAGTCTCTTCTCCACATTAACAATAGCAACTTGCCTAGTTTGAGTGCATTTTGGCTCAGTATGTCAGTATCTTTGTGGGACAATTCTTTTTTCTCCAGTCTGAGCCAGGTCGAATAGACTGTAGTTCCCCCGGCCTTAACTCTGCACTCACTCACTTTCTGCAGATAATTTATGAGCTTTTCCCTACACTGAAACCTCCTCAGCTCTCAGTTAGACTGAGCAGACCTGGATCTGGAACAGTCATGTATGAACATACCTCTCGAAGCTTTCCCTCAAACGTCTTAAGGTTCAGATATTGATAAATCTAGGTGCTCAAAGTCTAATTTGATCCAGCACAGTCCCGCCCAGCACACATACGTGTGTGTGTGTGTGTGTGTGTGTGTGTGTGTGGGGTGTGTGTGTGTGTGTGTGTGTGTGTGTCAGAATTAGAAAAGGCTCCACTCATATTTATCCCAGCCATTTTTCAGACTGTACAGAGAATTCCCACCGCTCCACTCTAACTTATAGCCTACTCATTTTGGCCTCATGGAGTCTGCTATGGTCACTGATCCAAGAACAGTCCCAGGGGAGGATTACTACAGCGCAGTGGCCTGACTGTAGCCTGAAACGTACCCATTTCAGCTTATACGAACTTTAAAACCAGGTCCAGATTCAGGGGGGTGTTCTCTCACAGAAATCTTTGTGCACTGTACAGTTGAAGGGGGATAAGCAGCACAGAATAACCTCCACCACTGATACTGTATATGATTTTCCCTCACAAGTCCATAACTTCTCCCCGGTGACCTTCGTCGTGCAGAAAACATGCAGAGCCTCGCTGCTCTGCGCTCTGATTTAACAAGGTGAAAAGTGGGGAGGAAAAGGTTTTTTCTCTCTAAAATTAGGTTCTGGAAAAATAAGGAGAGCGCATGTAGTAAATTATGCTAACAAGGGGACGCCATCCTCTCATCCTGCCTTAAATCACAGCAGGCTGTGTGAGTGGATTCTCAGTCCTCCTCTGCGAGCTGCGTGCAGAGTTTCACCGCCGCAAACAGGAACTCTGGGAGCGAACCAACAAATAAATACACCTCAGCGGGGAGATAACTCATAGCAAACCTAAGCAGTGAGCGGGAGAGACACACAAGGACCCTCTCACGCACACAGCGCATGTAGGTGTGTGTGTGTGTGTATGTGTGCACAGAAGTACTTGTGGTTTAGAGCAGGTCTGAAATACTGGTTAGAAGCGCAGCGGTTATGGATGCTTAATACTGCCAAAATTAGAAAAAAAAGAAATACAAAAAACATAGCTCAATAAATGAATTATGCCATTAAATGCACCAAAAATATATACATTTATGTCACATTTTATTCACATTGCATACAGTAATTTCTTTTTTAATATATCTGTTTTCATTTTCTTTTGTATTTATTTACCATTGTATTAGTTTTAATACTTTTTATTTTTTTACTTTGTCATTCAATATTCCATCTAATCTAATGGAATTAAATTTTTATAATATCATTTTTTTTTATGTAATTCAGCTTCATTTAGCAAATGAGGGGGGTCCAAAATTTAAACACACACACACATGCACGTATGCAGTTTCTGCTCGTCGACGGTGGGGTCACATTCAAATTTGAATACGTGACGGGATGTCCCACTCGATGAAGAAATTTGGGATGATGGGAATAAGGGCAGAGACGTTCAAGACTTCAGTAGGATGGCACTGTTCAAAGTTTAAGTCTACTTATCTCATTAGATTTGTGGAACTGGACTCCTCAGAAGTCTAAAATCAGCTCCTGCTCCTTGCCCTGCCGCGTTAACGTTGTTTCTGTATTTATCGCCCTCTCTGCCTCACACTGCCTCTTTCCCCATCTCTTAGGTCCCTCCCTCTACCTCGGTCTCCTCTACCCTGTTGAACTGCTGCTGACCTCCCTGCTCTTGTCAGTGATTAATGTCCCCCTCCTGTACAGCTCCTCATCCCATTCAGGAGAAAAAGCACAAAAGGAGATAGGGATCATAGTCTTGATAGTTTGCCCCATCTCTGCTTGGAGATATGAGGAGGATAAGAGAGATGAGATCTTACAGCCAGTTTGCTAAAACCCTGTAATAGTGAAATCACCCACAGTGCAATCAGTCCAGTCTGACCAAGTGACAAGTTTAGAACTTCTAAGATCATCAACCACAATATTAAAAAAAAAAATGTTTCCAAAATTATTACTCAGCCAAATTAATTAATTAATTGAATGGTGAACAACTGATCAACTTTTTGATTAATTGCTGCAGCTCTGATCCAAAAGGTCATTTAACCCTGACTCCTTGCTGTTTTAAAACCCCAGAAATGTAATCTGTTGATTGGTGCAGAAAATTTGTGAAATCAAACCAGTTCGAAAAAGTCGCTGCGCATCATTTTCATAACGAGTGGAACTTGTCTTTACAAGTCGCAGTGATTTGCCTGCTCTGGTCCTACAGAGAGGGCTCTCTTTCTCTCAGTCCACAGTTAAAGAAGACCAGACTGCCTGTTGGCTACACTTCAGACAAAGAGACAGCGATAGGTAGACATGCACACACGCATAATAAACACAGACAAGCAGATGGAATATCAGTGTGTGCGCCATGATCCGCCTTTTTCCGCCATCACTGTTTTTGAGCACCATTTACTGCTTTTATGAATTAGATTTTGTAGTGCAATACGGATTCATTTGTTTGATTGGATGTAAAAATTCCTCAGAAGGTGATCCGTGGTCACGCTCGTGCATATAACCAAATAAATAAAAGCTTAATAAAATCAAAGGAGCGTGTATAATGTGCTCTCTCTCGCTTTCTGAAACAGCACCTACATTGTGCAGGATGTCTCTGTAGAGCAGACATGGTGCTGGTCTGTCAGCGCCACTAATCACCGCCTCAAACGCCGGCCTTCTCAGGTTTACAAGCTGCGTGACTATATTAGCCTCTGTGTGTTTGACCAGATGTGTGGCCGCTCATTTCGCTAATTTCCTGCGTGTGCTCTAATCAATATGCACGTCTCTTTTGGGGTCATTACTTTCCAACTCAAAGCTGACAGCGCCTCGAAACCATGATGGCTTCCAAACGTGGAAAAGCTCATTTTTTTCTTTTTCTCTCACTCACAGGCACACGCGCACACACGCACACACGCACACACACACACACACTGTACAACAAATTGAAGTATTCTGAACTATTAGAGATTTACATCTGGGCCATCAACTGTCCAGCTCTCCCAGCCCCCTCGAGCCAAAGTGTAGTTAGGAAAAGCTCTGTGTCCTTTTTAGCCTTTCAGAGATCCCCAGCTCTCAGTGGAGTGCCGGGAAGCCTCAGGCCATGACAGCAGACACTGACAGCAACAAGTCTCTGACAATTTGTCCCCCTGACCCCAGCTAACCTGCAGTGGCAGACTTCACAGGGATGAAGGACTCAGATCTTTCCCTTTGGCCATGTCCCCTCCCCCTTTTAGACTCCAGGTCACTGCTGGTGAAGAGGAGCTTGCCAAGTTTGCTGAGTTTGTGAACAGACCTGTCGAGTAAGGCTTCCAGTCCTGAGGCTAACAGAGCAAAGACAGAGATAAAGACTAAATAGATTGGGGCACGATTGGAGGGGATGTGGGAGGCCGAGGGGGTCAGCTGAGAGGTGACCAGGCAAAAGACAAATGAATGTCTTTGTTGTTACGCGATGGCTCTGTCCATGTAGTATTTTACTGTTTAAGAATGTTCAAGGTAGCTTTGAAACAACCAAACAAACCGGGTAATAAATTGTCTTTGTGGGTACTAATTATTCTCGCCTTGTGGTATTACTTTTCCTGCCTCTGCGGCAAAGATAGCGTTAGCAACATGGCTACTGTTATCAGCCTGGCAACTGCCAAGAGCAAAAATCAACTCAAGAATTTGACATAGAAATCCTGAGAGCTATGAAAAGTAAAACATCCGGGTGTATTGATAAGTAAGCAGGTTTCATTACTTACTGATCTAGTAGAAAGAGTGCTTGTTTTCAACAGGCTTTGACACAACAAGCGCTCCCTCTTGTTTTACCTTGGTCCCTCTCACTCTCTGAAGACTCACATTCTTTGCCTCCTCCATCAGCGAGGTTCTTTTTTTTTTTTTTTTTTATGTTTGCAGTGTAGAGTTTCCACAGTTGTTCCAGTCGCTCCACTGTTACCTGGGGACGGTGACCGGGGGAAACAATGCCTCTTCCTGTTTTGGTTGCGCAATGGCAGACGCGCTTCCTGTGACCTGCGGTTTCACGGCAAAAACTCCGCCTGTACGTGGATGGTGTCCTCTCCCTGCGGCCTTTACACTGTGCAGTCGGGATTAAAATAGAGAATAGAATGGTGAAAGAAGTAGCTTGAATAAGTTAGCACATTGACGCTATAGTTTGTCTCTTGACCTGCTCTCCTCATCATCCCGCAAGCTGCACATGCTCGCGCGCCAGAACAAAAAGATGGGGCTAACTGTCTTGAAGATGCATCTCAATGTAATAGCCATATCCCCAGGTGCACTCAACTCCAAAAACCACTTAATCAGCTTATGGTCACAAGTGATTTAAATTGAGTATTTGTGCAGCTGCGCAACTTGAAGTTGAACCAGAGACCCTTACAGTGCAGAGTGAGTGTAAATGGGTTTTACAGTGTGATAGAGAGAGAGCAGGACTCTGAAGGTGAACAAGACTAATTTGCTCTCAGAGGGGGATGGATGGCTTGTAAAAACCGCGCGCACGCGCACACACGCACACACACACACACACACACACACACACACACACACACACACACACACACACACACACTGTATCGACATACAGTAGGCACTCGGTGACAAACGAGCATGCGGACTCTCACGCACATACAACCACACTCGCACACATCGCCTCCACCTCCATCCCTCACTCCCTCCATCTTTCTGTGTCTGTCACCACCAGAGGATTATACAGCGGGATACCTTACACCGCTGTTGCAAAAAAATGTAGCCTGGAAAAGCTTTACTCTAAGCGAAAACACAACCATTCATCTCCCTCCGTCTCCCTGCTCCCTCGCTCTTTCTTTTCCACCTTCTCTTTGTTTCTCCACACTTTTCCCCAGCTCAGGTTTTTTTCCTCCGGAGCGGCCGCAGATGGAGCGCTGCGGTAGAAAACCTTAGCCTTTTGTTTTGTGCCCACCTATTCAGTTACACATGCATGTGGGAATTCTGAGGTTTAGATTAATGTCGTTTCACTGTGCTAATTATGCCAATGTCAGGCTGCGGTTTAGTGATAATAGAGGGCGTAATACTGGAAAGGAGAATGATTACAGCTCATTATTAGGATAAATGAAAAGATTCTTTCAAACTGGTTAGAAAATAAATAATCTAAAATTTAATAATAATATCGAGATGGAGGATCTGGTGCATGTTCAACAGTGCATCGTCTTCCCATTTATTTAATCACTCTCTTTCCCTAGAACTTTTTCTGTATTGCACTTTTCCCAAATAGATATTTGTTTACTGTCAAATAAAGTGGGAACATTTGGGAATAATTTTGAATGAATCTGCTCTTTCAAAACCTAAAGTAAAACCAAGTATTTTGTCCTGGAAGTCGGGTTAAACTAAATCCTTCAGCATTATTTTATGCAGAGTCCTTCATAACCGTTGGGGGTGAGCTCTAAATAGTAACTTTACTTTATCACGTGCTCAGTGAAGACTTTTTGTAGTTGGCCAACTAAACTACACACAATACACATGCAATAAGAGTGCTTGAAATAATAAACACCATGAAATATGAGCTAAAAGTTTGGTGGATTTATTAAATCATTGATTGGCAAGATAGATGAGATATGTTGGAATAACTGAGAAGTAAAAAGTGATGAAATGCAAGAAAAGAAAACTGCTTATACAAATATTCTGCTTTCTCAAACCAGTCGCTGTTGAAAGTAATCCGAATACCCTGATGTGTTACCACGGACACCAGAGATGAGTGTGTTCTGTTATGCCTTTAGGAGACTTTTCCTTTTTCCATGTGAGCAACATCTGCAACATCTAAAATCTCAAACACCATGCAGGGTAACTGGCATGTGTTTCTCGCCCAAGGCGCCTGAAGAGCTTCCAGTTTCCTCATGTTTGCTTACGAGCGCTGTGACACGGTCTTCAGCCCCCCCCCCCTTCGTTCTCTGAGAGATTTGTATATTGCCCGCATAATCTGTGAAATCTGTCTCAAAGCAGGTGTGTGTGTGTGTGTGTGTGTGTGTGTGTTTGTGTTCTAGTGAGAAATCATATCCGACCCTGGGGTGCCATCTGAGACGTGTAACAGACAAGTCTCTGCATATATCCCTCTCTGGCTTCCACACACACTTGAAAAACACACACACACACACACACACACACACACACACACACGCACACACACACACCGTTGTTTGCTCTCTTCCTCTGTATTTCAGTCAAAGAGTGAGTAGACGGACAGGAACAGGACTGTGGCAAACAGGGCTTGCTGATTGAATATTGTTTGATCATCTTCAAATTCGTGCATTTAGCCAAAGCATCTTCTTTGTTTCCTCTTCTGCAAATTTTTTTTTCTTCTCCCGATTCTGATACCTCAACAAGAGGCGGGAGATGAATGTGGAGTCAGAGGCCTGCTGTGAGTTCAGTGAAAGTAACTGAAGAACTGTACTTAACATGGATCTGTTGTTTGTGGCTGATACCCCACTGGCTTCAGCATCAGGCCTGATACTAATCCGGCAAAACATCTCCGACAGTTAACAACAGTTTAGACGTTGGGTCTGATATAAAAGCTGGAATGCCTCCAATCCTCCAGCCTTTGAAATGTGCAAATAAGCAATTCTTCACAATGGTCTGACGTCCTACAGACTAAACAGTTAATTGAAAAAAAACAAGAATTGATTTAGTCGGGAGTAAAATAAAATCAACAGTGTCTTCTTTAGTCCTCTGAAGGGACAATCTTCTGCATCTCCCTGATTCCTTCTCTCTCTTTATCTTTTGCCCTCACTCATCTCCTCTGACCAACACACACACACACCATACACACAGGAATCCCAGGTATGTTGTGTCCTTGCAGACCAGAGAAGAAGAGCTCTGTGTGTGTGTGTGCACGCGTGTGTTTGAAGCTGTCCTGCTGCTCTGGGCTGTGATATGATGAGGAGATAACCGCACCGCAGAGATGAAAGCTCTGAAGCGTCTTTATCTCTCCTGCTCGTCTTTTGCCTACTTTGTTCCTGTTTTCCACTCCAGCAGCGTGATGAAAGTCGTTGTGTCATGACTTTGATATAAATGTCACGATGCTTTCTGGGGCTTTCCGTCATTTCATTTCAGTGAGACGTAATTAGCGTTGACTTTTGTTTGTTTGCTTTTCCACTCCTCGCTCTTAGAAGTCAGGGGTGAGGGTGTGAATCCGGGCGCATTTTGCGTCAGAGTTCTTTGAATGTTAGTCGATCGGCCAATGTAGGCTTTAAATCAAGGGGCTTTCAAAGCAAATGTTTGACCTCTGCCTTCAACTGTGACCCAGACTGAAGCGGGCCGACACGAGAGAGAAGCTCTGCCACGGCCGTTGGCCCTGGACTGGTATGGAAACCTCATGTTCGCCTCCGTCTCCTCTATTCTTGTTTCGTTTATTGGCATCCTGTTGTGTTACTGTCTCCACTTTCTCTTTATCCTTCCTTAACCGCTGCCTCCTCCTGTCACCACTTTTCTCTCCCCACATCCCCGCTGCTTTTCCTCAGCCCTCGCAGGTTGGCTAGAGAGAGATCCGGCGATGATTCACCTTTAATTAATTGAGCTTCATTGCCGCATTCGAATGCTCTCGGGGCTTGTTTTTCTGCCTGCTTGAAACCAGATGCTTGTTGACTGTGGTCAGCTGAATAGAAATTGATGGACCCACCCGCTCTCGCTTACATACACACTCACACATCTGACCCAGTGTATTGAGATGAAAGGCCGGGCCTCTGTTTATATGCTCAGCCTTGTCTTTCCATAATCCCTCCAGACTAACCTCCCAGGCGTTCGTGTCCTGTGTCATCAGACTGGTCCGGCTGAAGAAGCGGTGGCTGCCATTTAAGCACGTGTGATTATCTTCACAGATAACTTTGCTCAGGATGACCCGGTAGACAAGACGTCACATCTGGCCTGCTGAAGTTCTTCTGGTCTATTTTGGATGATTACATTTTTCTGAATGAAGCCCCTGTGTTCTCTGCTGAGCAGACTTGACAAGTGAGACTCTTTTGGTATGATAATGTTCTCTGTCTTTCTCTGCTGTCAAAATGAGAAACAGTTCCCTGTGGAGACTGGAGAGTCTCTGTCTCTTTCTTCCATTTTTTCTTCCATTTCTTCGCTGACTTTTCTATATTACTAGAAAATCCAGTTTCTCTGGATGTGTAATTTGCCGTAGCTCTCTTCGCTTCACCTGAACCAAATCTTGCTATGAACTCCCCCCTTGGCGAGTGGGGGAAGTTGGGAGGGAACGATGAGATGGAGGGGTACCGTGTGGTGCGACGGGCCAAAGCAAATAACATGCATCACGTGTGTTTGGATTTGACCCTTGACCCACGTCGCTCGATAACCTCCATCTCCTACCTGTTCTGTTATCGTGTGTATTTTAGTTACTAGCCATGAAACGCTGTTGAGCGTCAGTTCGAAGTTGAGATTCGCACGACTTGTAGCACAAAAGCGAATGTGTTTCTAATCACATCTCTGCCCGCTGGAAGAATGTTTTTAAACTCACGAGTCATTTCACGTCTTCCCCGACATGTGTTAAAGAAATGACATGCCATGCAGCGCAAGTTATGCCTGTCTCAAGGCGGAGGGAGATGGAGCTTTGTGGACTTCTTCTCCAGCAAAAATATGTGATTTAAAGCGACGTCTGTTCTCGTTGTGCAAAGAAAGTCCAGACCCAGTCCGTGGAAGAATCGCGTGAACCCTCGTGCCGACTTATTAGATACATATCTCCTGTCTTGGATGAGCATGATATACCCCCTCCCAGCTATACTGTACATATGCTGTGTTGGTGTGTGTGTGTGTGTGTGTGTTAGCTGATTTCAAATCTGGGAGTAATTTAGTAAAGTCATATGAACAGGGGCAGCACAGGAAAGATGGCTAAAGCAAGCATGGCTCCAAATTATCAAACACACACACACACACACACACACACACCCACACACACACACACACACACACACACGCACACACACACACACACACACACCTCTAGACTGCTGCTTCTCATATCATCATTATTGTACCATTACCATTTTTTCCATAACAATCAGAGGTGACTGTGGTCCCTTAACGAGGTGTGTATCCATATACTGCTTCCTCTCCTTTTTCATATCAGTGTGTGTTAATGTAAGACTACCGTAGTGCCTGTGCAGTTCAGTGGGAATAAACCCCCATACACCAACCCCCCTTTGTCCGTGCCCATCTGTCCGAGGTTGACCTATTAGGACTGACCTTTTGGACCGGTTGGATGCATGGATGCAGTCGGCTGTTTTTATTAGAAGGTATCGATGTCACAATCTCACACAAACAGCCCCGCAAGCAGCTATCAAATGTCCAGTTTCATGAAGACTTTGGACCTGGCTGCGTGCTCTCTCTTTCAGTCAGCCCCAGCTTGCCTTTATTATGAAGGGCTGTTACCGCACTGCATTCAATAGGTTCTTTGTCTTGTGTATGTGTGTGTGTGCATGCTAGTGTGTGTGTGTGTGTGTGTGTGTGTGTGTGTGTGTATGCATCGGTGTGTTGAATGAAAGAATGAAACATTGTCATCTACACTGCAGTTTGTTTGTGACCCTGAAGATCTCTTCTCTGGCTGTCTTAATGATATACGATAAAGATGATGTATGTTGTTGAGAAGAACCGAGGATTCATAGAACGCTGATTAGGATTCGAGGTTGTGTGCGTTGAATCGGACGTTGGTGTAGATTTCTGTGTGCAGACCAGTAAAAGTTTTTCAGCAGGAAGATATTAGTCCTTCAGGTCTTCACACCTTTACAGGTAATGTTCATCACAAGCAGGTAAACATGGAAACACTTAGATGACTTGGAGACGTGTTAGCAGTGTCAAGAAAGGCTGTGCATTAGGAATGTGGAAGTCCAAATGAGGAGAAAGCTCTAGTTTTGCCATTGTCTTATTTAGAGTTGCAGCAATTAGTTAATTGATCAATGAGTCAGAAATTACAAAAGGCAATTGTTCCAGTCATTTTTCAAGTTTCTCCAATGTGAAAATTGCTACTCTTCTTGGTTTTTCATTATACTAAATTGTAGGGTTGACCCTGCACTTCTCAAAGTTTTTACTGTTGCCATGGTAATCAACATCCAAATCAGTGTTTGAAGGAAAGAGACGTTGCGTCAGCTGCATCTTAAAAACATGGCAACGGGCACCCACCACCGAGCTGCTGTCGAGGCAGTGAAGTAAATTGAAGTAAATTAAATACTTTTGGGTTTTGGACATAAACATTTGGCAATTTCACTGTTTATTCTAGTGATTTGTAGACTACTGTATGAATTGAGAAAATGATCTGCAGTTTAATCAATGACAAAAGTAAGTTGTCGTTGCAGCCTCTTGTGTTATTGCTTCGGTACCTCAAGTTATGTGAGGTATCTGAATGTTTCCTCCATTAGTGTCTGATGCAAACAGGAGACGCATCCTTTTGCGGAGACTGGAGAACTGATTGTTCGGAGACACTGAGTCAGTCCACAGGCCGGTTCGCTCGGAATTCGATGATTCATTAGCTGGACATCAGCTAAACCTAATTACATTGGACTTGACGTCAGAGAAAGTGGATTTGTAATCTTTGGGCTGCATTCAGCATGGTCTCCAGCCCGACTGTCACCCGTCTGTGTGTACGTGCTGGTAAAGAAGGCCAATTGTTTTCCTTCATCATGAATTACCCTCTATCTCCCAGATGTGAAACATCATCTTGTTTTTGTACATTTTTCCTCATGTAGAAGATACAGAAAGCTCTGACAATTAAATGTAAGATGCTTTGCCAAGAAAAAGATTCAAGAAACAGACTTATAATAAAAGGATGTGTAATTCCTCTTGTTGGTGTGTGTGTGTGTGTGTGTGTGTGTGTGTGCATGCAACACGGTGAAAATGACAGAGGCTGTATCTGAGGGCAGCTGGATACTGAGCTATTAGTAGAGAGAAGGTTGTAAAACAAGCAGGAATGTTGCTGCCTGGTCCTGTGAGGTTTTCATCAGAATGGGAGGCGTAATGACAGCAACAAGGGTTCCCTTAAGGAAAGCAGAGAGGGACGAGCAATGGCCTGATGGGTAGAAAATGTGCAGATATTAGACAGCTAATGGGGGAATTACACAGCACACGGTCCACCGACAGCTCCAGGATGTCCCTGATCTAAGAAAATGGCAGAGGAAGGAGACGCAGCCTGCACCGTAGTTTGTAAAGGCGGTGAGCTGAGCGTAGATACTGAAGATAAAAGAGGAATCCAGAGATCTCTTCTTGACTCCACTTATCAACAGTGGCAGCAGGGAGCGGTCGGGAGAGCAAGGCAGTAAATAACTGTCTGATTGGTTCTCGTCTGTGGTCAGCCTCTTTTGTCAGCGGGAAAGCCGGTCGGAGATGTCTAGACATTGTCGGACAAGAGGGAATGCAAATATTTAAAGACTGACAGATTTTCTGAAATTTTATTACGGACGGTAATTAGGTTTCGTCGTGCGCGAGTCAAATAAAACAGTTCAGTTTCATGAGCAACATTTCTGGGGCGTTGTGTCATCCCGGTGGTTGGATTTCCCCGCGGTGCTCACTGGGGGTTCGGAGCACAAATGGAGGTAATGGAGATGTCCGAAGTGAACTCGTTTGGGAGAGGTAATTATTTTGTTAATGGTGTCTGACCTGCCTTGAAACACACACACACACTCGGAAAAGAAAGTGTGTGTTTGCGTTGATTTTGGACTGGAGCCTGGGGCGAGCATGAGGCTGCCAGCTCCATAAACCCTCTTTTGAACTTATTATAAATCTGATTATTAATGGGCAATCTACACTGACCCCGGCCTTAAAGTTATTTACAACAAAGGATAAAAATACACACACACGGAGCGTGCGCGCCCTGGAAAGAAGACAGACGGTACGACTCTGCCAAATTAGCCGCATGCCAACCAGAACAACGGCCCTGAGGGGGAGCAGGGGGAGAGAGAGGGAGCGAGCGTGCAGAGGGAGGAGGTAAAGTGAACTTTCCAGCTGTTACCGTATCATGTTTGACATCAGTGTCTTGTCCCTCCACCCAACAAAGAGCCCTCAGATTGAAACACACCACCAACAGATACGCACACACACGCACACACACACACACACACACACACACACACACACACACACACACACACACACACACACACACACACACACAGGTTTATTGGCCTCTAATTGCCTCAAGGGTTTTCTCCTAAAGTAGCTCTTATCTCATGCACACAAAAAGGCAGTCACACACATGCGCCCGTGCATTCTTACTCTTTTTCCACTCTACACACACACACGCGCACACACACACACACACACACACACACTCCACATCAATCCATAATGTTCCTCTAAGGAGTGTGAAATTACAGGTTATAGTCAAGAGATAGCTCTTCTGAGTCAGCCTTTTTTTTTTTTTAAACACACCTGAGACACTCATCTGAATACAATTGCGCTCTTATTTTTCTATCTCACACACACACACACACACACACACACACACACACACACACACACACACACACACACACACACACACACCTCTAAACACATCAAGTCAAGCTGCCCCAAACCCCAATGAGCTCGCACACCCCTTTCCTTAAATACCGCACAACTTGCTATCCCCCCTGCTCTCAACCTGTACCTAGACACGCCTCCCAATACACACACACACGTGGCGGCAAGCATCAAAGCACGGATGCTTCCTGTAAAAGCGTGTCTCATTTGTAGGCAACAACAAATCACTTGAGTTAAATATCCAGTTACGCCCTTTTTAGCTTTTTCTTTTGTTGTTTTTAAATCGCACTTGTGTGTTGACGCGTTGTCGCCAAACACCCTTTTGCGCAAGTGTTAAAACCAACGCTGCTTTTTGGATCTCTCCTGCTCAGGAATGGACCTGCCCCACCTGTGATCACATTATAGCCTGAGCAGGGTCGTGTGCTGCAGCGTGATGTGGGCGCCTGGGGCCTCGCTCCTGCCCCCGTTTACTCACCCGCTTCCCAGCTCTGCCACAGCAGCTTGTAAAAGTCACGGCGAGTGTGAAAATTAAAGAGATGCATGCTGCTTTTATGAGCTTTCTTTGACTTTTTCCTCTCTCTTTTGGGTCCCTGCCACCACCTCCTCCCCCTCTCTCTGTCTCTCCTTTGCTTTCTCCGTCTCCCGCTGTGATGGTGAAAGTGCTTTGTGACACGTAGTTTGGTTTGATTAGTCATTACGATCTTGTCTTTTTCTTTCTTTAACAGTGCTTTTTCCTCCCTCCCGTCCTGTAACCCCTCCTATGGTCTCCCAGGATATGGTTTACAGTCGAGAGACCTCTCTGTCTCAATTCTCTGATCCCATTTTCAACGGTCCATTAAACGGAGATGATTCACTCTACAGTGCGCAACCTGGAGTACGACTGACCTTTTGACAGGCTGCTCTAACTGACGTGAAAAGCTCTCATCAAAGAGCTACGCAGCAAGTTTGATTTTACCCCCGGGATTGAGAAAGATATAGACGGCCAACGTGTTGATCAGCGAGGTCATAAATTCGGATATACAGACATCCTCAGATGGCACACACTGTCAACCGCCATTCATAAATCACCGCAGGAATGACCAGCCGTTCTCAGTTATTCCTGCTTATTATTTGCAGTTATTCCAGGGCACGGCTCTTCTGAAGGCCGCCGGGGATAATGACAATGTTAGTAACATGCATAAACCCTGCAATCGGATCTGGCTCCGCGCTGCCCAGCATTGCCAGGCTCTGCGTCTGAGGAGACGGATGGAGAGCGATGCCAGATCTGTTAGACTGCTGCCTGAAAGTTTTTTTTTCCACGGGCTAGGCGACTCAGACTGGCGATTATGCCTCTGCTTTTTATAGCAGTTCTACTGGAGTGACACATTTTTCAGTCATTACGACCAGTCAGCAGGGGCTCAAGTGTAAAGTAGCCTCCAGTGCAGTGGCATCTAAGCTAACATGTACAGTGTTCTACGTGCAATGGGGTTGAATTCCAGTTGGTGCCGCACAAGCCTGGTTTCGCTTACAACATATAAAGTGCTTCGTTGAAAGCAATTTGTACACCATCATGAAGGATAATTTGAATGTAAATGCACAGGAAGTATCAGTTCGTCATGTTGGGTTTTGAGTGGCCAACTATTTCGAAAATTGTTCAAGCGATTTTTCAAACGCCAATGTCAAACATTTGCCTGTTCCAGCTTCTTTAATGCAAAGACTTGATGTTTTATCATAAATGACAGAAGAAAAAGTAACAATAGTGTTTGGTTTTTACACTGTTGTTTTGATAAGAGAAGCTATTAATAGACATCACTTTGGACGTTAAGATGAGCATTTTACTAATGTTACTGACATTTTAGACACTCCAACAGTCTAACAGTAGTGAAATGTAATAAAAAGAAATTATTAATTTCAGCCCTATCATCAAGCAAGTTCTGTCACAGTCGAGGTGTCAGGGGAGAATCAATAAACAGGCAAAAAATAAACCTTGTGTCAGATCTGCTGGTTACAGCTAAGTAGATGCTATTTTGTCAGTTGCACATCGTTCATTTGAGGCCTGCCTGTGATATTTCTGAATATATTGCTAAACTGCATCTTGTTGAGACGTGATTTACCAGCTGAATCATAATTTTGAGTCAACAAGCTGAAAATCCTACTTCGATCCCATGTGGCAGCTTATCTTACAATAACAAACGTTTGGTGGCACATTGTAAGTCCCTGCAATTATTGAAATACTGCATGTTCCCATTTCAAATTGTCTTCTGTACAAGACAGAACAACAACTTCTGAGCTAGCAACATACACCCTGTAAAATGGCAAATTACTCAAACCATAATCTGCTTATGGTACTTGTGCAAACAAGCTAGCAGCCGTTACCTTAGAAGTGTGCGTCCCATGGGTCCCAGGGGCACTGTTGCTGGATCATGGGCTTTGCCTTGCCCTCGGTGATTGTGATTGGCTTAAAGAAATTCAAAGGAGCCAGAGTGTCTCGCATAACCAGAAAGGTCTGGTTAGAGTCTAACCAGACCTTTCTGGTTAGACTGTGTGCTGTTCTATGCACGTTACTCCAGGGCACCGTGGTGTTGCTGATAAGAGAGACTGCTGCCTCATCAGTTAGTTGGCCTTTCTAGTTTCTGCTTGGTCCAATGGCTGCCCAAGTTATGGCCCAAACTGCTACATCGCAATGATATAAACCTGGCTGACTGTTTGGGCTGCTGGTGGAAGCCCGGCTGTTGTCAGCCTGTAAAAGTTTAGGAGACCTCACTTTATGGGACTGCACTGAGAACTGGGACTGTCCTTGTTGGAAGCAGCCTGTTGCAGTCACACCTCTCCACGCGAGGCAAAATGGAAAATATAAAAGCTCTTATTTTACTGAAGCTGGAACAACTTTATGATGTTTACACTCGCACATAGAAAGGAATATGATTTATTGTCAGATGAAACAAAAGACATGTGCATGCATACAGCCAGTAAAACGTGTATTAACTGTAATACGTCTGCCAGCAACACCGGAAAATATCCAGGGCACCTTCAGAGGGGGCGAAAGGGTAGAAATGTCCTTTGAGCGACATTAACGGCACACAGTATGCTCCACAAGCCCAGACTCTGGTGTTGGGACTATTTTTACAGCCTAACTACCTGTGTTTGCCCGCCACAAATCCATATTACCCAACATCATATAGGAAGCAGAAGCATTTTTTTACAGCCTTCTAACATCTGGCATGGCAAAGATACATAAATAGTGAGATCGGGGCTTAGCTTTTAACTGGTCCAGGTCCTCTAATGTTACTGGATGAAGAGTTATGGGTGGGTGAATGATTGGGTGTAGATTACAGCAGCAACCTCATTATGTTTCTGCTGCTCACAGTACTGTATGAAGGAGGCGGCGTGGTATTACTTGTACCATGTCTGGGTCTTTTCTCTGAAGTTTCAGACTTGTCTCGCTCTTTTGCCTGTTTTGTCTTGAACTTGTTTCGGTCTCAAACACCACTGAATATTGACTCAACCTTTTTATACATCACCTGTATGTTCTCCCAGCTCTAAAGGGAAATGAAGATGAGTAAAGGATATCCGTGGTCAAAATTTTATTTATCAGACAAAAGATGAATTCATCGATGAAGGACACAGTCTGGAGCGGTCAGGAAGAGATCTGCAAGTCTGTTGGTTCATTACGTCCGGAGAAAACACTGTACTTTGATTTCTCGCCTGGTTTACAACACAATTTGCTTTGGTCTTATGAGCAAAGCCCTAATGAGCAGAGGGATGAACATGTTGGTCCTGGACCTGTGGATAGGCAGTGAGGCATGTCTGTTGTGCAGCAAAGAACTCTGTTCCTGACAAAACAGATTGCAGTATTAGGTAAATGGACAGATTGTGGATTGTTCAATGACTTTAGCACAGATGCTTGAAGGAACGATAGCCATCTCTTTGATACGAAAAAATAAGGCTTTCCGGTCAGATACCCCAAAAGGAATAAATGCTCCAGCGATGGTTAATGTGGACTTTGTCAGCACAAAGGGTCATCAGAGCAGAGGCCAAGGCTGACCACTTTCAAAGCTCCTCAGAGACACTTGAGCTTAACTGGCCACACCTTTAGTTTTGCACTTGATGAGGGTTAATGGTGAGAGCACCGACATCGTGAGAGCGCCGGTCAGTGGCCTAGTTTGGCCTCTGGGTGGGAATTGTGAAATTTTTCTGGGTTTCAGAGATTCTGGGGTGGCTAACATTGCGAGCATAGTGAGTTCACCATGGGGATTCAAGACTACAGACTCAAACAAACATGAGGCTTAGGAACACGGAGGCCAACTAGGCCCTCATGAAAATCCCTTCTCACATGAAATAAGCGTGTCAAATTTTTCCTATTGGGGTCAGCGAAGGGCGTTTGGGTTTTGACTGCCTTGAACTTTTAATGGCAGGAGAACTTGTGTTCCATTTCAACTGCCATTTAATCCATTCAGAAATACAGGGAAGTTAATGGGATGTGGTGATAGTTGCCTAGCGCTTGTTGTTGATTAGCTGACCATTAGCTTGCAAAAAAAACCCAAAAAAAACCGTCTCTTGACAAAAGAATTGCTATCGAGGCTTTAACTGTTTAAGAAATGCTCCTGGGAGAGCGAAAAAGTAAGGGCCAGTTTGCGAGCATCATTCTGGCTTGTGTTGCTCAACACAAACATTTAGTTCAAAATGAAATAAAAGCTGAAGTATAAACCGGATCGCGGGAGGATTGTCTTTCAAGGCGGCGGATTAGCGTTGTGCCGCACAGCCAAAAGAACAACACAGAGCTGGATTTGGCAGCACAGATAGCCATCAAAGATAATGAAAAGTAATAAAGTGTGTGTGTGCAACGGAAAGCTCGGGCTGAATGTTTGAGATATTTTATGTGTCTGCGTTTGCGGAGAAGATGAAATTCATTTCTGAGCCTCGGCTGTTGTGTTTAGTCTTTCACATTCCCCAGAATTCAGAACCATGGCTCCCCTGTCTTTATATTGGACCGCCGTCATAAATTACAGTTTTGCCGCTCTAGAATTTCGAGTAAGGTGACGATTTTGCATGAGCGCCGAGTGAAATGTCCAATATAGGAGCGAATGATGATGAAAAAGAGAGGACATTTCTCCTCAGTGGATTACTGCACTGAAAGAGAAGGAAGTGCCGCAGACACACAAATACAATTTGAAATAAATCATGGAAGTGTCCGGGGAATCCTGTAAGACGATATAGCTGTAATTAGTTGTAACAGCCGTTCTTTTGGCCATCACTGCTTTATGTCAAACTCATTTTTACAGCGCAGGAGTATATGTTTTTTCCCCCCACTTCCTGTTTGCAAATTCACATTAAATCTGTGCTATAGATTAGCTTCAGTAAATCGGAAGGTCTCAGCTGCATCAATATGGACCCTTCTTCCTTTTTGCAACAGCAGCAATGGCAGCTTTACCTCTGCAGCTGAAAACGCTGCGCAAAATAAACAGCACGCTTCTTTTTAGTTATTTCAAGTCATTAATTCATTTCAGAGACGACATTTCCTACTCTGTCGTGATGGAGGAACACATCTAAAAGGGGGAAACTTGGCTCTGGCCTCTCACATTTTCAGCAAATATGATGAAAGACGTTGAATCACCATGAAACAGACCGCAAAACAAGATGTGATGAAATAAGATTGAAGTTAGAAAAAATAACCGCTGATACATGTGACAGTGTTCCCGGTTTGCTGTGATTATTATTTATTTTGGACTGTTATCCTTGGGATGGATGTGAGTGGAGCGAGCCAAGCGAGAATATAAAGCAGGAGTTATATGTTGTAGAGGGAGAGAGAGGGGAAAGAGAGATGAGATCTCCTCGGGTGAACTGGATTTATAGTTGGCTGTGTTCAACCCCTGCAGAGGGATTGTTATCAGATTTAATGCACGGAAGTTTATTATTTGAAGGGGTGCGTGATGAGTGGGGTTTTTAAGAGTTGTGCAACAATCTGACCTGGTGGTTAGCGCTTTAGTCTAATGATTGTTTTCATTATTGATTAATCTGCAGATTACCTTCACGAGTAATTGTTTAATAGTTTTGTCTGTAATTTCTCAATAAGATGGTGAAAAATGCTAATCATAATAGCCCAGAGCTCAAAGTGACGTCTCGAAATTGCTCTTTATGTCCAACCAGCAGACCGAGATCCAATGACTCTTCATTTAGTGTCAAATAGGACAAAGAAAAATTGCAGCTCCACAGCTGATTATACTACAAGACAGAAGATAAAGGGAAGAGCAAGGGCATTTTAATTGATATATGGATGCTAAAATGGGTAGCCACTTCACTAGGGCAGCTGTTAATATACCTGGGTGGCCCAACCTAGGTAAAATGTATGTGTGGGAAACACTAGATAGCTGATCGTCGAGTCTCATTCCCAGGCCTACAAATACTTTGGGATGGTAAATCTGGCAGGTCACTAACCCAAAGCATTAACATTTGAGGACCTTCGTTGATTCACAAACCTTTGTTGTGAATCAACAATCAACTGTCTTACAAATGTATTATCAAGATAGTTGATATTGTTGAGAGGTTTCATGGTCAAGGTGATGGTCATGCAATCTCCCAAGTAGCACGCGGGGAAGATTATCTTAAAAGTTCCCGATCAAAGATGCTTGTAGTTGTCATCAGTAAATAAAGCTGATGTCATCCACCCACTCACACATGTATTCCCCTCAATTTATCTTCGTCTCTCTCATCTCTGGGCACGATCCTCTCCTTGTTGGGCCCGTCCTCTTGTCGTCTTCTCAGTCCTCCACAACTGTTCGAAGAGCTTCAAAGACGTAGAGGGCATCAAAGGCTTCGGCCCCGTGTGGCCTCTTCCTGCTCACATCCCTGTGCTTCCCCTCTTCTTCTTCTTCTTCTTCTTCTTCTTCAACTTCTTCTGTCTTGAGGTCTCCACTGTTCCAGCTTTGTTGTTCCTCCCCCATGTGCAAGTGATTAGACGACAGGGCCGAAGGAAAACACAAGCTTTGTTTTCTAGGCAGCGGGCACGCTCGGAATTCCAGTGGATTTACAGCGCTGAGGATTCCTCAGATCCCAACTGGTGAAACGGGACTCTGGAGAACCGTCCTGCTATCTGCTAACACCATCCGGGTCACCCCCTCATCTTTGTTCCTTCCTTTTATGTCGGTCTCCTTTTACATTTTCCTCTTGGTTTCTTTTCCAATCACCATCTTCCTCATTCTCCTCCTCTTCTGTCCTCTCCTCCTCCTTCTCCTCAGCAGAGATGATACAAAGGTCTATTCATAGTCTGAGTGACTGCTCATTTTCTTCTCTCTGCCCAGCTGTCTTGCCTCACTGTCACTCTGCTTCTAATGAAAGGTCAGGTAGTCACGGATGGTACAGTCGCTGCTATTGTGCCTTCATAGGCGGCGGTTATTTCTGCTGTTTTGTCATCTGTCCCGAAAGCAAAAACAGAGCACCGAGGGTCTTAGCATGTAATGGGTTGTCCTTGCCGTGACCTTGACAAATAGCGTCTCTCAGTCCAGCTGGACAGCTCCGGGGCTGTTGCAGGGGGGTCTCATGGGGCCCACCAACTAAATGAAGAAGAGTTGAATGCTCCTATTTGACACGCTCGATATTACTACAGTGACACACGTGAGAATTGAAATGCTTTGCTGTCCAGTGTGTGCCAAACCAGATACGAAAGTTTGTGCAGATACTTGCCACGTTAATGTGTTTATAAGCATGAAGCCATAAGAATGTGCAGCACAAAGACTCAAAGAGAGACTTGAGGTGGTGAAATTGAACTCGGCCTGTCGCATTGTTTCTTACACAGAAACATCTGGGAAGTCATCCTTGGAAATTGTTTGGAGAAGCGCAGGCATTTTCAGAGTGTGACGGTTGGTAAACCAAACTCCTTCTGAAGTCGGTCGGTCGAGAGAGCGATCAAGAAAAGGCTTCAGTGCATTCTTTGCTCGTCTTTCAATGAATTATACTCTTGAGTTCTAGTATAACTGATCTTACAGTAGCGTCTACCCCTTGTCGAGGCGCCATTGTTGTTTTGAAACCAATAATAACTTCTTTTGCCGGTGTCACATCTGAACCACACTGGTAGCCGCCAGTAGTTCCTCAGTGCTGATCAGTCCAAACAACTGTAGCTCAGACAGACTCACATAACTTAGAGATTGGCATGATGGATTCAAGTGATCTCACGAAAATAGACCAGCAAGGTAAACTGAAATGATCTCTGTTGGGCTGTGGTAAAAGCTAATGTCAGCAAAGAACCAAAAGAAACAATTTGAAGGAAGCACTTTGGGCTCTGGGGACACATGATGATCATTTTTTTCACATTTTTAGATTTATATATAGATATATGTATCTGTAGAATATGTCACAGACATGAGGAGAATACACCAATTGGTGCGGGGCAGTTTCTTTCTTTTACTTTCCCTTTCTCTCCCTCCCTCCTTCTCTTTTCCCCTTGGGCTTTCTCCCTCATACAAAGGGGAGAAAGAAAGATCACATCATCGTATTTATTGATAATTATCAAAGGCAAACTCAATGTGAACAGATACGGCAGGCAGGAAACACGCGAGTGAGCCTCAGCGGCTCAGCAACGCAGCCGCCACGCAGCACACAGGCATCCAGTGTGTGCAGCCAGCAAGAAGTACAGCCTTTCCTGTTAATAGGCCCATTGGTTGGGAATTTATAACCTTTCGGGAAGCCTGAAATCCTTCAATTTAGTTTAAAATGCAAACATCACAAAAGTCCGAGGAGGTTTTCATCAGGCGGCGGTGATGTGCTTTGGAACAGACCACCACGTGCACAGAAAGTCCCACTTAACAGACCCCAGGCGTGCTCCACCAATAGGAGAGTGCCAGCCAGAGAAGCGATTTCCCCCAAAAACAATCAAAGTAAGTGAAGTGTGGATCATGGAGTCGCTCTGGCCTCGCCTGTGTGTTGACTGGAGAGTAATGAAAGAAGGTAGACGGGCCCGAGCTCAAATCACGCTCCAGTCAAACAAAGGAGGAGTAATAAGGCATTCTGAGAGCAGGAAAACTCTGAGCCTGCAAGTGATTTAAAATCAGAGGGCTGACCATACATTATGATGTGTGCGTTTCTGAGGGCCTGTGTGCATGCATGTGTTTGCTTTCATCGCTGGTGTGTGGGTGCAGGCGGAGGAATGAGGGCTCTGTAATCCGAAGAAATTCGTGTGAGAGAGCTGGTGTTTGTGTATCTTTGCGTGTGCTCGTTTCACAGTCATTTCACTGCATTATATGGTTTCTTAGAGAGTCGGGGTTGTGTGTGTGTGTGTGTGTGTGTGTGTTTGTGTGTGTGTGTGTGTGTGCAAAATCATAAAAACACTCACACACATGCTGCCCTCTAACTATTTGCGTGTACTTGCAGCTTGAACGGTCGGGTGGTGAAATCTGACATAGCCTTTTTCTTTTCTTTTCTTTTTTTTTTTTTATTCTGTTGAGCTTCATCTCCTCAAACTGACAGTTGACTGACTTCACCGTTTTCCCCTTTCGGTTTCACTTTCACCATCGCAAGTACACAGAGTTGTTCTCAGTATAAGAGTTTTGTTGGTGTGTCCGCTCCATCTGACAAGCCTTGACCCTGCCAAACGTCCGGCTGGAGACGCTGAAAGGTTCATGTGTTTTCAAGAGACATCAGAGTTTACCATCATTAAAACGTCACCATGCTATAATGCTTATGACTTGAGTTTCATAGTTGGATAATGCAAAGCTGTCTTGAATAAGTTCTGGTAAATTGTAGACATATGGATATATATTATATCTGTATTCAGTTACTGATTAAGCATTGTTTTTTGCTTGATATCGGTCCAAGAAGGAGCGATTTATGGGCGATATTCTGTTTAGTTTATTATTATTTATTTTTTAATGATCTCATCCCAAATACCAGGATAAAGTCATTGTTCTAACCAGTACAAGCTTTCTAACTACAGACTGATCCAGCCTTTTAGTCCAAAAATTATGTTAGAAAACTCAGGGTGGTTTGTAGAGATGTCGCAATACCATTTTTTTTAACCATTTCTGATACCTGAACTACATACTGGCCAAAACCAAGGACCCGTCCAATACCGGTGTGCCAACTAATAATAAAATAAAAATGCTGTGTATCATCCTGACTGCTGCAACAAATGCGGGCGTGCTGTTGAGATCCAAATGAAAGCCAAAGTACGCAGATGGGTGCGGTCCAGCCAATGAGCACTGAGTACTGATGTCGCAATGCAATGATTACCGAGGACTCGGGGTTTGGAACGTGATTGTGTTGACGGGTGTCACGGCTGCTGTGATCCGATTGTGAAATTGTGTTATCTTTTAGCAGCATTATGATTAACCCTGTGTGGATGTTATGTCACGGAGCTTGTTATGTGCTTGAAGTTACACAAGTCTCTTGCCATTCCAAAGATATTACCAGTGAAATGATTTTGAAGTTGCATACAGGAGTATGAAACGCTGCTAGGAAGTAGCAGGGTCACATTTCTTACGGATAAATCACGTGGTATTAGGTCAGTGCATGGACTCTGGTACTCGCTGACACCCGATCCAACGTTTTAGGCTGTATCTGAGGCACTTCTGATACCGGTATCAATATCTGAACCCTTGTGGTTTGGAACGACACATCATAAACTTAACCCTCTCGCATTCCTTTCCAGCACCAGAAACACGCCTTTGAAATGTTACTGGTGGGTCTTAAATTCTTTTTCCAAGTGTGACGGATGAAAAAGCTGAGCCGACTGCTGGTAGAAACAGCAGGGGGATGGCTGATCTCCGTGTTTTTCATCACGGCGGCGGCCGGACGAACCACCCAGGAACACCGCACTTAGTTTCCCGTCGTGAGAGGCACGTGAAGGCCTTGTGTATATCAAAAACGTGTCGAGGCACTTCATCAATATCAAGGCCGTTCCATACAAAGTGATGACATGTGCACATTAAGAAATGGTTGTTTGGTACAGCTGGCCTGCAGGTTTCTGTGAAGCAACACGTTCACTTTGACCTTGCCTTTCCCCTCTGGCTTCAGTCACAGCTTTAGTCCAATATTGTAGTGTTGAATGAAAACGAACTCCTGCTTTTTTCTCTTCACCACCTCCATTTGTAACAACTGAAAACCCACAATACAGTATGATACTTAAGAGACTTCTTCCCCCTGCCCTCCACCTGGCTGTCACACTCTCTGACGGTGCAGTGAAATGAACACACTGCACTGCCTTCTTACGCCACAAAAACACTTAAAGCTGCGCCCGTCTCCTTTTTTTTTTTAAATCAGGGAATGTGTCGGAGTCTGGTGATTGTCAGCAGTGTGCTGCTCAGTTCAAAGGCTTCATGCTATATAATAACAGGCAGACGGACGGAGCTAACGGAGCCCATCCACCAGATGTGGAGTCTGACACACTCCAGCGTCTGTGCCGTCCGTCTGCAGCCTGCAGCTATACAACACACACTCCCGACGAGCAGGCGATGTCCATGTGCACGCAGACATGAAACAGTAGAATTAATAGGAAATCAGTACTTCATCATAAAGAGCTTAGATCCTCATTTCTCATCCGTCCGTCTCTATTTCTGAGCCCTTCTCTCGCGCTCTCTGACCATCTCCCAATCTATCAACCTAACATCCGAAGCCTGGGTTCAGTTTATACCCTAAATGGCTTCCTCCACCTTAGATATGAGTTCTATGCCGTTCATAAAACGGCAAAGAAACCTGTGAAATCACTCTGACATTGCAGAGCCGTGTGCGTCATTAGACCCCGGCTGTATCATCAAAGACTTGGACAGAGCTGGGAAAATTCCTTCATCTTTGTCTTTAGCTCGTGATGAATTGTTTTTCTCTCTCGCAAAATATGCAGTCCGCTTTGATCCCCACTATTTCCGCGTCCGCATTTGTCACTGCGGATCTCGAATGAGCGGACTTTCAGTAGCCTAGCAGCCCATTTCTCAACCCCCGTTTCACTCTGCCTTCTGAGGAGTGGGGAGGATTGTTTATGTTAGCTTGAACCAGACCTGAGCCCGTCGTGGCTTTATTGCTTTGAGAAGGACCCAGGACACTGCGTAATGTGTACAGAGGAGAGACACTCTTACAGTGTATGCTGGTTGGACGGACTTTGAGAAAAAGGGCTGATTCCTGCACGTGTAATGAAGTAAAGCTATGTGCATGGGCGGATTTCTCCTGCGCTGAGAAGAGGGGCGCAGTGACGAGGCAGGGAGGGGGAAAAGGACAGATGGTGCTGCAGTTCGATGAGACGTCGGGATCCTGCGAAGGTAGCGCCAGGGATAACATCAGGGCCCAGCGATATGACTGTAAACATATTCTATATGCTCCCACTGTCTCCACCTCCGTCTCCTCTCCTTTTCCTTCTCTTTGCCTGTCTCGCCCCATCGCTTTCGATTTCCTCTCCGTCTCCTCTTTCTCACTCCTCGTCTCTCTCTTCCCCCCTCAGTCTCTCCTGCCCGCTTGTTGTTTTATGGAGGAATGCTCCGCCGAGGAGAGCATTTGATCTCGCTGCTGCTTTGACCTAAAGATGGAGGGAGGGAAAGAGGCAGGCAGGGAGGGAGGGAAGGAGGGGTTTTTAAGGCTGCATGTGTCCCCAATTACACCGCTGAGATGGCATCGTAATTCACTGCTTCACTCAGCGACTGGTGGACGGGAAAGAGACGCCTAATCAAGGCCAGAGCACCCTAACCTGCTGCCAATCCTAACACATACACACGCAGGCATGGCTAATACACACACACACACACACATATAGCCGGCTTTCTCATGACATGGGCCTTCACACAGCTCACCACATTTGAAGGCTTATATTGCACAAATTTTGTGCCCCCCCCCCTCCTCTAACTTCCCGCCACGGCAGTCTCATAAATAAAAGGCGTGACACCACATGTCAGTGATGCTGGTGAAGTTATGCAAACTAGCTAATGCTGCTATATCAGCAGGAGGTCGTTTTCATCACTTTTTTCTCCCAGGAGACGAAAAAGGCTTGTCGTCACTGTTCGTTGTTGTGTCAGAACAGTTGATAAGTGTTTGTCCTTACGCGATGCAGCTTCCTCTCAGCGGGTTCGGATTCACTTGTTTGTCGTCCGTGCCTTCCATGGTTACAGTACAAACGGGAAAGGATGGCGCCTAATGTAGCGTAACCTACACTGATGCCAGTGAAAACATCTTCGCGCTGAAGGAGACCGGGCGCAGGTGTAACCCACAGCTTACTCACCGACTCCGTGGCAACATGGCGCATCCTGTTTGCTTCACACGCCAGCATGATGGCATTTTGTTCTTTTGGCGTATTCATCCCGAACGGAAATAAGACACGAACAGAATGCACTGAATTAGCTTCTTTCGTTGTGCACCTTTCATATAAATGTTTTAGTACAGAGACATAAAATATTCCCTAAACGTGGTTAACTAAGATGCTCCTCTCAACGTTCACAGTCATACACCAAAAGTTTGCAAGCATTTGTCGTAAAAACTGCTCATAATGCAAAAGTTCTATTCACAATGCCATACCTTGAAGACTGAGGAACCTGGAAAAGTAACAAGGCATGACAAGGACTTTGCCCTTAAATCTGTAGAAAAAAGGAGTGAAGAAACGAGCAAAAACCGGCTGTGGTGAGTAAGGAGCAGAAATAGCACAGCAGGCTGTGGGATCCTGCCCTCAGAGGGATCTGACAGATTTCATCTCTGCAACCTGTGAGATTCTGAACAGGAAATGAGGTAATACAATAGAGATCCTTGTGCCTGTAGTCCTCCTTTAACACCTCTCTCCTGTCCACGTCGCCGTCTGCCTATCCTCCTTTCCATCGCCTGGGGTGGAGGTGGATCAGCCGTGAAGCGTGTGTCTGGGAGGAGAGGGGTTTATGGGAGGTGAGGTGAGACTGTGTTTGGAGAAGCAAGCTGGGATGCTTTACAAGGTGTGCTCCGTCAGCCCCCGCACCGGTCATCTGGTGAAATGGGATGGAAATTACAGCAAGCTCTGGATACGCGAGACGAACTGTGATCGTCTTTGTCTCCCGTGGCAGGTTTTGTGTGTCTCCCAGGCGCTCTTATTCCTGCTCTTTTCTGTATTTCGCTCACGTTAATGAAATCCAGGCCGTCTCAGTCCCTCTGTCACCCCCACCCTCTCCACTTTTTTTTTAAGTTCTCAGTGTTCCGTTCACGAAGATGAGTGTGCTCGCGATCGGAACACGATTACAGCCGATGGAAAAATACGTCATAAAAGTGAGATCCGGCAAGATGTTTCGCCCAGCATTCACGTTTATAAAAAGGTTCTTGGTGCAAGGACCGATGTATGGATGAATATTTATCCACTCTTTGGATGGTTGGGCAAGCAAAGTGAATACGTCATTCACTGTCGCTAGTTGTCGCACTAGAGCCGCAACATCTGAGACCCAAACAGATGGATGCATCCGCTCAGTAAAGTTGGTTAGAAAAGATTCTGTCACTGCATTTCATATCCATTGTTTATGATATTCTCAGAACCTTATTTCAGTGTATTTCAGCATTTTAGACGAGTTGGCCGCCATTTTGTGTCCTGTTCTGAAACGAAGGCTCACACATCTTAGCTGAAGCTGGAAAACAAGGCGGGCGCTGATCAAATTTGAATCAATATTGTGTTCCTGCAAAGCCTATTTATCGCCTCGGATCACTACACACACATTCTCTGTTCAGGTGGCCGTCAGTCCATTCTAGACTTTGCAGATCAATATTTGTTCTCTTTTCATCCTGCGATTATTTTTCTCCTTTAAATTGCCATTCAGCTCGCCTGGTGTCTTCACCATTCATCCCTCCATCTTCTGATCCTGACGGCGCTCTTCCTCCTTCGCCGCTTTTACAGGATTCACACATTATTTCTCTCCTCCCAACACACTGGTGATTGCCAACACAGACATATTCCAGTCTGTTTCCTTTCAGCGATTTTTCCCACAAAGTCACGATTACCTCACGTGTCAACATGTCTTCTCATCTTCTGTTCTTTTTAAACATATTGTGGCCGTCTGTTTTTTTTTTTTGTTTTTTTTGAGGCCGATCCAGAGCAGGTGTCCCCCATCCTCCTCAGCCTCCCTCCCTCTTTCTGACATTAGAGATGGGTCGAAGGGGGTTTTTCAAATCGGGGAGTCCGTCTCTACAACACACACACACGCGCGCACACACACACACACAATGTATACCCACAATAAACACTATGGGTCCATCTGGTTCTTCACTTACCAGGGCAGAAGGTAAATTTCATTATGAGAGAATCCCTTTTGACAAATCCTTCCCATTAAGGGAGCCTTCTGGGCCCCTGAATCACCTCAGTCCTCCCTCACTTGTAAAAAGCAATATCCTTTTTCCACTTTTGCTACTTAATTGTGTTTAATTTACTATTCCAGTCCCCTTCAGGAAATGAGATACTGTGTGCACTTTTGAGAAACAGTCTGCGGAATAGTCGTATTCGTTTGCAAGCTGAAACCGGATTATAGAGTTTGCTTCTTAGCGGATATAAATGCGCGTTTGATTGAATCAGGGACTGACTGACGGAGCGGAACTCTTGACAGTCAAAATTATATTATGTTTCCAATTCCGCTAAGCAAATTTTATACAAGTTTTCCGTGGTGGAAAGTGGAAACATAATGTAGAAGGTTTTTGTTTATGGCGGTAATGGTATTCTCGTAGTTGTCTTAAAATGTATATTATAAGCTCAGTTTTAGTGTTTGTAGCCTTTGTTGTAAAGGGGTGAAGATCTACATTAAAACACACACACGCACACACACACACACACACAGCCAGCAACACTAACAACAACAGACATCTTGGCTAAAGTAAATCTTACGTACCAAACTAGCTAAATAAATTATGCAAATGTGTAACTCTGTGATGGAGTGTGATGTCACAAAGTCACAGAAGTCAACTACTACAACTACAGACGAGGCATTTTGGGAGCAGTGTTTTCTGTGGGAGAGAGGAGCTTCTGTAAGTGTAGACTTTGGCCTTTTTAACCTTCAAGATCTTTTCCATGCACACAAACCTTTATAACACACTGAAGGAAAAAGCATAATGGGTCTCCTTTAAGTTCCTCTCACACAGATTAAATTTGATCTTGAATGACTGAATGTCATATCTGGCATTAATACCATCATTTTGTTGAAAGGTATCCTGTGCAGGGTTTTCCTGAAACATGCGCAGACTCATACAAAAACTAATCTCTCTCAATCATTACCTGTGATCCACCAGCAGTGTGTGGCGGTGTCTCTATCTGCAGAGACTCCGTCTGCATTTTCATGTTTTCTGATTATTTTTCTGTGTGTGGGACCTTTTCTTAGCATCAGTGATTCTGGAGAAAGATAGCTGATTTTTTAGCCTCATGTCCACGTCGTCAAATGCCATCGCTTGGGTTTAGTGGCTCACCAACCCAAAGCACCCGTGTTTGACGACATGAGCGTGCGACTCAACAGTCATCTGTCTTTCTCCAGAATCTCTGACTGCATCCTCGGATTGCCTGTTTACAAATCAATTTATCCACCAGTGTTTGTGCAGTTTGAATCATTCTGCATCGCTCAGCACATTCTGAAAATGTATGTGAAATCTGCTTTTTGTGGTTGTGCGCGTGGAAATGCTCCAGTCCGATTCCCTGGCCCTAAATCATTTTCTCTGCAGTAGCGGAAAGTGTTCTGGACGCCGGCAGTGTGGGTTTGCCTCTGGCCCGTTTACAGCTCGCTCTTTGGGGACACAAAGCTCTCACTTCTTCGTTCCCACCACTCATCTCTCCCATCATTCCCCTTTCTCCCTTCCATCCCTCTGTCTTCCTCATTAGCCGGCTAGCTTTTCCTCTAAACAAGTGGAGGAATGCCGGTGCTTATTTTCTTAACCTGGGACGAGGAGAGGTTCCTGGAGAGCATCAGTGTGATTGACAAGGAAGCGTGCTGGAATGGCTCAGACGCTCTCTGTTGGCCTCAGAGTCTCGCTGTTGGCAGCCCAGACGTGGTCTCCAATATAGAGCTGGAAAACCAAAGAATAAGAATAACACTGGAAGTATTTTCTGGAATGATATTTCTTTTCTTTCTCACTTTCATCTCTTTTTTCGGCCTTTTGTCTCTACAGCATATCTCCGTGTTTGTCCCCGCGTCAGTTTCTCCCTCTGTCCCGATCTAACTCTCTCTCTGGCCTGGAGTCAGATTTCTTGTGGTTCAGTCTATCCTACAGCGTCAGTCTTGAAGAGCTGACTAAGAGCCTTGAGTTGATGGAGACACGATGTCTCACACCCAGTTTCCGAGAAGCATCCCAAAATTTTTCAGCATGGTTTGTCTCTGCAGTCAAAAGCCAGAAATCAGTGGCCCGTGTTACACATCAGGTCAAACAGTTAAACAAAGAGTAAATGTGCAAACCACAATGATTCCATGAATGGAGCTCTTGGTGGAAAACGTCAGTAGAGTTATATATGGCTGTGGTCGTCTGTTGAATTTATATGACTGGTTATACACTTATCTTAAGGCAAAATCCTCATGCTGATGCAGGAATTTCTGACTTTTGATAACATGTCTTGGAAAATATCAATATTCAATGATGTTTTCGATACCGCAGGAAAACATTAATCTACATTTTATTCCCCTAATGTTGTTTAAAGTTCTAAGTTAGCTAGGTAATGTAAGTTAATTTACTAAACTCACTAGCTTTGGTGTAAAAATACTATGTAATATAGGCAATTTTAAATATTCAGAATAAATATGTATCAGTATTTGGATAATTTTGACAACACTACAACAAAATAAGGTAAATATTAGATCTAATAGACCACAAAACATTTGATTTTTTTTATTTTACACTTACAAGTTTTTTTTTAATATGCAGTCGAAGTATTATCAAATTGAATATACAATAATTTGCATGAATATCCTAGATGGATTCTGAACAAGTCACGTTTAAAATATGTGTTCCATTTGGTCGACATCTTTGAGTCAAAGGTTTTTACGGAGGGAATTTTGGATATCACTTTTTATTAGTCTATTTCACCACGTTTTAGAATTGAAATGATATATCAATCAGGCTAAGAATGATGAATGAACAAACCCCTCTGTAAAAACCTTCACTCCAAACTGGAATGTTCAGTGTATCTAAATGCTACTGGAGCGGGGATTTCTGGGATTTCTTTACGACTATAGAAATAATTATTTTTTCGGAAGAGATCTGAACGGAATCTGATGGACGACATGTTCGGAGGCAGAGCAGCTCAAAAACCACCAGTGCATAAAAAAGTACATTTTTGCCTGTGGTGTATGGCCTTAATAGTGCTTGGAAATGCAGAGAAATATGCAGACGTGTGCCAAATTGCATAACTTGAGATGTATGTATGACATGTGTGTTTTTGCATTTTTGCGTGTGTGATTTAATTGATTCATGCTGTAGAGTCAAAGCAATCATGACCTTGGCCTGACGCACGACACAGCAGCATTCTGGCTAATAATGCTAATGTTGTTCCAAATGACAGCATCGCCGTGCGTGACGTGTCGTTTAAAATCAAGCCTCTTCAGCTTGAGCTGGTCACGCTCTGTGTTTCATTAATAGTATCTGGTCTCAACACTCTCATTGATTTAATTTGGCCTGCCACCGCTTTTCAGTCACCATACATCGTGCAGACGAGGTGAGATGCTGGCGAGCGAGGAAATGCCAGCAGACGTAAAGAACAGTTTAGAATGGCGCCCAGCTCAACTGTAGTCACATGATGTCTAAATCCGAGTCACGTTTGAAATCCAGCAGCATTAAACTGGCGCTCCCAGATTCCTTCTGCTGGGGCCTCTCCTTTTGAATTTGTCATCATGGAGGAATCTGGGAATGTCTGCGGTGAGCTTATGGAGAGAGTGTGTGTGTGTGTGTGTGTGTGTGTGTGTGTGTGTGTCCCTGGCTTCACCTGAGCGCACGCACATGTACGTTTTTGTCCAACACACGAGCGCAGGCAGGCATGCAATATGGTATGCTTCTTATTCACACAATTCGCGCTGTTGGCACACGAGACGTTATTTATGGAAAAGTCACGTACGGAAAGCCAAGCGAGATGACTGTATTCATGTCTCACACACAGACAGCCTGACTGACTTTGGCCTTAGCTCTTAAATCTTACACTCCACACCTGACCCGGGACACACACAGACCTCAACACGGACGCAATGTGCGCCGTGCCCACATCATTAAACGCAGTGCTCGTGCTGCTCACTGCACTGAGCAACACGTCCTCTGCAAAAAGAGTGACACACTAACATGCAGGTGTGATGACTGTATTCACATTCCACAGACAGATGAACAGACGGACCTCTGCAGATTACGTCAAGGTCTCAGGGCTCAGTGGATCTGCTTGGAAGCGATCAGGTTTTCCAGAAAGCTGAGCGCTCACACACATACACACACACGCACGCACGCACGCACGCACACACACACACACACACACTTGTACAGGACCTGTCAGGTGAAAACAGATGAGCAGCACAGTAGGTGGTAACATGCTTGTGCGCATTCCTCACTAGTCTGCTTACACCGCTGGTAACTGGAGCTGAAGGGAGCCTCACCCAAAATGGGCCAACCAGGCCTTATACATCAGTAGGGTTTCCATTGCAGAGCCTCACGGGAACAGCAGGGGCTTGTGCATCAGCCTCTTTAACCTACGAGGCCATTCATAGTTCTATAGGGCCGAGCTGTGTGAGGAGGGCTTCTGTAGGGCCGTCAGCACAGCATGAAGTCCCTCCGAGAGCAAAAGTTTCTGTCATGACGATACAGACAAATGTGGAAGTAGACAATGGCTTGATATAGGACTCATAACACATGACATTACAGCCTTTTCCTGTAATGGAGAAGTGTGAAAGTGCCTTCACTGTGAATAAATCCAAACGCACCAAATAGACTTGTGTTCATTCCCGAGTTTGCGTGCTGTGTGTTTGCGTGGGTTTCCTTGGCGCTCTCAGGTTTCCTCCCATATTTCAAAGACATGGAAGTAGTCTGCTGGAGTGGAAACTTTGATTTGCCCCTGAGTGAAAATGAGTGGATTTTACCATTACAAAGCCCAGGAATGGTTTCCTGATTTTTTTATTTTTTTTTTCCAGTTCCCCCCGTGTATCTAGATATGGCGAATAAATGCACATTCACCACATAAACTAAACAAAGTGATGTCAAGTTCACAGACATTTTTCCCCACTGTTATTCTGTCTGTTAGACTAATCTACTTGTTGACGATTATTTTTTTAAGTACATTTTACTTGGAACCATTACTTTAAACAAACTTCCCTGTAAAAACAAAAACTCACTTTATCATGATTTGGGCCTGCTCAAAGTCAATAAAAGGTCCTGAAGGCTATATCACAATATTATATAAAGACAAAATATATCTTGGTATTTAAAGTACTTGACACAAATGACAAAATATCTTTGTCCATGTACTTCAGTATCAGTTATATGACAGTAACTGCTGGAATTACTATTCGTGCTTTCACAAAATATTCGGTGGTTATGTTCCCAGGAGGTCGCGAGGATTCAGAGTCCGTCTCGAGGACGTCACCTCGCCGTCCACTCAGCCATGCTCCCACCGTGCACTGAGGAATGCTGGGTAGTGACAGATGTCAGTGTGAGCCTGACACTGTGAGGTAATGTTCAGCGAAGTGACAAGCCGCTGTTTAAAGCACTTGTTGGTCCGTGTCAGCTTTTAGCTTATTCTTGGTGCACTTGGGTTTCCTCTGAAGTAGCCCCGCGGCAGTTGAAGAGCTCTCGGAAGATGTTGGTAGCCGAGCTTTATTTGGGTGTACGGATATGTATTGAAATCGGTCTTCAGTGCACAATTCTGTTTGAAGATATTTTTGGACCCAAACAGCCAACGGTTCCCTCTGACATTTATTTGTAGTCAAGCCAAATTCCAGTGCAGCGCGGCTTTCCAAAACATGTAGTATGAGTTGCATAAAATACCCTCCATGTCAGCTCTGCGTGATTTTTTGGACGGGAGGCAATAGTTCCTTCATTTTTTTTTTTTAATGTCGGAGCAAACGTCTGTTGCAACCCGAGCTTTTTCTTTCTCTCGTTGTCTATTGTTCAAATCCAAAAAGGGCCTCATCACGCAGCCCCCTTGTCATCTACCCTGCTCACATCTCTCTCCCCCACCGCTCAGCCCTCCCCCTTTACCACTCTCACCCCCTTCTGTGGTCTTATAAGGTTTCAGAGCAGAACTTTTGAGAGGGGATGGAGGACACTGTGTGTGTGTGTGTGTGTCTGTGTGTGTGTCTGTGTGTGTGTGTGTGTGTGTGTGTGTGTCCGTGTGTGTTATAGTGAATCCTGTGTTCTTTGGTCCATGATGTCCTTAGGTGAACACTCCCTGAAGTACCTGAACTGGGCCTTCTTTATTCCTCTTTATGCTCCAATTGAGCCTGGGAACAAACACACACACACACACACACACACACACACACACACACACACACACAAAAACAGGCAGGTGCAGCTCTACCAGCACGCACACACACACGCGCACAGGCACACATGAGCTGCGCAAGAGATCCCTGCCACTTTATCAGATAGTGTATTATATTTATTTCATAGCTCGTCATTGCGGCACACAGCCATCTTCGTCTGGTGTTTTTTTTCTCTACTGTCTCTAATTTCAGGGTATTTTAACTGAGGCTTATCAAAGTGTTGGTGGTAGTTTTGACAGTATTTCTCATTTGTTATAACAACATGTTGTACCTACCAGGGTGGCCACACATCCCCATAGCTAAAAACAATCCAGGAACGCAAGAATTGACCGCCTTAGTTTCTGTTATAGGATGTTCGAGGTCAGACAAGCTAGACCCAGCAAACTCCCGTTAAGCCAGGCGCTGCAGTTGAAAACGAGAGAGGCTTCGGTCTTTCCTGGCCAGCGATACTTCATGTCATCTTAAAAATACATCAGCAACAACCCTAAACACAACGCCTTCCATACGGTCAGGGTTGTGAGTGTCGCTTTCACAGGTCCTTCAGCAACATCCTTTCTTTCCTTTTCCAGCATAGACAAACCTAGCACATAAAAGATTAACAGGAAATGAGAAAGTTCGAGTCTGAGCGCCAAGCCTGCTCAACTGTTAGTGGAGCGCAGAGGGAAAATGGGCAGGACTTAGGCAGGGTCAGCTCAGGCAATCAGCCACATTTTAATCAAAAACCTAAAATGTATCTGGAAGAGAAGACAAAGTAAGTTAAGAGGGCTCGGGTTTAAAACTCAACCTGTCAACAGTATCTATCTAGCAGTTAACAGATTCTGCTTGCCACAGGTGTGTACGCACAAAATGTACTTGTGCAGTGAAGAATCATTCCTGAAATGTCGAGTCTCAGAGGTTACTTTGGCAAGTGCGATGTTATCAAATCTTGTGTCCGAGACTACGAAACAGGACCCGAGTTGTAATAAAGTCGAGTTTCATCTACCTACTCATTTCCCTCCCTGTGGCTCACCATGAGTCCCTGGACGCCGTGATGCCCGTGTGTGATTACTGTCACAGTTATTTACGTCTGACACAATGACAGTGAACAAGTTCTGCGGCCAACACAAACCTGCACTCTGCCCGGTGTGGGACAGAAGCCCACTTCTTAAAAAGCCGATTTTTACGAGCACCTTCACTCTGGTTTTATTATGAAGTTTCTTTTTTTATGTTCTCTCCTGCCGTCTTTCTTTCTGCGCTCTCACATTTTCCAAGTCGTCGTCTTCTTCCGTCCATTTATCTCCGAGGCCTCTCCTCTCCTTTACTTCTCTTCACCACCCTCCCTCCTTTTTCTCCTCATCTTGCCATGAGACATCTTTATTTTCTCAAATCCCCGTCCTTTCGCCAAGACTTTAACTTTCCGCTCGTTTTCCAATCTTGAGCCTAATTGTGCTAATAATTCATTAAGGCAGCTTGAGCCCTACATGGTGCTTTGTCCCGGATCTGGATGCAGGCCGTAGTCGGACGTAAGCTTCTTAGTTCACCCCTCTCATTGTCTGTAGCTGTACAGTGGGGTATATAAGACAAATGGATCGTGTATAGTGACATGAGAGAGTGGTTTGACGGGAAAGTCAAAGCAGGAACGTGAGGAGATTTCTTTTTCAGTAGAAGCACGTAAATTCAGACAATAAAACAGTAAGGACACCAGAAGGAAGAGAGGAATTTGCTAAACGGAAAGACAGAGATCGGATGAAGACAAATCGGAGAGGGAAGTGTTTATCGCTCCTGAATTTCCCTCATCTCCGTACCACTCCCTTTCACCTCTGTACGACAGAAATGTGACATAGCTATATTGTGAAAATGGTGGGTTTGCCACTTTTTCAGATAACCCCGGAGCTGGGTCAGTTTTCCAGCTAATAGGGAAGGAAGCGGACCTTGGGAGAGGCCCTAATAACAGAGCGGGAGAGCTCATACATCAGACTCACTCACCACACCAACCGGCCTGGCTCCAAACACAGTCCCCCAGACCATATAACAGCATATTAGCTGCAACGCATAACCGCTCAAATTAAACATTTCGGATTTTCGGTTCAGCTTTACTCGGAGGCGCTCCGTCTTTCTCACTTTCTCCCTGAGGCCTCTCCCTCATTCCTATGCCTTGAAGTTTGAAGCTCTGCACAAATTCCCATATACGCGGCCGTCACAGTAAAGTCACACTGAACTCTCAGAGCTTTATAGGGGTTAAGCTCATGTCCCTGCATGATTTTTATCAGCACTAGCCAAATACAGCTGGACGAGGATCACAGACCGCTCTCATGGAACTTTCTGTGCCGAGATTCGATGTCTGGACTTCTCAAAGGCACCTTCATGTCAACCATTCACTGTATATTTTGCCACTACGGTGGCAATTGAAGTGGCACTCAGTTGCAAATGAAAGAAGAGCTTCCAAAGCTTTCAGTTGTATGAAATGTGCAATACCAGCCAAGAGGGGAAAGTGATACTATAATAAAGGTTGTCAGGCACCCAGATTTTTGATGCGTGTTCACAGCCATACCAAAGTGGCCTCTGAAGTTTGACCATATCACTACTGACATGCTATGGAAATATGTGCGCGCCTCTGTGACCCAGGTTATATTGCTCCTCTTTGAAGGAACTTTAAAGGAAATTAATGTGAAATTTAGAGTTTTTAACAGTTCAGATAATCGTCATTTTTAATGAAAATCCAATGGGCAGAGATGGTATCAATACATGAATATCTCTGGGAAGCTAACTCGTGGCTGTTCAAAATGGGAGGGATGTGAAATGGTAGACAAGCAGTGAAAATATCGCTTGGCTCTTGGCTGCTGAGAGAACAGGAAGCTGACTTTGGCTGATGCTGATAAATACTCTGAGAAAGGGCATGAAAAGGGGATTTCTGGAGACACTGTAGGTGTGAGCCACATACAGATGAAGTGACGGTAGTACTGTTATCAGCTTATATTGGAGTTATGTACTGCAGTGCCAGTATTCTATCAAAACGGAGCCAGTTCCATTCCAGTTCGCCAACCAATTTTAGAAGTGTTCGCAATATTTTGACTAAAAAAGAAATGGTAGGTTTTTCTTTGAATCAAAGTGCAAACTAAAGTAGATGGTTCATATTCTTCAGGTCAGTCTGTATTGTCCAACACCCTGCATTGATGAGGCATTCTTGACAAAAAAAAAAAATATAAAACATGGTGGAAACACAGGCTGGTGAGGTTTGAAGAACAGAATTCAGTGAAGAACCGGTGTTTAAAATGACTGGAGACGGGATTGAAGAATTGCAAGGGAGTGATATGTTGACAGATTTGCATACCTGCAGTTAACTGACATTAGACAAGTTGTTTGCTGTAACGGCAATAATAATACTGCTTGGAAAACTCCTTGGGGTTGGAAGTTGTCTGTTCCCCCTAAATACGAATGTATTGCTTTATGACTTATGCAAACTCTGAGGGCATCTGAATTTGAGTTTGCAAAGTGTGTTTGCAAGCAAGTCGTTGTACCTAAATAACATGAAAGTTGTGTCTTTACCTTGGAATCTGACCCATATGAACATTTTCCGACCCCAACAGCAGTATGACATTCACAAGTGCTCATACCTAACAACAAAATGGATGGTTGTCTGTTCCCTTACGAAATGACCCAAATTACAGTGAAACAAAACTGTTCACTTTCTGATCTGCGACCTCAATAGTTACATTTGGGTAATGTGTAGGCAACTGAAATTGCTTGGCTAAGGTTGTGGTCATGGTTAAAAAGACCAATGTTGACTGTTGACTGGAAAGTGGATGCTAACTGCGGTCTCAGGGTAAAGTCAGAACCTTTGTCGGACACTTTGTACTAGTGCGAGTGAATATTTTAGCTCAAACCCAGCCCGATTCGCCGCTACATACACTACTTCATAGTGGGTCATACTGGCAGACCAGAATCTTTACAACACGCATTCCAGTTAACATATGGGGGGCCGTCAGAGTCTGTATCGTGATCAAATCCGGGACCAGAATTACAACTGCGAGAACCATTGATCTGAGCTGACACGGGCGCTGTGAAGGTATCTATTTTTAGGCCCTCTTTAATCGTAATCGAAATGCCTCCCTCAGTTACTGAGAAACATTAGAAAGCTAATCTCAAAATTACCCCGCAAATCATCCAAATATTCCAGATGATTGTCTCAATGAAAGAGAGCTAACAGATGTGACCTAAATAGGGGAGATATAAAGTGGAGAGAGAGAAATGGAGGAAAAACAGATTGAATAGCCTCCCGTCAAAATGGACAGCTGTCTTATCTGCTAAAGTAAAGCCAATAAAATTTACTGCGCTGTTTTTCCTCCTTGGAAAAGGGAGTAAGACAAAGGCGGACTGAGCAAAATCACAAAAGAAAATATGACTTCCTCATGACATTTCCTCTCAAAATGATGCAGCTGTGCTTTCTCCGTATCATGTTTAGAAGCTTCCTCATGGCACATCCTTCCCTTCCCTGTATATTCCCATGTCCAGCTCCTCTATTGAACTCTCACCTGGCTGCACTTGGCTGGCTTTGTGTTAGTGAAGCTAGTGAACTGCGACGTCCCCTCTCCTCTGTCCTTTGTAAACCACAGAGCTCCGTGTTTCTTTGAGCCCACCCGTCCAGAACACGGAGAGAATTCAGACCCACCTTGGGGGCAAAGACTCGCTATAATACACTGTCATGTTAGGAGCCTCCACCAGCGAACCAGCAAGTCATTTTGGGTCCCACGACTCAAGGGAAAGGAAACCACGGGAGGAAGAGTTTCTCATAGTCCAAAAAACAGACATCCGTTTAATGAAGAGAAAACTTAAAGCTGCTGTCAGTAAGATGGTAATACTGATGCTTTGGGGTTGTAGGTTGGGCTGCCATCCAAAAGTATTGGAAAGTTTGGAATGAGACTCAAAAATCTGCATCTTGCTCGCAGGAACTTAAATGAACACCAGAGCTGAAATTGGCATTAGGAGAGCGAGTTAGCTGTTAGCTGGCAGCGAGCAGAAGAGTCCCTGCGGTGTGTTTTTCTAAACAAGCTAACAACTATGGAGCTAAGAGCTTGAAGCTAATCAAGCTAAACCCACAGCGGGACCGGGAGATCCTGTTATCGGGGGAACATGGCACCGTCAACTTGAGTTTAATGTGACAAGTAACAGTTGCAGTAAACAAATGTACTGAGGTAAAATCAACTTGAATGCTAATACTTTTAACTACAGATGATGTTAATACTGAAGTTGAAACAACATGTTAATTTCGGTCATAATTGTTCTTTAGCGACCGCTGTGGGATGGTGCTGAAAAACCTTTTGAGCACTGAAAACACTGCTGTCTATACAACACATCAGCCCCACCCCCCCACCCCCGTGCTGCCGCATATCTGCAACAACCTGAAGCATAACTCATAAAGCTGCTAGCCGGGGTTGTTTTCATCCGGTTGCAGAGCCTCCAGACTCCCCTCACTAACAGGTGCAGAGGCCCAAAGCTCATGCTCATTAACACAGCTCATTTCACAAGCACCACCACAAAGTCGTTACCATCCTGACACAGCACGCGTGAAACAACACATTATCACCCAATTAGCATGACCCCATGTCAGGCGCCTGTTTGACTGCAGACTTTCCCCTTCCTTACCCACCCGGACTGTCACCCTGCACAGCACGCGCGCAAACGGTAATGCTGTAATTCGTAAATTCATCATTAAAGTCTCGTTTTATTTAAAGCTCTTTTTCAATTTCTTTGCGAGAACATGTGCAAGAACAGTGCGCTCAAGGGAAGGCTAGGTTTGCAGATAAGTTTGGGTTGGGTAGTTTGTGAACGTAAGACTCATGACCTCAGTTGGCTGGCAGCCATCTGCTCATTCATCATGTTAAACTGTCCCAGGCTGCACACACTGGGTTCAGCCTGAAAAGCAGAACTCGTTGTAATTGTGGGATAATGTAAATGCGTTGAGTGTTTGTCAGTCGTCCGGTGTCCCAAGGGTCAGCAAAGATAAAACTGTTTCAGGTTCCATCCTTGTCAGTCCTGCATGTTTGAGTCCTGCGCAGGCTCTTTCACTCATCAGGAATCACCTTCTGACCTGTGTCAGGGCGCACTGAAGCCCATTTTCTGTCTCGTCTCCCCTGAAATGAAAAACAGAGGGCCGCTCTGTCGTCAGCTGGTAATAACGCAGCATTAGGTCCACATGGCCCGCTGATAGGCTCCCTGTTATACATTCAAACCTTTGATCCACACCAGCACATGTACAATTCTATCACCACTGTTGTTTTGTATTTAAGATGGGAAACTCTGAACGCCCGATGTGTGTTTGTGTCTGTATGCAGTCTTGCATATTTAGGAAAGTGGCTCCAACACTGTGGTTGTTTATATGATGATTAATATGATTTGAGCAGCAAGCAACCGTACATATGTTTACCCTGTTATTTGACTTTGTTTGACTGCTGTTAATGTTTGAAGAGTTCGTTCACATATACAGACACAAATCCCATTTTAAACCAAACTTAGTATGTGTGTTAAACATGGATAAACCTGCTAAAAATAAACAATTCACTCCCTTCCCATTGCCTCATGTACATGTATCCATAGGTCTGTCCGTCCCATTCTTGTGAATGCAATATCTCAAGAACACCCTGAGAGAATTTCTTTACATTTAGCAGAAATGTCCACTTGGGCTCTCAGTGATGGACTGATTAGACTTTCGGTAATTCTTGTTCTCTGGTGTGTCGCACTTGTGTCGCCAAAAAAGCCCCGGAATCGTGCCTTCAGTTCGCAGACGTTCAACGATCGTCATGACATCGCGTTGGAAGAGGGGCATCAGGTATCTGCCGATCAAAGCTGGAGCCGATAAATACCTGTGATGCAGAGTCATTTGAACACTGAAGATAAAAGCCAGATGTTAGCGGGTGTCAGCAAGTTTTTTTTAAGTCCAGAGTGGAAAGGGGCAGAAGGGAGGTTTCCAGATGTGTTTAGCATTGGGCTGCTGATTGACCTACTCCGCTCTGATTGAACAACTTTTTTTAAAGGCATTTTCATGGCTTTAGACCTTTTTACTTGCAGCAAAGGGGAAACAGGCCGGATTTGAACCCTTGCGAGGACACAGCCTCTACACATGGGGCACATGCTACAAACTGAGCTACAGGGGTGCCCAACTGCACAGCTTCCTTGTCCTGATTTCACTATACTGGCACTCTTGTTGCTTGTTTTTCACTGTGACAATCATTTTTTCCTCCATTTAGTTTTGATTACTTTTCTGTTGTTGAGTCAGAGTAGAAAATAAGTGTGTTCCTTTCTGCCAAGGCAATCAAAACGCTTGGTTGCAACTCTGCATGTCAGAGGATATTTGCATAAAAGTGAAGCCTCCCTCAGCCTCCCTTCCCCACGCAGCACCACCGGATGACTTTTGACTCTGTGCGTCAAGTTCACATTCCCAACGAACAGCATCCTGTGTCATTTCCACTGTTTTGCTTCTGTATTTGCGAGTGGGGCCGAAGCTCACAGCGCATACTTTTTTTCACTCACTCTTCCACATTTATTCTAATTGCAGGGTTCACGATCCACCGTTTGAAACATCAGTGGAAAGTTGGAGGGCCCGACAGTCAGAAAACATGCTAATAGTCTTCTCCGTTTCCTCTGTTTACAGGGTCTGAGTTTCCCCAAGACCCCAGTGTGCTAGCTACCACTTCATGGAACACCTCTAGTGATGGTAAATGCACACACATAAACACACACACTAACACACACACACACACAAAGCATGGCTCAATTTGAACACATCTCTAACAAACCTCTTCCCGGACGGCCTGTGAACGTGTCTGTTAAAATGCAATGCATGATGATATGTTCGCAGTGCCGTTAACGCACGGTGCGTTGAACTGTGACCCCCCCGTGTGCTTTCTAAAAATTACATTAAATGATGTGTTAAAAATTACACATCCTCTGTGAATGGTCACCTTCAGCCAACCAGACAACACCCCTTGTCCCAGCGTAGGCCAGTCGTGGAGGATAATTGGAGGAATGAATTACACATTGATCTACTCAACATGTGGGAAAACAGCCACAGGTGCACTGCATTTCCATAATTTCCACTGACCTACTTTTAGTTCTGTCTTTAGCAGCCATTAAGTGACCATCTTTTAAACCTTTTGCCACGTATAATCATCTAAGTATCTTTAAGCTTGACTTCTACGGTGCTCCCCTGACTTCATCAACTTGCTCAGTGAAAAGTTAAACAAAAACCCAAAGTTGTTTGCAGATGTGCTGCGGGAGCCGATCACATGACGGAGGTTGTAACGGAGCTGTGGTTGCAGACATTGAAGCACATTTTCTGTCTTCCGTCACAGGTAGAAATGTCCTTCATTTGTGTGGATTGCTTCTGAAAGAGGCCGTAGAGCTTATAGCTTTAATTTGTTGCATTCAGTGGTTTGTAAAATAAAACAGACATCAGAGATTACCAGACGTCGACCATTGACGCCTTTACGGAATTTATTCTGGTTTTTGACTGCCGAAAACATCTCTAGACATCGACTTTTATAGACCAGATTAATTGATAAACAGTATAGTCAGCAGTTGCAGTCCTACAGAGGATGCCCGCAATGAACCGAGGTACGCAGGGTGCATCGCATAGCTATCGTGCAAACATGAACAGTGTTAAAATAAGAAATACAAGTGCTTTCCTACCAAACTGTTTTTACATGCAGGGGAGAACTGAAATGATGAGCTCATCATCTCCAGGAGTTTCACATTCCAACAATGGCTCCTGCATTGGACAGGCTTGTTGGACAAGTCTTGTCAACAAGTCAGATTTAACATGCATGCCACCTGGTCCAAAACCCCAAGAAAATTGACTGTGGGATGCAATATGCAGACGAAATTGCCTTTTAAAGCTGCTTGGCTCTTCCACACAGGCTTGGTTAGCTTATTCCTTCCCTTCCTTGATCAAAAAGGATTTTTTTTTCCCCAGTTGATTGAAATTATGTCTTTTGTGGCGAGGATGGTCACGTCTCCTAGAGCTGCCCAGGTTTAGATCAGCAGATCCTGGTGGAGGGAGGATTTAATACTGCTGTTCTCCTGTCATCGCCGCAGGAACAACTGAGTCAGAACCATAAATGATTCTGGTTCAACGGTTCTGGCTATATTCTTAACACTGTTGCCCAGAGTTATCAGTCAAATCCTGCCTCTTCTCCTCTGGTTCCCCCTGGGCTTGGAGAGCCGGCATCTGCCTCATCCTCCACGAAGATATCCTAACTTGGAAGATCCTCAACATGAGACTTCATTGAACTTGACCTTCATTCCTACTCTCTCATTTAGTCGAGTTTGTTTAAGTCATCTCTCACAAAGCCAAGTCTCCCACAACATCCGCCCCACAGCCGATTCTGTGTACACAAAATACACAGGCTAAAAAAAAAAAAAAATGAGGACGGTAGTTTCTGGACATGATGGAGAAGTTTAGTCAAGATAATGATTATGGTGACAATCAAGGATGTTTAAAAAGTCATAAATACGATGAGGAGCAGCTCCAAACAAATCCTAGAAACAGCTCTGTTTTTCCACAACAACATAAAATATGAAAAAGGCGCACGCTTACCCCATGTGCTCACAGTAGTGTATCTGTGTGTGTGTGTGTGTGTGTGTGTGTGTGTGTGTCATTTGGAGCTCGGCCCCATGACTAACATCTGCTTCTTATCTGATGGATGGATGGTGATTGCACCACTTGTTTTGTCTGCAGGCGGGGAATGGTTTTGATTGACCAAGCAGACAGCATTCAGGTAGCGTGGCTCTATCAGTATGCATCAGTAGCAGGAAGTTATCATGCTGAAAGAGGCTCATTATTGGGCTGAAATCAGGGGTGATGATAGTTTACTGAACTCATTTTCCCCTGGGCTTTCTTTCTGTCTTTCTTTTCCTCTCTCTCTTTCTTTTTCTTTGTCTCATTTGGTCCATTTAGCTTCCCTCACTTCCTTTCCTCCCTCACTCTCTCTCCCTCCCTGTTGGAGCGCGACCCAACTTTAATGAAATTCACCTTTCGCCATAGCTGGCAGGGCTACAGTCCCAGCTCCTCAGTGTATCCTCAGAGTATGTTTAGTTAGCTGTGCGGCCACTCAGGTTTCTGTGCCTGCGTCGTGCTGAGGGCGGCCTGCTAGCACAGCTTTGCGCCCGTGTGACTTATTCAGCGTGTGTCCACGTACACATCACAAAAGGTGTTGCTCAACCCGTCCAGTGCGGAGCATGCAGAGTTTGTGTGTGTGTGTGAGTTGCGGTCGCGTGGGTGTGCGTGCGTTTACGTTCGTGTGCCTGCGCGGGAGCGTCGGATTGTACGTAAACCGCCGCGAGAAAATGCAGGCTGGTGACATGGCGACCATTTAGTTGACTGCCACATTAAAGGGACAGTCCGCCGCGACGGTTTGAGTTTCACAGTGCTCCTGGTGCCAAATACCACAACACTCACCACGAGACGATTACATACAGAGTGTCTTTGTTACACAGACACTGGCAGGACATCCTCCTGTTCTTTCTATTCCTCCACCTCACCTCGGTTCCCATCGTCTCCTCTCGTCTCTTCCCCCCTTCTTCTCCTCCCCACTGCTTTATTGTCAGTTATTATAACGGCTAATGAAGTGTGCAGGCCCACCCCTCCAAAGACCATTTTCTTTTCCATCAACTCAACTAATGAGACGGTGATAAAGTGACCCACTTGCCTTTGGCGAAGCACACTTTTTTTTTATAAGCGAATCTGTTCTCATTTAATATGCGAGGTGCTTTTTAGTTTTTAGATCATACGGTCAGACTCAACAGGCGCACGCAGGCGGTGAAGTGTTGCATCACCATGTAGGCAAGACTCGGTTCACTGCACTCATAGGCACAGATTCCCAGCAGATCCCTCGTGACTGCGTGTTGATGGTTGGGATATTTAAAAAAAGAGAGAGATGGAAACACACGCCCACACACATTAGGAAGCATACACACACACACACACACACACTGTTTCACACCCTCATGAAGACAATTGTGTCACCAGTAGCAGTGACCTCAGGTTCTACCAGTGTTTCACACGTCTGTGATCGGTGTCAGCTTCGCATATTGAGTGTGGCAGTTTGTTTTTGTGTGTGTAAGTGCGGTTGACGGAGGTGATGACTTGACTGCACGGAGTGTTGCGATATTTTTCGTGAGTCACATATGACACACAGCTAGAGCTGCCCTAAAAGCATGCATCTCTGAGTTTGGGGATTTTTACGTAAACAGATGTCATGCCTCTGTAAGACTACTGCATTTACAACCCCGGGACAGTGTTTGAAATGTAGATAAAAGCAGAATGCAATCCCAACCTAGCTCCGTTTACAAGGTTTTTGAACTGAACTTTTTGAAGAAAGGAGGACAACAATAAAATCTCAACCGGACACATAATCAAAAGAGCACAACACAATACAGACCAAAATGACGACGCCATCTCACCATTTATCACAGCTCCAGTTGGAGGCAGAGAGCAGTATCAGCAAAGGTCAACACAAATCTTAGTAATCCTGCTATGGATGCAAGAGTATATCATTTAGTTTTACTGCAAAATGATTATAGTTAAAATAAAATAATACAGTTAAATACAGGATTCGTACGGGTGCTTGAAGTCCTTGAAAGTGCTTGAATTTCAATGTTGTGTTTTCAAGGTCTGAAAAGTGCTTGGATTTTAGTTTAAGTGCTTGAAAGTGCTTGACATTATGACTCTGTGTCTTGGCAACATTGGGATCAGACTGGATAGTTTTCTTATTACAAGCAGAAATAAAATCAGTGTGTGTGTGTGTATGTATCATCACACATGCAGCCTGGTAGCAATAGAGAAGGACGGCTGAGGAGAAGGTGAATTTGATGCAATTTGGACTGATGACACGTTCAATATTAATAAACTTTGATGAATAAGCGAAAATCTTATTAAAGTTTATGTCAAAAAAGAAAATTACAGGGTGCTCTCAGGTCTCTCTTTGGCCCGGTGCAAGTGTACCTGAAGAACGCCAAGTGGCTTCCTTTTTTTGGATAAAACTTTGTGTTCTCCTTTAATTTCTAAAGTTTTTGCTATCATGAAACATCATTTTAGATGTTTACAGCATAATACAATGTACATAATTGTGATAAAAAGTTAAAAAAAAAAGTAATCATGAGTATATATATTCCTGTAGATGTGTATTTTACCCCAGCGATAACGTGCTGGAACATTTTGTAAATGACCCTTAAAAGTGCTTGAAAAGTGCTTGAATTTGACCTTGAAAAATGTGTACGAACCCTGTAAATAAATGATGAGATGTCTTTGCAGTAAACCTTGTTTTTCTCTCAGCAATGATGACAGATTGTTTCACACTTAACGTAATGGCCCATTCTGAAATTTTGAAGACTTAAGACTTTGACTTTGTGTAAGTTGGTTAATGTGACATGTTCAGTGTAAACAACACAGCGGAGAAAAGTGCAACGAGAAAATCTTTTTCCTTAAAGAAACTGGCTCCATGCCTCCCCTCTCAGGCTCCTTTCCGCTTGTCTCGTGACATTTAAAGTGATTACGAATGTTAACATAATCGGCCCTGACAGTTTAAATGGAAAATTAAAAGCAAAACAGCTGAGTAAACAAGTTATGAGAAATGAGCGATACAAATTAACCGTCGAGGGCTGCTGCAATATATCATTTGTGCTTTTGCATTCCCTTCCATCAGAGCGAGCTTCTTGGGTCATAATCATATCAGAGTTTGACCTGGCTCTCAATTATGAGGAACCCGCTATCTGACCACTTGTGTTTTTATCGGATTTTACCTTGATAATCCATTTTCATGGCTTGTTAAAGCAAACAGACGACACAGGGGTCTGTGTGAGTGTATTACATTTTCTTTAAGTGTGTGTGTGTTGTTGACTGAATGAAATGATGGAGGAGTAAGTAGATGGGGACCGATGGGAAAGGGAGAGAATGAAAGTGGGGGAGGCGGGATGGGTGAGACTTGGAAACCATGTCATTATGACTGTAGAAATAGAAAAGATGGATTTTTATTCTGAGTCCTGATCTTTCTAATACGGTCTTGATGTTTTTAATATCAGTTTTTGACTTAAACATAGACTTGCTGGAGGCTGTGTTCTGACTGCAGTGCGGTAGAAGAGAAGAGACGGTAATGTGAAGAGACGGAACTGTACAAATAACAGAGTGCGTGTGTGTGTGTGTGTGTGTGTGTGTGTGGAGAGAGAAAGGAGGACAGATAAAGAGTGTGTGAGAAGGGAGAGAGTTGGTGGTGCTGGTGCGGTCAGTGGTGGGAGTCTCCTCATATTGTCACACACTTGTTAGTACCACATTGCTGTGTTTAGCTCAGCGGAGCTTTAGGGAGGACAGAGTGTGTGTGGGTGTGTGTGTGTGTGGGTGTGTGTGTGTCGTGCACTGCAGCAGAGACTTGAGTGCACACAAACAGAGGCCGTATGCCCACTTGTCTTTTTCCCAAACACATCGTAGGCGCTCGTTTTACACACCCCATGACGATATGTCAGAGGAGCTGCACGTACAACCACAAGGTATGCTGCTATGGCGACGGAGAGGACCGAGTAAGGGCACCAGCACGCTCCAAGCAAAACGTTCGCTACGGTTCATAACATGATCCTTTCACCTTAATCCGACCTCTGTCATCTGTGAGCTCGATCGCTGATTGTTTGAGCAATTACCAGGCATCAAACTCACCAAGTGGGGTTAAATCTGGGTTTAATCCATACAGTGGGACGTCAAGAAAAAAAGCGGAAATGGATTTTGAAGAAATACGTATGCACACATACTGCGCCGGCAAATGGGAGAGGTGACTTGGAGTCATATCTTTGTGAGTGCGTGTCCAACACAGAACAATAACAACACAGAGACCACACCCGTCTTCTAAGGCCTTTGTTTGAATCTCAACTAAACAATTGTGAAGTTTCGTGACTGCGTCTGGCAAGCTTGGGACGCTACCGCGCTGACAAAATCTGTACACAGAAACAGAGACGTATAAACACCTGTCACAGAGCTCAAAACTGCTTCTGTGGACGTTCTCGCTGGAAAAGGTGTCTCCAGGACCACAATGATGACAAACACACACACACACACACACACACACACAGACTCACAAGACACACATGAAAACATTATCAGCCGACACTGTCACGGCTGGTGGTTAGCAGTAACTTAATAATCCCTCTAGGAATAGGTTGTTCATTCAGTCAGGTGTCCCGAGAACGGGCAATTTTGATAAATTCCAGTAATCATCATGATTATCTCCCTTTTACATGGCAACATTAGAGTCACTGTCAGCAGATAACTTTCAACTAAATCAAATCTTGACCTCAACAAATTAGCTGTCTTGGAGACACATGAATGTTTTCTGTTGACCTTAGAGGAATAACTGCCTGACAGGCTTGATTCAGGGCAGAAAATCTACCTGCACACACAGCTTCAAACCCACGATTAAAGGAAGAGATTTGTGTTTCGATCACCTTTGAGTTCTAGTATTGTGTTTCTCCCGCTGACTTGCATCTTTCACTGTATAACTATACTTTAAGGTCCAGCATGTAGGATTCAGTGGCATTGAATTAAGGAAACACTCTTTAATTTCACCCTTTTGATGGCCACAAAAAAGAAGCCCCCCCCCTCGAGAGTCGGTGTAAGTTTGTCCCTTCTGGGCCACTGTAGAAACATGGCGGTGCAACATGGGGGAACTGCTCTTTTCTTAAATATTAAAGGCTCATTGTTAGGTATTGAAAACGCAAACCATTTCTCTTTTCAGTTGACTATACATGAAAGTTATGAATATTATGTTCCATTTCTGCCCCCTAAGTCCTGCACACCGGACCTTTTTGTAGTGTACTTTTCACCTAAACGACAGAGACAGAGGAGAATCAGATTAATTAGGAGAGCAAAACAATGCTCTTGTGGGGGGGGGGGGCATGTCAGGAAGACAGACCGGGCAACTGTGAAATGTGTTTTGTGACCTGTATGAACAGAATACCAAATTACAAAGATGTCATTTTTTTAGTGGTGTGTCCAAAGTTATGCTGGCTCTGTGCAGGGACGCCTTTCCTAATTACTAAAATATTTAAATGTGTGGGTGTCCGTGCATATCTTTAAGTGTGCGCTTCTGTTTTCACTCCTCAGCCTCTCCATTCACACAAATTGAAGCTTGTGTGACTCCTATTTGCGATTCCTCTGTATGTGTTTTTCCTCCTTTGTTTGTTTTGGCCGGTTCGTGTAACCAGCAGCATTTCTGCATACTTAAGATGGGTTTTGGGGTTGAGGAAACTTTCCAGAGGTTTTTCTTGACATTAACACCAATGTTTTCCCTGCACATTAAGCTCTTAGGTGGCCCTCCAGATTGTTTTCTTCTGACCACCTTGAGGAAAAATGCGGTCGTGGAGATAACCACGCAAAAAATGTTTTGCTTTGTCTTTTCCAAGCCCTTCTGAACGACAGTGGAGAGGTATCCACAATGGTTTTGGAAGCCTCAGGTTCACTTAGTTTGTTCTCCTTCAGGGTTTTTTGCTCACAACACAGGTGATGTTGCCCTCATGAGCTGAGACACGAGCTGTGGAAAACCCTCTGGCATCAAGCAGCCATGATGAAAAATAAAATTAGGTGTCACCACAGTGGCAACCGCAACGTAACTTGCAAAACCAGACCTTGAATATGTGTGTCTGAAAACACTGAATTGTTTTACCACTTCCTCTGAAACAGCAGCATGTTTTTTTTTTTTTTTCCAATCCAGCTCTTAAGTAGCGCAGAAAGTGTTGTTTGATTTATACCTTAGTTCTTGGCCTTGTGTAATACAATATTTTCCCTCCCCTTCTGTCTTTGTGTCTCTAAATCATCTCACTCCTGATGTTTCTTCTCACTTGGCTCCCCTTTTTATGCGTTTATCCCCTCATTCTGACTCTCTCCTCACTCTTTATCTCCCTTGAATTCTTTCCTCTCATCTCTCCTCTGCCTCCTTGTCTTCAAAGGGCCCTTCTTCATCCGCCTCGAGGCCCCCATGAACAACATCACCACATCTCTGGGCCACACGGCCGAGCTCTTCTGCCGCGTGGCCGGCAACCCGCCGCCTACTGTGCGCTGGCTGAAGAACGACGCCCCGGTGGTGCAGGAGCCGCGACGGATCTCGTACCGATCCACGCCCTACGGATCACGCCTCCGCATCCGCAACCTGGACACTACTGACACAGGCTACTTCCAGTGTGTGGCCACCAACACCCAGGGCACCGTGTCCACGACGGGCGTGTTGTTCGTCAAGTTTGGTAAGGGAACTTAAAGTCCGTGCACCTACAGCTGCTAGCGAAGCATTTTTAAAACTTACTGGCATGCAAATGTCACCGTGAAGCAGCTTTGTGACGAGTGTTTTACGCACTCACTCAGACGAACAGTCATATTTTTTCCTCCCTTTTTTTCCCTGCCATAGATCTGGCTCCTTTTAGCAACAGTGGTCTTGAGTGATTCTTGCTTGTAGCTGGCAGCTCGTGCAGGGAGAAATCTGGGAGCAATATTGTTTATCCTGTTGTAAAAAAAAATCCCCTTGTCTTCTTTTCCAGATCCACTCCCTACACCTCTGCCAGGAGGGACAACGTAAGTTGCTTTTCCTCCATCCATTTTTCCCTCTTTCAGTCTGATCGGGCTGTACTTCTCAGAATGCATACGGGGGCTGAGTAGGACTCACATGTAAATAGCAGCAGTGTGACACGCGTTGTTGCTTGAAAATCACAGATGTATACTTCAACAGAGCTCCTGCAAGCTCAACATCTGCGTACCCCTTATGGAAACATCACGCGGGATTCGCCTCTTCGTATTTGAGAATCATATTTTTCAGTTGGATTGAATATTTTCACATGTGAAAAGAAAATGATTTCGCATGTGAGCTTGATATTTTCACAAGCAACTCACATGCAAATGCTCATTTTCACATGTCAAATCTACATCATCACATATGAATTGCATACATTCATATGTGGTTGGTTTGTTGTTATATGTGGATTAGAATTTCCACCTGTGGCAAAGAAACATGGCACATGAAATCCCCTAAAGTTTGTTTATTTTCACCCATTTTCACATGTAAAATGTTTTAAGGTTAACATAATGGCACATGTGATCTGAGCATTTTCACAAGTAATTGGGTTTTTTCAAATGGAAATGACCACATTTTTCGTATGTGAATGACATGCATTTATCTTTGATTGGCTTATGTACTATTGGTGGTAACGGCTACGTTTTTTTGATTTGATTACTAATACATAAATCTCCGCATGACGTTGCCAGATTTAGTGAAATGCATACCCGGATCACAAGAGGAAGATAAACTTATTGGATTTGCCATCTCTACAGATAAGCATTTGTTGGCCTGTTTCAGTTGAGTCCACAATAGATACAAATTTCATTCCAGAGAACAGGACTCATGACTTTATAGATAAACTAAAGTAACAGTTCAGTAAACAGACTACATGGCATTTATTGACGCTGGCGAGCGTCGAGCCAGCCAAAAAGTCCTTCCAGAATTTTCATTTTGTAATTGCTCAATTTATGACAAGACTCAGTCTGTAATTTTACATTTTATTGCTCCTGGTCTCAGTGTGGCTGTATGAATATTCAGTAAGAGCCTTGAAATCCTTCTGACCAACCACCCCACCTCACGTGGTTCACATTTGAATATAGACTGTGTACACTCAGAAGGGGGCCGCAGCTGGAATGTAGACGGGGGACGGGGCTGTTCACCAATCACAGCTCAGGGTTTAAAGCAGATGTTGATGACTGTAATAACACCATAAGCAGTCTATAACACACAATTTGGATGTTGTTAAGTCTCGATTTAAAACCTGTGCCTTTCATTACATTTCAAGGCAATAATGAAGTTAAAATAATTAAAAGTAAATATCCTGTGTGTGCTTGTGAGTTTAGTTGAATAGCTTAAATCTCCCTAGAATATTCCAACCTAAAGTGAGCAGTAGAGAAAATGACCCACATCTGTCTCTCTGGTTTCTGTTACATAACCTTTTATAGCCGTCCAATTAGCTGCCAGCTGTGTGAATGTACAGCAAAACCAGCCACAGTCCTGATCCCTTAACACGAACATGCGTGCCTAATCAAATAGGATCCGAGTGGCAAATGCAAGCAAACGATGCAAAATGTCAAGCATCTAAATATACATTCCACTAAAACATTTTCATGTTGTTTGTAAGAAAGACAGAGACTGTCCTACGTCCTACGGAGGGGAAAACGATCTGTGCCACGATATGCGACGGGCTGAAGTTTTGCGTTGAATGTCTGTAAAAATGCACAAAATGCAGTGTAGCAGCGATGTATTCTTTTTTTGCGTTGTGTGGCACAACCTACACATTTACTTTTTTTACATTTTTTTACTCTGATGACAAACAAACCAATTCACATCAGGTCTCACAGCCGACGTCCCAGGAAAGTTTGCTAAAGCACAAAATGAATTATTAAGCTAATAGATGGGGGGAAAAAAATGACTCGGCAACAAACTAATATCATCACAGAAACATTTGACACTGCACAGCAGCTTTGTGGCATTTTCCTGTTGTTTGCTAGAAGGTAAAGGTGAGGGGGAGGCTCCTTCATGCAGTACAAATTCGGTGGAGATGAGTTTTCCTCTCAGTGCTGGGAGGGACCTATTTGTGCTCTGTCTCTAAAGTAATGCTGCGCCCGACTCCAACTTTTGTTTGTGTCTGGCGAGCTTCCTCTGCTTTGTGTTGACGTCTCCACAGTGGTAGGGATAAAAAACGTTCTCAGTTCGTTTGATTCTCACAGGATCAAAGCAGATTTTCCCCAATGACATTATGGCAAGGCCCAGGGCCACGTTCCATGCGGCGTCCCGTGAAGCAACACTGCTGGCACAAAGTACATATCGGACACCTACTAAATGCACTCGCGCGCTGACACGACTGCACGCACGTACGCACACATTTTAGCATGTACGAGTCCTCCTTTTCAAACATCTGTTTCTACCATTCCATTGTTTACATGTTTTTCATTTTCATTTCCCCCCCTTAAAATTGCAGCTTGATTTGTAGATGAGACAGTTGGCTCAAAAGAAATGCGATTTTCTCTCTCGGGAACGACCGATAAAAAAGGAAAAATCAAAGACGAGGGCAATGTGAAAATGCTGGTAATAAAACTAAATGGAACAATGAGTGCGGATTAGAACAAAGGAGGATGTGATCTGGGCTAAATGACACAAATATCTTTGAAACTGTTGCTACATGACCAGAGTAAACAGAGCGAAGAGGCAGTAGTGTCAACTTCTGCTCAAACAACCAGGATGCACCTCACCGTACCGGACCAATAAACACTCCCACTGATAGGTCAAGTACTGCGAGCTAGGCGGGGCTTGATTTTGTCAACAAACAATGTTTTATTACAGCTAAACCATACAAGGAAGAGGATTGTGGGTCGTACAGTTTGGTTGGAGTTTTTTCAGCCTCCATTTTCACGGTAGATGAACAAATGGCAGCGACTTCCAGTTCATGATTCCATTGCAGCTAAACAGTAATGCTAAGCTGCGTTTCTGAGGCCGATAAATAGGCCATGTAGTAACAGATGACGTGTTTTGGTGGATTTTTGCAGAGCAACGGAGCGAAGTTCAACATTGTTCCTTTGCATATGCTGCTGTAATTGTAGTGATACAAAGCTGGTTGATAGCTGGCAAAGTTCCTGTGTAGTTGTGTACCTTTAGATTTCCTTCTAACAGCCCAATATGAACATATTGGAGTCAGTTGTTGCAAGAAAATAACTTTAGTGAATGCACGCGCACATTTTTCATGCTATAATTGTTTATGAATGGCCAATCAATTGGATCTGGTACAATTAAAACCACCATTATTATCAGATGTATTTATTTCTGTGCAAGGTTATTGTTTAATGAAATCCAACTGAAGCTTCAGACTGCTTTAATAGAAGCATCGGAATAATTCAAAAATCATTAAAAACAGCTTTAACACACCAGACGCTACATCAGACTTTGTAAGTTTGAATAATTAAGTTCTCCTTGTGCTGTTTTTTCTTTTTTTTTTTTCTCCTGCCAACATGTGAGGGAAAGTGCTGCTGTTGACTGAAGACCAGCAAGCAATCTTGCTTCTCATTGCAGTCATTACAGACTTCATTTAAATGGACAGGGGCCTCCTTTGACAGCGGCGGGGCTGCGGCGGTGGTGGGCCGATTGTCACTGTTGCTCATCATTAGCGCCACAGTTAACCTACTAGCTGTAAAGCAGGATGGCAGGCCGTCAAGAAGACAGGGTCAACTAATGATGACACGTGATGACCTGCGACTGCTTACCTCATGCCACAGCTGTCCAAACGGCAAAAACCTGCAGCTCCTGGACTCAAAAGTTTTCGGAAAAAGACGTCTGGTCCAGAAGCAGTGAACGTGAAATATATATATCAGTCTGCACGCTCCACAACCTGTGTTTGCACCTCCCCTCGCCCCCGTGTTAAGCAGCCAGAGTTCCAGAGAGCGCTGCGACTTCCGTTTTCTTAGCCACAAATATTACTCACAAATTTGGGGGGAAAATTTCTTGCCACCCACCTTGTAGAACCTGAACATAACATGAGCTTCACGTCCTCAGTGTTGTCTTTGCTTCGCTCTTTGCTCTGATTTCCATCCCCTCTGCGTCAGGCTTAAGTGTACACTTTGTGGTGTGTGGGACATTACAGTTTGTGTGTGTGTGTGTTTGTAGGGCTGGGTTTTGAAAGTAGCCACAGGCAAACTTAAAGCTGACAGCATGGAGGTTTCAGCTACAGTTTAAGCAGACTGTGTTCAGTGTGGCTGCATGAGACCAGAGCAGAAAAGTACAGCAGCGCAGATCAGAAACGCAGGAAGGAGGAGACAGAAGGATGAGGGCAGGAGAGGAAAGTCTGAAGCGTGAACTTTTCCTTTTCCTTTAAAGCAGACATTTTCAGATTCCCTCCAGATTTTTTTTTTAAAGGCTTTCAGCACGTCCATCAAGACAGGTTTAGAAGTCAGCCCTTAAGTCTGTCAGAGTCTCAGGTCCATGGGGGCAGGTCTAGATCAAAGTCTTTCAGGTCTCTGAAAATCTGGATTCTGACCATAAAGATGACACAGAATTTTCCATCCAAGCAAGTGTTTTCTACGTAGTTGAGAAAAAGTCTTCGATTTGATACATGGGCCTAATAATTAAAGGGAAAGTCCACCAATTTTACATTATAGAGTTTGTTTACAGGTCTTGGCTAGTACTGCTGCACATGTGAAAAAAGTAATATAAAGCCTTTTGTGGCTCCAGAGGAAGCTGCATGTAATCTGAAAAACTGACTCCAGTGATGTCACTCAGTGGTTAAAGTTGCACTCTGGGTAATATAGGTGCAGGGTTGTGAAAAGCAGTCCACTGGTCTAGCATTACTCTTATGCCTTTTTTTCCATCACATCTGCCGGCCTGGCTTTACTCGCTTTGACTCGGCTGCCGAGCCCGGCACGACCACAACTGGCCCACCTGCTTATGGTATGTCTTAAACCAATGACGTACTGCTCTCAGTGCAGTACTATCGAAGAATCCCTGCTAACCAAGTGGCTCCGCTGATTCAGTTACAAACACGTTTCATTTTCTATAACTTCTTCACAATAAAAGCCCCCCTTTATTGAAAACTGGGAGAAACCGCTAGGAAAATCTGTCCAAAACACATTTATCTGCCAGCACCTCTGAAGTTCACTATTTAACTCTCATTTGTTAATCTGTAGTGAAACTGAAATAAAGTATTACACTGGTGTTATTTAACAGAGGGATAAAATGCCAATCATGGTTAAAAAGAACACCGTCAGTGTCGACGAGGCTTTAAGAGGTCACAGCTTCTGGCCAACTTGGATAAGGGAGTTCTATAAATTTACTCAGTTTCTCTCAGCAAGAAAGAGAAAAAGAATATTTCCCAAGACGGAAAACTTTTCCTTTATATCTCCTCTCACAGCAAGTCCAAGTCAGACTAAGCCCACACTCTCACATACACAACTCTAATTTCTAATCCAGAGTGTTGGGTGATTAACTACTGTAGTCGCCGCCAGTTATCACCAGTTCACCGTGCCCATGATCCTCCCATGGTCCCCTTCCCTCTCCCTCTCCCTCCCTCCCCTCCACTCCACGTAGATGTTTTAATAGAGCCAGAACAAACACGGGGTGAGGGGAAAAAGTCTGGCCTGCCAAACTCAGACCCCCAAATTTCTCTCGCTCTCTGTGCGCTGCCACACTTCCTTCATTTGCAGGGGGTGGGGGGGGGAGAAAAGCGCGATTGAGACGGCGGGAGGGTGAAGGGAGTGAAAGAAAAACAGTGTTAGCAGGGAAGGAGGAGGATGGTACCATTAACACCCAGGGCTGCATGTTGTTCTTTGATTTCCAGGGTCGGCGGCGTTCAGGTGCGATTAACTATGTGGGGGCGACGGGAGGTTTCGCTGTAAGCTCAGATCAGAGACGGTTAATAACTCCTCGCCGACGCCTGACGGAGCAGCCCAGAACTGTCCACACACACCCTCTTCTTCACCTCCCTTTTCTTTGAGCCTGCATGGTTGTTTTTCTTACAGTTGTTTTTGCACTTAAATGAATCAACGGGATTAATTAGAGCTTCATAAGACACGTTTGGCCGGCTGGGCTGAAACTTGAACTGACTTTTTTTCCCTTTCTATCCGTGCTAGAGCCATTTGAATGAGCAAAATAAATGACAATTTTGCATGAAACTTATCATGATTTAATGAGATTTATCTATAGCGGGGGGGACTATATCTACATATGGAAATGGATACAACAAGGAGTTTACTGAGCAGTGTTGGTGCTGCCGTGTCGTTTTGGGGCTACCTTTTGAGTTCTGTCCGTTTCTTACAAGTGACACCTTTATACGATAATAACAATGCATAAAATGACCGGTATTGCTTATACCTTCACACCAAGAGAGAATGATCCCACAACAGTTTTGGTGTCTTTCAGCTCATTGTTTTGTTTTTTTAGCATGTCGCTGGTGAACATAGCGGAGCATGTAGCAATGGAATTTTTGACTGCCTTTCACTTGGTGGCCAGAAGCATGACTCTAAATTAATGTCAACGTTGTCATGTGTCTGTATTGCTAATCTGCTGAATGTGTCAATATAAACTTTGAAGGGACGGGTGTGTCAGCGTTGTCCGCTGCTCCCAAGTGGCCAAAAAAACACACATTAACTTCATTACTTAAAGATTTCTTGCATGATTTCCCAAAACACAGTTGCTTCTATAGTCCTATAAATGTTGACTTAGTTTATATCTAGGTTTTTTAATCTGACAGCAGCGATAAACAGGCTTTATGCAACACGGCAGCTGATCTCAGCCTCCGTCTGTGTTTATAATAGCGGGGTTTTCTCCCTGTTTGAAAAGATTAATACCACTACACCCTGGCTGTCAGGTCTGTTTAAATTTCTCAAAACTTTCCCCACCACTTTTCTCTCAGCACTCGTGAAAAAAAAAAGCAATTACAAAAATAGCTGCTTTCTTTTTTTTCTTTTTCTTTTTTTTTCTTCTTTTCCCTCCACCGTGCCTCCTGTGCTCTCGCTCCTCTGTCCACTCTGCGCTGGAGAATAAAGAGCACGAGTGTAGCACGGAACAGAATCTCATTACTCTTGTTATTCTGCCTTCTTCTTTTTTTTTCGTGTGTGACTTTTTTCTGACCTTTCTGCCCCTTGCTTATCTTCAGTTTTCCTGCCATTTGCTTCGACCCACATCCCCCTTTTTATTTGTTAACAAACATAATCACTGACAGTGTGCACGGCTGTTCTGCTCGTCATCACCCTCCTGTGTGGACGGAGAATCAAGCAATCACACGTATCTGAAGGTGTTGGCTTGTCATCGATTAGATTTATATGTATGTATCCATGCGTATAACTACATGTGTAATACAGTAAGGCCTTTATTTACTTTCTGTAAACCTGCAATTAATTTGCCGGTCGGGGTGTAACTTGATGACTCAGATTTTCGCTAATCAGGTGTCACGCAGTATAAACACACATACAGTATGACCTTTCCTGCTTGTGTGTGTGTGTGTGTGTGTATCCTGTAGGCTTGCGTGTGTGTGTGTGTGTGGCAAGAAACCAACTAACACAGGGTGAATCGCTCTGTAATTAGGCAGCTGTCAACACACTGGATTAAATTGAATTCGGAGCTGACGTGAAAAGGGGGCTGTGGGGCCTGCGTTGTCGTCAGCCCGCTGGCTATCCAGTTATACATTCGCAGCATCAAAGAGTTAAAAACGGAGGTGTGAATTGACTGTAGCGTGTGCTTGTGTGTGCGTGTGTGCGTGCGTGTCACCTGCAGCAGTGCCCCCGGCTGATTGACAAATTGGTTTAAGAAAGCAGTTTCCAAAATGTGTAATGACTTGAAGATGTCACACTAACTTGATTTTGAAGCTCGCTCAGGCTTGCTCCAAAGGTATTCGGTGCTACAATGTGTGCGCACGGTAATCCTAATAGATTTATTGACACTTTATGGAAATGTCTTATTGTTTATTTTCTGCTGTATAGCAGCTATTGTGAAAGACTTGTAGCTGGCGTGTCTGTGTGATTACTTAGGGATCTGATTTATTAAGAGGTCAGGTAATTACACAATCGTTGCCTTCAAAGGCTTGTTGTGTGGGTGTAGGTGGATGAAGGGTGCCAACAAGGGTTTTATCTGGCAGAGATCTGAAAAGCATCCAAAATCCTCATTAGTGAAGTAACAACATGTCAAAGCGTTTACCTAAGCTGCAATTGAACTCGTACTTGAGATAATTACTTGGGGAATCTCGCTCTGGGCTATGTTTTGCATCATCACTCTACAGATCAAGACTGACGGGCAAATCAACGAGCTGACTGAGCAATCAGCTGACGGGGGGCATTTTGCATGCCTCGCTTCCTGTGTGGCATAAAATACAAGTCGCAGCACGGTAATTGTCTCAAAGAATATCACATGTAAGTTCGATGCGCACACAGGTAAAACTCCCTGTACGGTCCAGTTAAAGTTTACCAGTTATTGCCAGATGTTGAGTTGATGTATGAATTCATTAATATAGAGCTTCTCCCCTGCAGTTTTCTTTGTGGTGCCTTCATGTTTTTCTGCTGGCGTCCTGTGAGAAATACAGTACATAGGTAATATAATTAACTTCCCAACCACAGTTTTTTTTTTACATAGCAGCACCTCTTAATTTACCTGCCCCCCTCAGAGATTTACAGTTTTTCCAAACGGAACATGTTCCCCTGATCCCTCTTTATAGACCTCTTGGTAAACATGCTCATTCACTCTCAAGATTAATACCGCTCTCATCACCAGCAGCTGGTTTGATTTGCTTAGCTTTGCACAAAGACTGTGGAAACAACAGCTATTTGTGAGCACCATCTGCCTGCCAGCACTGCTAAATCTATTTAGTGAGAGGTTATATCTTGTTTGTTTAATCCGCACAGAGACTGAAAACAGTTCAACAAAACAGCTCAGGGTGACAATATTAGTTATAGTCTGACACACGGACCCCCTTGAAACCACAAATTGGTATTTTTACCCTGTGTGTATGGATTGAACATGGGCGTTTAACATTCATTACGCTTGTTTAGAGGTGCTTGAAGATTTTGTTACTCTCAAACAGGGCCTGGCTGGCTAATTCTTGCATTTCCTGTTTTTTGGTGTAAGCTTGGCTTACTGGCTGTTGGCGGTCGCTTCATATTTAGGATACTCTCCTCAGATAAGTCTCAGCAAGAAAGTTAATTAGTCTGTTTTGCAAGACTGGCACACTGCAGTAAGCATCTTTGATAAATGACACGCCCTCCCTACTGTAGGTGCAAAAATGAGGCGCAAAAGTTAAATGTGGCGCTGAATGTCAAGCTCAAGGAGACTAGCCGGGGAGGTTTGAACCCTGGTCCGCCACTTAAAACCAGTCTCCCCCCTCAATCTGTTCTCAGCAAACAGAGTGAGCTGTCTCTGCTCACAATAGGCTCTCGGCTCTGACTGTGAACGCTTGTGTGCCGCATTGAGAAACTCTGGATTTCGGTTTCACTTCGCCTCACCTCAGTGCCAGTGTCAACAGTGCTGTGGTTCTCAGATGCTGGCCAGGATTGATGATGATTTGCTCCACACCACAAGCATCGCACCCATTCAGACGGAGGGGGATGACAGGCCCACTCAAGTTTTGGATGCGCTGCCCCCGTGCCACTTCAGCACTCCACATCAGACTGACACAGGGCGTTCTGCTTAACTTATTTCAATTTGGGATTCGGTTAAGAAAAATAAGTATTTCACTCTGGACTCTCTTAGACCTATTTGGACCTGCCAGCAACAGGCTCAGTACCAGTGGAGTTTTTTTCTCAACCCATAGGTCAACCGAGAGCCAGAGCAATACTATCTGCAGTATTCCCAAATTACCTATTAGTCCTGTTGGGAGCCAAACGTGAAAATGGATAGAACTGTATTGGCAAAAGTTAAGAAAGGCATTCTGTCAGTGTTTTACATTCACTTTTAGATCGGTTTTCAATTGTTAAAGTGAAAAACAGGCAACTTTTCCCCCTAGTCTGAGTAGAAACTAAGGATAAAACTTCAGTTTATTCATTCATTTCGTGTAATCGAGATGTGAGAGTAGATGTAAATGGTGCCAGGCTGTCGGCCTCACTGGATCACCCGATTTCCCCGGGATTTTTCATGCAGTGTGTCCGACAAAATTGCATTTAATAGTGAAAGCAAAGTTTATAGGGAACCAATTTGAAAAATGATGGAGGTTATGTTTTCACCTGTGTCAATTGGCTGCATTTCCAGTTGAATGTTTTCGTATTTAGCTACAATGGTACAAATATGTTAAAAGGAATCCCAAAGACAGCCTATTGAGACTTGTTTCACCTCTGTCCTCTGTTACTTTGCACCTCCGGAACAACTTTTTTCCCCCCCCTCCTGTCTCAGAAGGCTTTTACCCTCACACAGTCTCACATATGCACACTTGCAGTTCTAAAACACAGTGAGTCAAAGAACTGCACACGCGGTCACTCCGACAAACCCTATCTCTCACACATGTTTAGTTAAGTCCACTGTGGGGTTTAATTGCCGCCTTGTTGTGGATTCTTTTTAGCACAGTGCTGATTGATTGGGGACCCGGGCCCTAATATGGCTCATCAGGGACTGGCCCTTTGACATGGCCCGGTCCCAGGGCACCGGCACTGTTTGAAACCAGAGATCCCACCACGGCCCCCCTCCCACAAGCCTGGATGCCTCTCTGCTAAATGCTGCCCAGGTCAGGGGGCTTCACACGCATACAGGCAGACACATGTGAACACTCACACGTGGGGACTGTCATGATGTGTAGACGACTTTAACCATTAAAGTAATTTACATTATTAGACGTTAGCGAGAGCTCCAGTCTGCCTTTACACCGTTTACCACACACCGCGTACTTCATGCACAAGTCATTATGAACACAGCTTTCACACTCAGCTTGGACAGGGCCCACTTCCTGTTTCCTGTTTCCCAGAATCCCCCGTGTCTGTCTGTTGGTGATCCCGGTGGCAGGTCTGGTCAAGGTCAGGTCTGGTAAAGTCTGTGCTTTAAAAAAGTGTGTGTGTGTGAGTGTGTGTGCGTGTGTGAGTGTGTGTTCGTGCAAGTGAATCACGTTTTCTCCCTGTGGGTTACAAGGCATAGATGGGGTTTGTGGGGTTTCCCTGAACTTTGCCCTGAACCTCCCATGAACATGCACACACACACACACACACACACACACACACACACACACACACACACACACACACACACACACACACACACACACACACACACACTCCTGCAAAGAAAAAAAAACACACACATACATGCAGACATGGAGGCACAGAGAGTGTTCTTTCTTTGCCCTCGGTGTTGGTGTTAGAGTGTGTGAGAGGAACAGAGGGAGGCACAGTGTTACCTTGAGTATTTCTAGGTATAAAAAGAGGCTTTTGTTTGCTGTTTGGACTTGTAACCTGTGAGCCTGAGCCAGGGGATGTTAAGCAATTTGTAGAGCTTAAGATGATGTATGCAGTTTGATCCAGAGCGAAAAGGGATGTCCATTCATCTGAAGTAAGCTTATCAATCGGTTCTGGATTTATTGGACCTGGCGCCTTCCAAATTGCACGCATATGACCCGGGGGGACATTTTAGGTTGCGATGCGGCAGAATGTCAGTACTCCGCATTTAGCTCCCACGTCTTCTTCAGAGAGAAGTTATGTTTGGATGTCAAGTTCAGACAACGGTGGAACTGTTCAAATGAAGACAGATGTGGCGCTTCATCGGATCCACATTACAAGCATCTTGCTTGCTTACTGATGGGATAAACAAAGCTATTCCTCTTTAGAGGGACACACACCGACATGAAAATAAACAACACTTTGATATATTATGAATAGCCTTTTTAGAGTCAAACTAAACAGGAATTTTTTTTTCAAGGTTTTATAATCGAGAGCCATCATCATTTCACATCCTCTCGTGCTCTGTGTACTTTACCCATACAGTGTCTCCTCAGCAGTCCTCTCCTGATCTTGTGCCCCTTTTAAATCCCAAGCTAACAGAAAAACGTATTCATAACAGTATTGGTTTATTTTATCTGTCTGGAGGCATCCTGAGGGCTCAGCAAGCCACTCTGTACCATGTACTGTACTTACAGTGTTATCAGTGTAAACAGGATATTGAACTTCGCAGCTTGTCATTTCCCTTTTGACAAATCTAATAAAGTTGGTGGAATATATCCAAAATAGTCTTTCAATGGCCTGAAAGTGAACTGTGTGGACGGAGCAGGCTCCATCACGAACAATCTCCGGCAGCCAGCAGCCGTTGACAGCAGAATAAGTTGTAAAAGGGAGCACATTTCAGTTAGGCATTCTAGACGCTTGTATTCGCTCCTAAGAGCTGCTCCCATGATGTGTTTTTGTAAAGATAAAATCATTTTCATATGCAAAAATCAGTTGTCAGTGTAACCTGAATTGGTCCTTTGAGGCGAGCATGTGTGTGGGCTCCCCCTGGTCAATGCAGCCAGAGGACGGATCAAATGATGGAGATGGAGGGCGAGACAAAGGAGGTGGTTTTTTGTGTGTGTGAATGTTATGCTTGAATATCATTTTCTTGAACTTTGCCTCCATTTTTACAGGAGAAAGAGCCGAGCACTGCGCTTCAACCCGAGTAGCCAATTAGAGATTATTGCACAATCGTCCACCAAGATTTTTTTCCCCTCATCTTCTAAAAGCTTTAAATTTTCTACGTAAAAACAACTATATTTTTTGTACACATCGTATAACATTCTTTTCTAAATTGCATCTTTGTAGCGTTTTTTTTTCCCCCACTCTGGACAGGAAGTTCATGTGAACACATACATACAGACCGTGTCGTAAATATGGGTGACAACCCTGAGAGTGTGTGTGTCTGGCTCTGAATGATGTGCCGGTTAGTCCCCTTTGTTTTTAAAAGTGCAGCAGGCTGTAAATTATCTTCTATTGGAGAACCAGGAGCGGCATGTGTGTGGCCTATATCTTATTTTATCCGCTTGTTGATGACTGTCAACAAGTGTGGGTTTAAGTCCTCGGACTACGTGCCTGAACTCTCCTGGGGTTAATGTTGAGGCAGAGAAAGCAATAATTGCACTGATTCAAACAGAAAGGGGAGATATTTTCTGTATAAGGATTGTGCCTACAAGTCATAAGTAGTCATCAGCAAGTCATCGGCAAGTCTTTCAGCTGCATTGCATTCTGGTATAATGAGGCATGTGTCAGGGGATGTATTCATGACTGCAGAGAAAGTAACTAAGAGGTGATTTTGAGGGACCTGCACTCGTCGAAGTCATACAGCACAGGCATACTGTCAGCAGCTGTTATTTAACAGCTTTGTTTAACCTTGTGAATGCATTAAGTTGGATATCCTTTAACCAGACCTGAGCCCTTTGTGTTTGTTTTCCGTGTCCTACAGACACCTCTGACGGCGGAGTGTGTAAAGAGGGATTATTTATGGGCTCCACGGTGCGACCGTGTTTTCCTTCCCCCTCACATACACGCCTTTAGTGACTCTTAATCGCTCTCATCAAGGATAATTCCACTTTCCTCAGGAAGCCCTGCTCGCGTTCGAACGTGTGTATTCTTGTTCTCTTTGAGCACCGTCAGTAGCCAGTCAGCCAAAACATGTGTCCTCCTGTCTGTTTTAAGTGTCTGCCTTTGTGTGCTCAGATTGGGATCTGTGATCTAGGCAATAAGCTGTCGTAAATCATGCAGGAAAGTGCGCATGAGTATGTACAGTTTGAGTGTGTGTGTATGTGTGTGTAGGGGGATGGGGGTTACATGCTGTCTAAATCACAGAAGTAGCTTTGCTCTCGGCTATCTCTTTCCCCCTGTTCTTTGTTTTGTGCTTTACTTTGCTTTTCCTGTTATTATTATTTCCACACGGATGTTTCAAGGCAGCCCGGAGTCAATTTAAGGAATGTTATTTAAAAAAAAAAACTAAAGACAGGAATTTTTACAGCAACCAAAACGGAAGGCAGGAATTAAGATTTTAATACTGCTCCAGGGGGAAAACCCTTTTGATAAAAATAGATTGTGAACTGCTATATTTGTAACACTTCTTTGTCAGCACCTAAATTGTTTTTCATATCCTCGTTGGACTTCCCTGATTGATCAGTACAACTCATCTGTGCCTTTTACTGAGTGCAAGTTAAATTAAAGGAGAACAACAACAGACAAGTATGTTTTTGGGATAATACATACTGCATTGTTCAAACAACACATCGCTCACTGTGAAACAGTCACTATCAGGTCGGTTGAGGACCCAAAACTAGGTTAGGTTTAGGAAAAAAGATTGTAGTGTGTGAGTTATAATAGGTTATGTTACTGCAGTAAATATGGTAAGTAAGAAGTTAAAATAACTCACCGTGACTTTTGGTTTCTCACAGAATATGAACAGCAGTTTCCAGAGTGAGAGCCCCGTCTGTCCACCCTGTCTGTCTGTCTGTCTGTCTGTCTGTCTGTCTGTCTGTCTGTCTAGTAGATCGGTGGGTCTCTTACACAGCTTGATGTGAGACTGGGCCGTGTACTATGTTCACCTGACTGTCTCCTTTGATCCCGCCACATGTACTACGATCATCAGAGGTCACCACCTGACGATGATCGTAAATATGGGTCGTACTCGCTCTGGCGACTTACTCGGCTGTTTTGCTAATGAAAGACGGTCTGTGTTCAAAAGCACTCAGACTTGCTGCCCAGAGCTCGTCACTGTTTCCAGTCTACTTGTTTTCCTCAATCATCTCTTGTTCTCTTTCTCACAATTGTTTTCTCTAATTTAACTTTCCGCTTCCTCCTCTCTACCCTACTTTTTTACTCTCCCTTCCTTGTTTTGCTTTCTAAGACCTTCTGTGCTCTCTGTCTGTCCAGCTTATTTGCTTTCAGAGGTCTCTACAACATAAAGGTCAGCGATTAGTCAAACAAATCTGCCTCTCCCCTCCCTGTGCACCCTTTAAAGCACCTTTAGTCCTTGTAATGGATTCTACCTTCCAACCCCTGTGCTCCATTTGTTTGTGTGTGTAGGTGTCCGTCTAAACACCACTAGGTTTATGTTAGGTTTTAGGAGACGTATTGCCCTCCTGTCCTGCTAACTGACTGATTGACACCCTCACTCCCCCAAACCCTGCCCCCCGAGCCGGGCCTCTGATACCCTGCAGTCCTGCGGGGGGAAGTGATGTCACCAGTCCGGGAGCATTGTGAGGAGTGACGGGGTTGATGCAGGGTTCTTCCCTGCATGTCAATTCACCACGTATGTGTTAGCCCTGTTATTAAAACTCTTCAGCATCGACTTCCAGCCAGTGTTGGCAAAGACTGGGCCTCACAACAAATACTTCTGCAGTCCAGTGTCAAACACCAGAATCTATATATTGAGTCAATCTGCAGACTATTTTAAGATATGAGATCTGCATTCAATGGAATGTTAACATACATTGATGTTGGTTTTCTATCTGAAATCAAAAGTATTTCCACCATACTGTTGCAAGTCCCCTCATACACTTGATGAAACTGGTCCACCGGTGCAGTGGGGCACCAGTGATAGTCATCTGCAGGATCATCTGTTGCCTGCATTTTATTGGATATCATCCGTTCTGCACTGGCCAATCAAATACATGCAGACACACATTCTTGGGTTACTTTGTAACATGAGTGACGTATTTGTACTGGTTACAGTTTATGAAATGACTGCCACTGTGATGACTTTCCAGAGCATTAAATTCATTCCTCATAGGCCGCGATCACACAGAGACCTGCTGCTATGTGAGGTAGCTTTTCAAATCGCCATGTAAAAGCCTGTTTTGGACATAACAGGATGGTGCACCTGTGGAGCAGGGCTGCATGCGCAGCCATCCATCAAATGTGATGAAACAGGGAAAGCAGTGCAACTCTGCTACTTGTGCTGAAAAGTTGAACATGTTTCACCTTCTGAAAACCGTTGACGTGCAGTGCAGGAGGGGAGCGATGTGCCTCAGTGTGATTGGCCTTATTGTGTTGTGGAGTGTTGTGGCACCTGATAAGCCTGAACACTTCACATGACTATACATTTACGATACATTTACCACACAAACAGTAGCCCTAAAACAATATCACAGTATTTCAGTAACTCCTGAAAGAAATATTCTTGATGACATGAAAACTGAAAACAAATATATTTCTGGGTCCAAACTCATAGGACCTGCTGAGCTCTCCTTGCATGCTTGTACTCAGCCCTGTGCTTCTGATTGAGGTAGTGAAATACGTTTTTGTGTTAACAGATATCTGATGTCTGTTGGACGTATGCATTTTTTAAACATCTGAAACAAGCAGTAAACCACAATCTCAAATGCGTCCGCGATGTCCTCGCCCCATCATCTCATATGTTTCCTTCTTTCTGTACGCTCTGAATCTCCCGTCCTTCTCTCTGACAGAAGCCTCTATTGTTGCAGTCAGTAAGCAGCAGTAACACGAGGACTCAGGAGGGCTCCTTCTTTCTCCATTGTGTCCTAATGCAGTGCCTAGTTGCCCCGGCTCGTTGTTCATTCCCAGTGCGGTCACGGGCCACTGGCAGCCACAGACCCCAGTCAACCTCAGCCTCTGGTGGCCATTTTGGCTCCCTGTCAGCGAGAGAGCATTACACGCTGCAGCCACACATGCATTCTCCAATTCTCCTATGATAATTAAGTTACACAAAATACAGGGTCCAACACACTAATCACTGCCCTACAGCTGCCGCTGGCTGTTGCAAAATATCAGTTTATATTTCAACAGTGTTGCTGGGATAAAACTAAAAGTGAGACCTTGGCAACATCCTGTATTTATGTTTCACTGAGTACTAATTCTCTGGTACCTTCTGTAATTGTAAACAGACCGAATGATGCTGAACAGATTTTGTTTCTCATCTTTTTTTATTTTTTTGTCTGTGTGAGAGGGAGGAAATGCAGTGTCTCTTGAGCACGACGACCACACGATTGTCCATTGTTTTTCTCCCCCTCATCCTCCCTGCCCGTCCGTTCCTTTCCAGACCCACAAGTGTCTTTCATTTGTTATTGGACACCATCTAACACAAATACACATGTTCGGCCCCTGTGAAAAGGCACAAAATTGATGGATCTCGGTGAGTCATTGAGCTCAGGAACACATTTCAATCCCACTTTGATCTGCGTTGGATGATGTTTCATCGAAATGTTTTGTGGACTATGAAACTTCATCTGACTTTCAATGAGGGCGAGTAGATAATGACTGAACTTTCATTTTGGGGTTTTTTTAACTTTCATTTTTCAGATTTAGAAATCTGGTTTCAAGAGTCAGATAATTGATTTTTTTTTGCGCAAAGACAAAAATACATGAACGAATCAATTTGAAAACTGCTCAAATGATTTTACGTTTGTATTTTATTTATTGTTTTATGTTATTTTTAGTTGCCAGGCAAAATACTAAAACTTGTAAAACCAGTAGCACTGGTCCTTTAAAAAGCACCATCCTGATTTTATTACAGGATTGAACAGTGCCCCAATTTCTCCCCCAGCTTGTTGTTGTTTCAGAAGTCACCACAGTTTGGGATTCGGAGGTTAAGCGGGGAGTGTATGTTTAAAAAAACACATATCACACAAGTCGAGGGGCATCCCCAATCAGGACTCAACAGCTGTGACCTCATGCTGCCGGCAGCTCATCTCCTCCTCACTCGGCACCCACAGCAGCTCCTGGAAACGAAACCCTGAAATCCAAAATGTCATCGGGATCCGCCCCCTGCCTCCTTGCCCTCAGATCCCATCCCTTTGAGATCCCCTCCAACAGAGAGCGTTGAGTATTCACATCCTCTCAACCCCCCAAAAACTCAACACAAACCCGTCATCCCCAGCCCACAGCTTCTTGGTGAGAATGACCCAAGTTTACATGCTGAAAGCCTAAAGATTTGTTCCATAATCAAAACATGAAGTATAGACCCAACAATGAAATCTCAAGTGGGGGAGTTTTCTTTCCGGGATAAACGGAGCAGGGATCTCACACACTTCTGTGGGGTTGAAGCAGCATTTGCGCTCAAGAAACCTCCAGCACAAAGTTTTTCTTGATGCTCATCAGTCTGAACTGCTTATACAGTCAGTCAGGGATTCAGATGCTCGAGAACTTTTGCATCTTTCAGATACTTGTCACATGCATACTTACTACTACATATGATAACCAATAATAGTAACACATTATACAAACTTGTGTTCATACAATTCCCTTTTTTGCTCACGTCTTTTGTGTAAATATATAAAATACTGTAGGTGCGTTGCAGATATAAAGCCATTCTTACTTTTTTTGCTGTTTTCTGGATACGTTTCTCACATTTAAGTCATGTAGTTCCATTATCCCTGTACTCATCCAGCCTTTTTACTATTCTCTATAAACACCCACATGGGTCAAAGAAAAGTTTTCCCCCACTCTTCTATTTATGTGCATCTCTGGTAGCACAGATGGTGCTAGCTCATAAATGCTGCCTGACTGGTCTTTCATACTGTCTTTGAAGTAGCCAGGAAGACTTCAATTAAAGGGGACATATTACGTTCATTTTCAAGTTCAAAATGTTATTTTGGGTTACGACTAGAATAGGTTTGCATGTGTTGCTACTCAAAAAATCACGTCAGCTTTCTCAGACTGTCCAGTGCTGCAGCAGTGTATTCTCCCTCTGACTCAAACACTCTGTTTTAGCTCCTGTCCCTTTAAGGTCCCCCCTCTCTAATATCCAGTGTCCACTTATTGGTCAGATCACACATGCCTGAGCCAGCACCTCTAATCGCAACAGAGCAGCTGTGCTGAATAAATTCTTACCTGCCAAATGAGCTGCTTGGCATAACTGTGTGCCGATGTGTGACATGGGGATGTCGCAGAACTAAAGGCGGGACTACGAGGCTTTTCAGGAGCAGTATTTTGTGTGGGATAGAGCGGCTTCTGTTGGGACACACAATTTTAACTTTTACATGCACAAAAACCTATTTTAAAACACTAAAGCAATGGATCAAAACAAACAAAAGTAATAGGTCTCCTGTTTCGTTTTACTTTCCCTTTTGGCTTGCCCTCACTCCTCTCCATCTCTCAAACTCTGCATGTGCACAGTTTTACAATATACATCTTGTCACAACCCATCAGGATGTATTAAATATCCCTTACCAGCTAGCCTCGAAACAGCCTTAAGCAGTGGAGCTGCAGACTCCCTGTGCTGGCACCACCCAGGTGTGAATGTATGTAACCATATGTATGTGAATCTGGGCGGTGCTGGCAATAGAGCATGGCCGCTCAGCAAGCACTTCCCTGAATAAATAATGAGGTTGGAAAAGATGTAATTGGACAATGAATCAATGTCCTGAATACCTTGTTTAGGTTGTGCGGTGAGGCTCGCCTTTCTGTTTAAATCTGGATTGTAGATCAAGGCTCGGAGGGAAGAGCCTCTCCTTGTAATTAACTGTTATAAAACATTACACAGAGGGCCCCGTGGCGTTGGTGTGTAAAATAAAAGGCCTGAACAGCCATCCAGTGTTTACACAAATAGCAACCGCACTTGGCTCCCTCGGCCTGGAATAGCTCACTCACACTGACACAGAGTCAAACGGATACACAAAAGTAAAACTCAAGACATTTTCGTTTTCAGAAAAGCTCAGATGTCTCGCCGCAGTAAGGTTATTCTACGTGTCCTTCCTGCTCATTTCTATCTCTAGACACGTTCAAGTCATTTCTGCCTCACTATATAGGATGCAGACACTCAAATATTCCTCTCAGACATGGCTTTCAGTGTGAGTCGTCCTTGAGGAGAGTGTGACAGAAATAAAAATATAAAAAGCAGTGAGGGGCGATTTGTGATTTGGGCTGAGCTGGTTCGGTTGAGGCCATCCAGGCTGGCCAGAGTTGTAATTTGCCTGCGGGGCTCCGGCTGCATTGTGGTGGCTCGTCCGCTCTCCCTTGTCATTTACTTGTCTGTGTGTGGCTTGATGTTAGTGTGGATGTGTGTGTCCACCGTCCTCTGTGACGCACAACCAAACTAACCTCTCGGCTGCCTGGACACACTCCAGCCCTCACTTTCTATCCTCTGTGTGTGCGCAGTGTGTGTGTGTGTGTTTTCTCATGCTCTCCGGCTGCTTTTTCATATTCTGCTTCATTACGTTCAGAATGGCTGCAGCCCAATCAGTCGCCGATCCCTCAAATTATTCAACTTGTTTTCGCAGCGGCAGCTTGACTCTCCTCTTACGGTTTTACTGCCAGACACGACTTTCACCTAAAGAGAAGAAGCTCCCTCGCCAAAGGAAAAATATCTGAAGATGTAGCAGTTTGTGGCTTTGCTGAAGGGGTGCTAAGCCGTCTGAAGGCACACCGCAACATGAACTCATTATTACCGATATCCACATTTTAGTAGGAAATTACATATTCCAAGGACAAAATCTGCTTAAACCTGTGTTAGGCTATAAATGTAATGTTACCGTATCTCCATGGGATCGCCAGTATGCAGACCACGGCTCTATAGTTCTCTGAGAGTGTTTGTGTGTGTGTGAATATGTGTGTGTGTCCTTGTCTGGAAAGCCCATTTAGATCTGTACAGACAGGGGTACAGAGAGAGAGAGTTGACCTTGGCCCTTCAGTCACTTAACACTCCTCGGGGAGGGGGAACCTCATGACCCCCGTACTCACACCATACTCACACACTCATGGTGTTACAAAGGCTGTGTGTGTGTGTGTGTGTGTGTGTGTGTTTTGGTTGTTTCTTCCCCCATGGATGTTCCCAGCAACTTAATACCATAGACTTTACTTTCTTTACGTATCGAGTCATATATATATATTATCACAAACTGTGTGAAAAAGGAAAAGGTGCCGAGCAAACCAAACCTTACAAACAATTAAAAAGAAAAGAAAATGGGAGAAGTTGGTGAAGGGACTTGAATAAAGAGAACTTCTTCACAGCGCAAAAATCACATTCACTGAATTCCAACAATGTTTGACGAAACTAATTAGTCCATTATTTACAGCCCATAAAGAATTCTAGAATAAAATAGCCTGGCTCCGTGTGACTGAAGTGTTGTATCCATTTAAAGGCAGAGTGTGTAAACCTCTCTGATCTCGAAAGAAGTAAATGTGTGAGGGATCATGGGAATTGTGGTCCTCACTGTTAAACAACCACCACTGCTGATTTAAAGGCCATCTGAAGCGTTCACTCATTCCCTTCCTTACTCCCTGACCCTCTCCCGGAAGTCATGGCGACCAATTGAAAAGCACCGTCATCTTGAACAAAATTACAGATTTCTCTTGTTTTGAACATCTGGGTTGATGTTGATACACAACTCGACAAAACAAAAGTTTCAATGCAATAAACCCAATATGACTGAAATCAATGTGCTCGCAGCTATAAAGGTCTCACATTATGCTCATTTTCAGGTTCCTATTATTTCTTGTAGATGTCTAGAAGAAAACGTTGACATGCCTTGTTGCAGTGTTTTTGCAACCACGGGGGCGGGGCTGGGGGCGGTGAATTTGTCGTTGTGACGTCACAACTTTACGGAAGTCCCAACAGCCTATTTGAAGGCACTGTTTCTGAATATGAACTGTGCGCTTTTCTCCTCTACACATCATCTAAACCCGTTTTATAATAACAAAGAAAAATAGAACATTTCAAGAAAAGGTCAGTTTTCTCTGTTATGTAAATAACCTTCATTAAAAGTCTTGCAATATATTCTAGGTGGTTCAGAGTTCTTACTTACATGTGGATGCTCATTCATTTGTGTGTGCTAGCACCGTTCTCACCTTGTGCTCAGTTGCATCTTAAGAAAGTTTTTTTAGTGCGGTTTGTGGTGTTATTGGTGCAATCCACACACTGTTAGGTCCCTTGTAAACTACCTGACTCTGGTCAACAAAGGCGGCAGACACAGTTGGATGATAATCAAGCGTTCAGCCTCAAAGGGCTCAGTTTTACAGTTTGAACACATGGTGAAACGAAGCGGTGTGTTCGAGCTAAACAAAGTTGTAAATATGTCACCATTACTCAGCCAATCAGAGCTGAAGGTTGTTAGTGTAATGTATTACGTTTTTTTCCAGTATTTTCTCGAGTCTGGTCAGTTTCAAATGTGCTTCTGTTTGCCATTACTCAAGCAGCAGTGTGCTAAGCATGAGGATGCACTTTCAATCAGCCAATAGCTACAATATGGTTTCTTTTGTGTGCATGCGCAGTGGCATCATGCACTGCCCTATATACTGTGGTTATGCCTGGTCTTAAAGTCCCCATATGGCACGATTTAAAGCACATGACATAGTGATCTCACACTGAGCGAATCGCCTGCTAGTCAGCATGTGGTTTGTGTGTGTCTGCGTGTGTGTGCATGTGTGTGTGCACACACAATTGGGTGTATATTTGGAGTGAGAGAGGTGAGAGAACAAGAGAGTGGGAGGAAGATGAATGGATTAAAGAAGGACAAGAGTGGAGAAGGACAAAAAGTTAAGAGTCATCAAAGGAAGTAAAAGTTGTGAAAACCTCATCAACTCTCTCTCTCTCTCTCTCTCTCTCTCTCTCTCTCTCTCTCTCTCTCTCTCTCTCTCTCTCTCTCTCTCTGCGCATGTGTTTCAGATCATGGCTCATGATGACATCTCTCTGCCATAAACAGGAATAAAGTCAAACAGTCAAACATTAATTCCTAATGCGGTTTACATCTGTGCTGTGAACTCTAGTGTGTGTGTGTGTGTGTGTGTGTGTGTGTGTGTGTGTGTTTCAGATCTCTGCCTTTAACTTGACTGTGACTTATCTTTAGCCAAGCAAACGGAGACCTCTTGGTTAAAGACTAGCAACAAGCCACAGCCTTTCCCTTCCACTGAAGAGCGACTCCTTGCTTTTGTGTCATTTTCAAACGTAGACTGACCTCTAGTGGAAGTTCAGTGTACTGCACCATGTTCAGGCATCTGTTACTACATCTGCAGACATCACTGTCTCTTCCAGTTGTACAAATGTTCCCCACTAGCTTTCTCTGTGAATATCATTGAGGTATTGAATGCAAGCTCACGCCCTCTCCTCTGTTCTCCTGTCCGTCTCAGGAGGGAGCCTAACGGGTTCTGCCAGCCGTACAGAGGTATAGCCTGCGCCCGCTTCATCGGCAACCGCAGCATCTACGTCCACTCGTTGCAGATGCAGGGCGAGATCGAAACCCAGATCACAGGTGAGAAACAGGCAATGTGTAAAAGTGGGTCTCAGCCCTTTGTCAGTGCAAAAACAAACACACAACACACCTATTATATTATATTATATTATATTATATTGTATTATATTGTGTCATATTGCATTGTTAGGTTGCAAAGTTGTAATAGGATCTCACATTCCCTTAACTGACTAACTTTCTGCACAACTTGCTCAAATTTTGAACAATTAAGAACAACTAATGATCGTATATTTAAGGACCTACCGGGTTCCACTAAAGGTAGCCCCGCTCTGAATACATTCTGTTTTAATGTCTCACTCAAATGCAAACAGAGCGGTTGGTGATGAAAGGCCTAATTCAGCCATATTAACTTTGATTTGTACATTCAGTTGCTATTATGCATCTATTGGCAACACTAATAAATAACCATAAATAATGAATGGTACATTTATATTTAAGTAAACTTGGTTAATTCACTATTAAGAAATGATAAAATGCTTTATATAAAATGTATTTGGCAATTGTAAAGGTTTATAAAGCATTTCTTCATTTGTTAACAGTGAAATGACTATCAAAGATCCCTTCTAGGCATGTATTAAGACATATACTGTGCCAAAAGTCTGCTTGGAGCAATGATGTCTCTGACAGCCAAGATTTTTTTGTTTGTTTGTTTTTTTTATTGTTTTTTATTTTAGGTTTTTTTTTATGATTACCAAAAAAAAAAGAAAAAAGTAAACTCTTTCCACCTCATTAAAAATTCAAGTCCATGGTTGCACAGTGGTGGCTTCAAGTTTCTACATCACACCTCTGTAAGATCGGGACCAGGATTGGCTTTCAAACTAGTTGTGATGTCACAAATCATGCTTGTAATCAGGCGCACGGAAAATTGACACTTTGAGCAGTAATTGTAAAAACAGCCTTCTAGTGTGAAGCACATAAAACAAGCTCAAACATTTAACTGCAGGAACAAGAAGACAAAGGTTTTGACTGGAGGGTGACTTTAACTAAAGTTTTAATCACATATTCATTTACCATTTGCTGTGGTGGTTACTAATAACTGCACCCATGTTTTTATTTCCTGTGTGACGACGACCAGCCGACAGCCCGTTTCCTTCCAGTGAGTTCAGTAGTTCATCCATCACTTAGCGGTTCTGTCTGTTCCAGCAACACCCTGCACACACATGTCTCCAGCGACGGGGGCTGGATGGAAGCGCGTTTGTAAAGCTGACTTCTCTGCATACACTGCATCAATGAAAACCATCTGCGAACGAGGACTGTTTAGAAGCTAAACCTGAGCTAATATGCAGTAGGAAGAAAACAGGACGTCGCTTAAGGAGTTCAGAGGAAGTTCAGCAGGGTCTGTAGCACAAAAGGCCGACGCGCCGTTACACATCTGCGTCTCCGCTCCTGTGTTTTTGTTTAGTGTGTTTGTGCGCGTATGTCTGCGGAGCTCACTCTAATGTGTGTTTTATTGATTGCATCCATGCAGCTGTCAGCTTCTCCGCCGAACGGTCCAGCTACGGAGAGGCCCTGAACTCTGATCTGAAACATCAAGGACGAGTGATAATTGTGATTTATAGTATGATGCCACAGGGTCGTAGCGAGCCCACAGGAGGACTGTAAATCGTACATTTCATTAACGGAGCATCCGCATTGTGTAGCTACTCACTATCTTAGCTTGAATAACCGCCAGCTTAGGTTATCCACGTTATTTCCGCTCCCCCACCGAGCCGCTTTACTGATAATAACTACCACAGCAAGGCACATGTTTGCAATAAACGTACAGTGTAACGGTGAATCATACGTTTACAGCTGCAGCTTTCATTGTCAGACCCCCGCTTTGATCCCTTCATGTGTTTAGGTGCTCAAATGTAATAGCAACGTGAGCTCAGGGTTTCATTGGAATTCCTCTTGAGTGAATTCATATATTCGATCATTAGTTTTTATTCTGTCTCTTACTTCTTTAACAGCAACAAAACCTTAATGTAGATGCTGAACGTGTAGATGAATTTGATGCCAGACTGCTTTGTGAGCTTCATAAATTGCTTTTCTAATTCTTTCCCAGCGGCCTTCACCATGATCGGGACGTCCAACCATTTGTCCGACCGGTGCTCCCAGTTCGCCATCCCTTCCCTCTGCCACTTTGCCTTCCCGACATGCGACCGCAGCACCGGGACCGACAAACCCCGGGACCTGTGTAAGGACGAGTGCGAGATCCTGGAGAACGACTTGTGCAAGACCGAATACATCATCGCCCGCTCCAACCCCATCATCCTGAAGAGGCTGAAGCTGCCGGACTGTGAGGACCTGCCCGCCTTCGACAGCCTCGAGGCCGCCAACTGTCTGAGGATCGGCATCCCCATGGCCGAGCCCATAAACAAGAGTAGGACTTCTTTTATTTCTACTGCCAATAGAGCTCATTGGTATTCTTATTATTATTATCTGAGGACAGGCATCTCTTTGGCCCCTGTTGTGACTGCCAAAAGGAGATTTCCGTTCATAGGATGATCTGATATTAACAACAACTTTATTGACTGAGTATGGTCAAATTTAGAGCCGTTGCAGCTCTTCTCAATTTTGCAGGTCATTAAAAAAAAGTTAAGCTTTCAGGATGCTTAATTATATATTCAGACATCAGAGATTCACATTGTCCTTCTTCGGCATCAATGTTAGATTATTATTTCCCTTTGAATGTGATATTCGATGTGATATAACACTGTTACCACGTAAGATATATGCAGTGATGGAGTTCATCACATCTTGGATGTGTTTTTCCAGTTTTTCTGCAGTCAGACTGAACGTAAAGATTACAGCACTTGATAAATGTTAGACAAACAGGTGTAGGCTCTCTGTTTCTTCACTTGTGATTTCGTTGATAAACCACGTCCTCTACCAGCCACCAAAAAGAAAGAGTGACAATACAAACAACCATCTAATGCACAGCCACACCTCCCTCTCCTCTAGATCACAAGTGCTACAACAACAGCGGGGCGGACTACAGAGGGACAGTCAGTATGACCAAGTCGGGCCGTCAGTGTCAGCCGTGGAACTCCCAGTATCCTCACAGCCACACCTACCTGGCCATCCGCTACCCGGAGCTGAACGGAGGACACTCGTACTGCCGCAACCCCGGGAACAAACATGAGGCCCCCTGGTGCTTCACGCTGGACGAGGGGGTCCGCATGGAGCTCTGTGACATACCCGTCTGTGGTAAGAGACTAGAGTTTTGTAATGCTGTCTTTGAAACAAATTTGTACATATTTGATTTTATGAAATATAAAGAAATTGTAAAAGCTGTTGGGTAAACGAATAATCAGCTCCTTGTTCTAGCTCCAATATGCCTCTTCATTATGTTACATCGCCCAGTCATACTCTGATCGATTTATCTATTATTATTCCTCTCTCTTCATCCGTCCCTTCAGACTACAAAGACAAGTCTGGCGGCAGCAACATGGAGATCTTGTACATCCTGGTCCCCAGTGTGGCGATCCCGTTGGCCATCGCCTTGCTCTTCTTCTTCATTTGCGTGTGCCGCAACAACCAGAAGTCCTCCCGGCCCCCGGCCCCCCGCCAGCCCAAACCGGTCCGAGGGCAGAACGTTGAGATGTCCATGCTCACGACTGCGTACAAGCCAAAGGTAGAGCGGCACGGCCACAGCACCACCACGCCTCTCTGTCCATGTTTACGCAGCACATGGAAGAAATCAGGCTAAAATGAAATCTACAGACCTCCACGTTCGATACTATACTTTATACTTTATTATTAGTTTACAACTACCGGCAGTGTTCCCACCAAACATGTCAGTATGAAAAATATGAAACCTCAGTCGTCCTACCATCATCTCTCTCATTCCCTGCTTATAAAACCCCAGCGGCACTGCTAAATACACACTTAAATACACTCGCACAGCATTTCGTCCTCACCCGTGGTGAATCCAACCCAGCGCTCCTTGGCTGTGTTTGCCTTCTCGAGTCAGAAGAGCGAGACAGAGGAAGTAGTCAAAACACTGGCACAGCCCTCCGTGTGTCAACGGGGATACGTCGCAGCATGCTGGGGTTACTGGCTAGCTCGAGTGTGTGTGGAAATGACCTGCCTCTGACGCAGCCTCAGATCTCTATCATCAGGGCCCAGCGGGTCCAGGAATGTTCGACTGCAGCTCCTTCTCCCTCTCTGTTTATTTCCCTCCCGCTGTCTCTTTTGCCACATCTCCGCCTCGCACTCCTCCTCCCCCTCCTGCTCGCACTTAATCCGTCTCTCGCTTTGGTTGCCTTTCTTCGATCTATCCCTCCGTCCCTTCTACCTCTGGACCTCTCACATCCTTTACTCTGTTTCCTCCCTGACCTTCTTTTGTAATGTGGATCATCAAGCCCCTGCTCTGCCAGCCAACACAAAGCTCACGTCAGGATCCGTATCATATTTCCTTCAAGGCTGCGCTCTCAGTCATGTCATGTCTGTTTATCTTTTTGCACATCATTTTGGTGATGGTGGTGGAGGTGTTGGGTTATCCAGACATCGTGTCTGCCTTTTGCAAAAGAGAGCCGAACGCTCAAGGTAATGTGTATAATATTACTATCAACAGCTGCAGAGAGAACCGCACAATTTCACCAAAGCGCCAGAAGCCATTAATATCTGTGGTTATTTTCCTTTTTTTCGCAATGGAACTAATCTGTCACGGACCTAAAAAGGCGTTTGTCTTGCTGTGTTTTGATGACAGCATTGTCAAGGTAACGGGAGATCAAAGTTTTTCAGAGTGACGACCGTGCAGTTATGCAATTATACCGTGGATGTTAAATGGTCTTTGTGCACAACAAAGGCCTGAAATATGGTGTCGACACATCAGACCGCATAACCATCCGTTTTAAAGGTCGCATATGACGCTGATTTACAGGTTCATGCTTTTGTTTTGGATGTCTGCTAGAAAATGTTGACGTGCTTTAATGTTGACAGAATGCGTTTTCTTTTCCTAGTCGGCCCGTTGCTGCAGCACCTCTATTCATCCTCTGTCTGAACGCTCCGTTTCTGTGCCTTCATGCCGAAACAAACTAAACAAACAAACTCTCTCAAACTGACCTTAAAGGACAACACAGTTTCATACTGTTTTACTTGTTAGTTTCAAACAGCGTTCTGTGGACTTTATTTTCCTCGGAGAACGGCTTGTTTATTCAGTAATGGAAAAGATGAATATTTCGGAGTTTGTATTATTACCTCACTAATATTGTATATATTGAAAACTCAGTCTGCTCTGATTGGCTGGCTCTCGCAGACCTGAGCGTGCGCGGCCCACCATGTTTCTGCATCAGCTCTGCTGCATTTCTACAACCGTGGCTGAGGGGCGGTGACTGTATGGTTGTGAGATCACAACCAGGAACAAGACCCGACGGCTGGTTTAAAGGCACAGTTTGTGAATACAAGCTGTGTGCATTCTCTAGATTGAGCATGAATGCCTACACCTCCTTTAGAATAGAGACACTGAAATCTCTCTATGATATGGGACATTTTAAGATTTAAAAAAAAATTAAATTAAGCTTTTGCCATTAGTGTAGTTTTGTAATCTATGTATGAATGTGGTATAATTAGTGTAAACAAGGATTTACATTTTCTACCCTCAATACCCTCTTGATGAACGATAAAACCTCAAATTATACAGTCATTTATGTGCATTACTGCAGAGTCTCCTCTTATCTACAACTATGTCTTGGCTTAGGCTGCTACCCAGCAGGCTTTGCTGCAGGGTCACCCAGGGGGCACTGCCTGTGTCAATCCATTTAGACGCACATAAACACACACACACACAAACCTGCTGTGTGTGTGAGGAGGATCTGAGGGTTTGGGTGTGGGGGGGAAATGAAGGGGTGAAACAAACCCATAACTAAAAACATCTGTGTCTCTCATAACAGCAGCAGGCCCCCACACTTGCTTTATACACGGTCACACACACACACTTACACACCACCCCCCTCAGAGATCATACAGGCCTGTGAGTGTGTGTGTCTGTCTCTCTCTCTCCTGCTCACCGAGGATTTTCATTATTCATCTCAGAGTTCCTGGAACCTGAAAATCTCTGCCAACTTCGCCTCACCTTTTATCTTCAGATACAGCTACACACACATACACACACACACACACACGCAAAAATCCCTCCTTCCTCTCCCTCTGAGATCACCTGGGCAGCTCTAACATATGAGAGTTTAGCTGCAGATAAATATAAATGTATGAAATGGAACAAAGCACGACTATGCGCACACACCCACACAAAACTATAAATCTATCAATTATAATTCAGCTGGATTGTCTTTTGAGAATGTTTTTAAATCTTTTGTCTCATTGCTCTGATGGTAAACTCGACATATTATAAGTATCTTAACCTCATGGGATAGTTGACTTTTGCAAATTTTAACATTTAATCCACTTTTTAAAATGACTGAATTAAAACTAGTAATTGACTTTATTACTCTATCAATTAAATGTGGTCCCAGTCCAAAATGTCGATTATAGGAGACATAAATACCGGCTGTCTGGGTCTGAATGCATTTGCTGATCTTGTCAAGAAGTTGACGCTAAAGCAGAATGTCAAGTTGATCTTCAATTAAAAATTCATGCGAGTCAAGTCCAACTAAATTCTTAATAGTGTTTGACCTGGTTATCACCCACAGTTCAGCTCAGTCTTGTTGGATTTAGCTATACAAACAAGCATCCAGTCTGTATCCTCCTCAAGACTAAAAAAAGCATCGTCTCCCCTCACATAGAAAGCCACAGCTCTTTTCTATTATTTCTCCAGCTGATTCAAAAGTTTGACTGGAAGGTGAATTAATGTTTTAGTCTCTCTTAAAGCTGCTGACCGGTCATTTAAATTACATTTTAAAGCTACAAACGTGTTGCCAGATTTCACAGTTTTCCCACATCACTCTCCGAAGGCTTACAGGGAGTCATCAGGAGCTGATGTAATGGAGTCTGATTATGACAATTATCAACTCTCCGAGCTGCACTTCTATTATTTTTTTGCAACTCGAACACATATTCGATGTTATATTAGGCAGCTCGCCTGCTTCGAATTAGAAGCACCAACATAAACTCCATGTCAACATTTCTCTTTTCCATACAAGGATAATGGAGAGGAAATAATAATGGCCCGACAAAGAAAACAGTGATCTAATTTTACTGTCACACCCGTCTACCCACTGATCTCACTTTCTTCCCTCTTCTCTCCGCAGAGCAAGGCCAAAGAGCTTCCCCTGTCGGCTGTGCGCTTCATGGAGGAGCTCGGGGAGTGCCCTTTAGGGAAGATCTACAAGGGTCACCTGTATCTGCCGGGCATGGACCAGGCGCAGCTTGTGGCCATAAAGACCCTGAAGGATATCTCCAGCGTCCAGCACTGGAGCGACTTCCAGCAGGTACAGAGCAGATCTCTGCTTCCAAAGCTCTCAGTTAACTGCTCCCAATTGTCCACAACTTAAAAGAACTACTCCCCCCAAAAAAAAGGGTATAAACATATAATATTGGTGAGGTTCAAAAGTCAACCAAGTGAAACCTGCGAGAATTAGTCACTGTCAGAGACGTGCTTCTGACTGGCAATAGTGTACGGATTGCTAAAATTAAATGTGCTACAAAAATAATCGCCTGTTCTAAACTACAAGGGGCGACCTTCCCAGTGGAAAGATCTCTCTTCCCACAGGACTCGAAGCGTGACTTGTTATATTTGCACAGAAGGTAAACGTGGTGGGCGACGGCAGACTGTATATGGCTAAAACTCACTGGGCAGCAGATAAATTCACTTGAAATAGTTCCCAAAACAAACTGTAACCGCTGGCAGATTGTCCGGATATATTTAGATGTCAAGGATTGAAGCAGATGAGTCGTGAAAACATAATCCTCCCTTTCCATGCACGGAGGGTGAGGGCCGGCCTTCAGAGTGACGCGGCAAAACGTCTGCGTATGGAGTTTTTTCACTTTAAGGGTTCAGGCTCCACTGAGAACGTAAAGATATGCGCAGGGCATCAACAGTATCAAATGTGTTTTAGTTAAGCAGGTAGAAATGAAAGGGAGACGGGGAGCGTAGTGCTTCAGGATAACAAGTCACAGCACCAAACATGTAAGCTGTGCAGTGTTTCCTTGAAACAAAAGGGAAGGGAGGATTCATTTCAGTAGTGTTGTTATGGCATTTAGCTAAATACACTTCCAAGAATTGTAATGTGACTTTGAAGGTTTTACTCTGATTGTAGCCTGTAATACTATGAAAATAACAATCTGTATAACCACTGTTATATCAGGTTATTCACCACATTAGCATTTTGAATCCGAATATTGCACTGACATGACCATTTTATCGTCAGGTTACCATATGATTACCAAACTATACTTATTCACTAATACTGAATAGTTTAGTGGCTATTCTTTAAATGTGTTTCCCCATAATTATCTTTTGTTTTGGGCCCATTAATACCTTTACTGTTGCTCATATATACCCGAGCTATAATCATCAGCTTCGGTTAACACCAAGTGATTATTACATGTATTAATTATTAGCTCATTATTATCCAGCACGACCTTGTTAGGACAGAGCTGTTATGTAAAGTGCTACCAAAGATTATTTGTTTTTGCACTTTCAGTTCCCTTATCTCGAAGTCAGTGGCCTTTTTGAATAAGTTTTAGATTAGATGGCTGAAATTAGGCCTGCAGTTAACACAAGCTTAGGAGATTTACACATTTGAGACATATAATACGTCAGTAAATAGACCTTGTGAAATTTAAAGCACTCGTGTGTCTTTAAAAAGGTCATCAGAGTCATCAAACCAAACAAGGAGACTCATCTACTCACTCGTCCGTCTTTGCAGTCTTGGAGACTGATCAGTTTACAGCCATCTTTCCGTTTGCTCTAAGTTCTCTTTTGTTTCCGTCACAGGAGGTCGCAGTGCTCACAGAGCTGCAGCACCCAAACGTGGTGTGCCTGCTGGGTGTGGTGACGCAGGAGCAGCCCGTCTGCATGCTGTTTGAGTTTCTGCCCCAAGGCGACCTCCACGAGTTCCTCATCATGCGTTCGCCACACTCTGACGTCGGCTGCAGCAGCGATGAGGACGGCACTGTGAAATCCAGCCTGGATCATGGAGACTTCCTGCATATGGCCATACAGGTGGAGTTTTTAACCCCCGTACTTGTTTTTACACATGAAAGTAGAAACCATGAGATGATGGGTTGTTGCCTTAGCAAGCTGGTTGAGCTCAAAATCACAGGTTCACTGCTACCTACTCCTTAAAATGACCCTTTTCTTTGTGTCTTATCAAACCCAGGTGACTGCTGGGATGGAGTACTTGGCCAGCCACTTTTACGTCCACAAAGACCTCGCTGCTCGGAACATTCTTGTCGGCGAGCAGCTCCACGTCAAGATCTCCGACCTGGGTCTCTCCAGAGAGATCTACTCGTCAGACTACTACTGCCTCCAGCCCAAAACCCTGCTGCCAATCCGCTGGATGCCCCCCGAGGCCATCTCTTATGGCAAGTTCACCACAGACTCGGACATCTGGTCGTTCGGAGTCGTGCTGTGGGAGATCTTCAGCTACGGCCTGCAGCCCTACTATGGCTTCTCCAACCAGGAAGTGATGGAGATGGTGAGAAAGAGGCAGCTGCTGCCCTGCCCCGAGGACTGTCCACCAAGGTACGTTGTGGTGAATGTTGCTAATAAGCATAAGCTGTGAAGTGAGCTATTGGTTTTTCAAAAATCACATGGATGTTTACTTTTATTTAAAAATTTTAGGAATGAAAATTGGTTAAAATCAGCTTCTAAAGACCTGCTTTGTGCTCTCTGGTGACTGACTTCCTCTGTTGCCTCTCAGGTTTTATGGTTTGATGACCGAATGCTGGCAGGAGGGACCAGCACGTCGACCGCGCTTCAAGGACATCCACGCCCGCCTGCGAGCTTGGGAGGGGATGTCCTCCCACGCCAGCTCCAGCACGCCCTCTGGTGGCGGAGGCAACGCCACCACCCAGACCACCTCGCTCAGCGCCAGCCCTGTGAGTAACCTCAGCAACCCGCGCTACGCCGCTGCTGCTGCAGCTGCAGGGTACCTCTACCCAGCCCAGGCTATGCCCGCCCCAGGCCAGATGGCTCCCATCACAGCCTGGACACCCATGGCTGTGTCCCAAACCCACCAGCGCTTTATCCCCGTCAACGGATACCCCATCCCGCCAGGATACGCAGCTTTTCCAGCCCACTTCACTGCCCCTGTTCCTCCCACCAGGGTCATCCAGCACCACCTGCCCCCTCCTAAAAGCCGCTCACCCAGCAGCGCCAGCGGCTCCACCAGCACGGGTCACGTCAGCGGAGTGCCCTCCACCACGGGCTCCAACCATGACGCCAACACACCACTGCTCTCCCACTGCATCATGCCGGGGAGCGGGCAGGGTCAGGTGTATGGACAAAAGGGGATGGGACCGATGGACCACGCATCGCAAACATCAGCGCTGCTCGCTAACGATTCTGACGTACTGATGTATAACGACACGGTCATCACCGCAGACCTGTAAACAGATCGAGGGACGCTCACACTTTTTTGTGCTCGGGACCCAAAATTGAGAATTTTAGCCTCTCGTCCAGGGACCCGGCTTAACGTTTCTACTCCGGGCCACCCGGAGACCCAACAGAAACCGGCCTTTACGCACATTTGGGTGTGCAAGAAACACTGCCGCAGCTACACACGTATACACACAGCTCAGTCTGACGTTTTAATGCCTTATTGTTTAAAGTGTACTTACTACCATGGTTTGAAAATGTCGTGTTATTATTTTAACCTCTGTGTAAATACGGTACATAAGTCCTGAATGAATGAATGAAATACAAAGATATATATTCAAAAGAACGTTTTATCAAGGAAAAAAAATGTAAAGGTGAAAAAGTAGCAAGTCCATCCTAAGAAATGGTTTAAAAAAAAAAAAAGTCCTATGTTGACACCCAGTCAAAGGACTGTTTGATGCAGGATGTGAAGGAAACACTGACATTCATACCGGGACCTTGGTGCCTTACAGCAGTGTTGTGACTTGCTTGTTTCTGGACGATTTTAAAACACAAAAAAATGTGCTTGTACAGTGAAAGAAACTGCATTTAGCGAAGCGATAACCAAGTGGACAAGAATGGGAACAGAGTACTGAACAGAAGTTTAAGAAGCCTTTACTGAGAAGACCGGCACTGACCTGCTCAAACACACCAGTATACGAGGCATGCAGGTGACGTGCACCGCCTTTTGGATTTACGTGACAGCTCCCCTTCAAAGCAGCTGGAACTCAAACTAAAACAGATCGGCCACAGGTGTTGGCAGGTTGGCTACAAATACTCGTCCAGGCGCTGAGATCTGGCATCATCACTTTCACACAAAACCCCTTTTTTTCGAAAATGACACCTGAATGTTTCTCGTGCAACCTCAATGTGACTGTCTGACACTTTTTGCAACTTGGACTCTACTCTTTTTGCCTTATACAAATGTCAGCATACAGATTTCCTGGCTGAGGAGGCCGGGAGTACTCCTGATTGGACGATAAACCTCCCGGCAGATATGGCATCCAACTTCTCCTAAACTGGACTGCTCGCATGGCAAACACTTCCCTCACCACCACGCGCGGGCTGGTGTCAGCAAGCTCAAATTTGACTCTCACAAAAGAACGTTTTTTATTGTAAATTGGCTGCGGTGTTTAAATTTTAATGGGAGAGTTTCTCAATATTTTGTATTTGAAGGAACTAAAAGGTTTTTATTCACGGATATCGTCATGTCTTCATATCTTTGCCCCTTTCCTTTTTTTTTTTTTTTTCCTCGATATCTGTATTGTACAAAAAACACCGTTGAAGACACGGAGGAGAGAAAGTCCTCAAAGCAGGGAGAGTTGAAGCACATAAGGCTCGCAGTGGATAATGTTCCCATGTTACCATGTTACCAAGATGAGCCCCAGTGGGTCCCCGCCGTGTACACAGAAACCCTTATGAAAAGTATGTTTGATGTGCTTAAATTGATGCCCACTCTGTGCTAAAACAGAAGAATGTATGACCTAATTGAGGATCGGCTTCACGAGAGATTTGTGTGTGTTGCTTTTATTTGGTTCTGTGTCAGTCAATGGAAGGTATCCTGACACGTACATGTAGGTGATCCTAACGAGGATGAGTGCAGGTTTAAAAAAGAAACTTTCCACGTGAGGCTCGTTTCTAGTTGAACAAGCCGATGGTTTACCAATGCATTTGCTCACATGAGAAAGTTGTGTGTTTGGTGAACTATCGGTCCTGTGATCACAGAAACGACGCCTCGGCAGTCCTTTCTAATTTGATAGTGGTTGATCCGAAGCATAATGAAGCGTCAGAGAACCGGCTGCAGTAACAGAGCAGTGTGTGACCTTATCAGTTGTACCTGTGTGGTAGACAATCATTGGTTTTGAAGGGTCGTAAAAGTTTCCCAGAGTGAACGCATTTTAATATGATGGAACAAGATGGCACTTAGATTGGGGTGAATAAACCCAACATAAACGTCTCTTTCCAGAAATCATGACCCAGGTACTCAAGATAGTCTGAAATCAGAATTTAAGCAGTGTAATGTCTGAACTATTTTCTGTCAATAGTATCGTCGCCCAGAAGACAAGGGGCTGTAAAGTTTGCTGGCTCAGTAGTGATGCAGGCTTCGCTCTGTTCTAAGCCACCAGGAACAGCACCAGGCTTTTGAAGCCATAGCAGCCAGACCGTGTTATTACCATGTCACCTGATGCACACTGGTCCAAAAAGATCATTCCCATAAGCTTACGTCAGCTGTAAAATGATAGACACATTTTCTTGAGTGTCAGAACCTCTGAAAAATGGACCTAAAGTTAGCCACTAGAAACTAGTTAGCCAGTAGAATATGAAATTTATACCCAGGTCAAGGTGAAACAATTGGCGGGTGGTTCGCTAGAAGTAAAATTGTTCCTCCAAGAAACCGTTCATAACAAGGATGTGGATTATCTTCAGTAACCAGGTCATGATTTCTGTAAAAAGACTTCAGATATGTTTTGTGGTGCTTTTTGCACCTCAATCCGAGTACCATCTAGTTCGATTTTATTTAACGCCGGAATCTCAACGGCTGATATCTCCTAAATTCTGCAGCTCACATCAAAAAAAAATCTAGACAGACTAATACTGCTACAGGTAAAAGGAAAAATACCTTACTTTGATTTTGGGGTGAACTGTCCCTTTAAGCCCTTGGCTTCTACAAGAAAACAGCTGCAAGGAAAGCAGCTGCTCCAGTTCACCGCAGATAAATTAAAATAAATCAGATTTACATGACACTGAACTTTTTATTTTACCCCCAAATCACTTCATTCAAACCGAATATGGTGAACAGAAGCTGATTGTTCTCAAAATGAAGGGAGAAGATGTACTTTCCATCTAGTCCAAGGTTATTCGAATCATTTCAAGTACAAGTTTTCCCGTTGCGTTTTTATTTCATTGCTGCCTTTCTGTCTGTACTTCACCTTTTTGTTCCTCTGAAGCAGATCGAGCTACCTTGGCATGTGAGTTTGTACACGTGACCTCCAGCATGTAAAGGACGTATGTGTACTAATATAGCAGTGCAAAAACCACTTGTACACAAGACTGTGAATCTTAATCAAGTCTAGGTATTTTTTTTGTATTTGGCAAAAAGAAAAAGAAGAAAAAAAAATCATTGTTGTGCCTTTTTTGTTTTATTCGAGATACAACTAAATACAAGTCAGTTTATATTCAGTAACAGTGTACCCGTACAGAAGGTTTACATGCTTATCCTTTTGACCAAGAGAGGCCTTGTCTTTGTACTTTGTCTGAATATTTTTTTTTTTGCACAGATGTTTTGTATTGCAAAATCATTTATTAAATGATGTTGTTTGGTTAACCGCGCAGTCGGTATGATCATTAATATGTAGACGTGCAGAAAATGTGGGGTGTTGCTCGTCTGTTTTTGTTCATTATAATGAGGAGAGTTCCCACGTTGGACTGGTAACCAGAAGCGCAATGGCAGTGTGGGTCCACTAGGTATCGCCAAGCCACCATTTCTGTGAATTGTCTTGATTTTGCGTGCTTGACTGATAATAACTGTAGTAACCACTGTTGACCAGGTGATGGCGCCCTTGAACAGTTTGATCAGTACAAGCTCCATAACAGCTGGAACCTATATTAGTCCAGCTAGAATTTGGAAAAAGACGGGAAAATGACTCTAGTATAGTGTTCCTCTGTGCTGACTGTGTGTGTGTGTGTGTGTGTGTGTGTGTGTGTGTGTTTTGTGTGTGTTTTCTCTCATTTCCTCCTCAGACTCTCATTTTGCACATTGAATAAGCCAAAACAGCTCAAGCCATGAACCAGCCTGGCTGTGACTATGTAAAGTCCTGCCAAGAAACTAAAAGGCGTTCAGTAATGCTGTACATATATGGAGATGATTTAATGTGCACCAGACTATATTTTTTTTCTGGTTATTAAGTTGTAACTGTGTGTGTGTCAGAGGGAGAACATAGCACTTGGCATATAGTGCACTTATATGTAGGGAATCTGGTTATGGCTCACTTATATTACAAAAAACAAATTCCGTAACTATTTGTAGTGATATTTGAAACATCACTTGATATAAAAAAATCAAGTTTATCCTTCTCAGATTGTTTCGTCTGGATAGCTTTTACCATTTTTCTTCAGAAAAGTAATTCACTCCATCCATCCTGTTTTATTTGGATGGATGCAGATATCAAGAGGCGGATAAGCTAAGCCAAAAATATGGGTAATAACGGTGAAGATATCCTAAAAACCTCCTAAATGGCAAAGATCTTGACCTGCGTGAGTCGCCACTGGTGATCGACTTATATTTCTCTACTCAATATGCAGTCAAACGCGTACAGCACAGGGACAAACGGACACAATGTTTTTTTATACACAAAGAAAGAAAGAACTTAATGTACGAAATTTGAGAAATTTAACAAAAATAGACAGCATTTCACAAAGTCTATACATTTCTTCCTAAATCAAGATCTTACAAAGCAGCACAATCTTTTAAGGGATTCTTGGACTCCACAGGTGATAAACATGTAGCCTGCATTGTTGTCTGTTTACTGCATTTGTAAAACGACACGCTTTAGTTTCCATTTTAGTGTAAATGGTGAAATCAGTTTTAACCTTGTGGTAAAAAATGTTGACAGTCTGGTGCAATGCGGCGACAAACCGACAATTTTTCCAAGGAAGGAAACAACTTCATGTGTTGCATTTAATGCCGAAATTCACAAGAAGGCACGGATGATTCAGAATTCGTCACAGACGGCGCCTTCTCCTCACTTAACTACTCACAGAACTGAGTGATTTGTTAAGGGGATCTGAGGATAGTGTGGTTTACTAGCTCAGTGGCTGGATCAGTTGAAACTGCGTACTCACAAACATCTGCTGAGAACACTGGCAGGTTAGGAGAGGCCAAACATGTAGTTATTACATTACGGTGATTCACATGTAAATCAGAGAGCGTGTAATAAATTCTGCCGGTTGTCTTGTTTTTGGTTCACAGAGGATGTCGGTTGCGTAGGCAGTCACATCGAACATGCACACAAGAGGGATGAGATCTCAAATGCATCTTCCGTGTATCTTGGGGGTGTTCCCACCTGTACTTACAGTTGTACACTTGTAATCGGATCACTCGGGACACATGTTGGTAACGGGTCTGAACAGGTCTTGTGATTCTGAGCTTTTTCTCTCCCCCTTCCCCTCCTCTTAAGCGTGTTTGTAGGTGTTGGCTGGCAGGTAACAGGAAAAGATGAAACAAAGGAGGGAAAGATATAAGCAGTGAAACCAGATTGACTCCTGAAAACATTTCCCGCTGCTGTTCTGGAGCAGTGTGTTTAATGAAAATCTTCTGTGAGCAGCAGTAGCAGAGTAGTAAACAGCCACGACTTCTCCATCAGAGACGCAGAGCTCTGAAACTATTGGATATCTTTCCTCCCAAGGCAAGAGCAAAAAAATCATTTCTATGCTTGGATGTGCAGCCAGACATTGACAGAGCGGAGAAAAAAGGAGGCATCTGTAGCTGATAGACTCGAGTAGAGCGGCAGAACATCTGTCCTCATGGAGATGTCAGAGACTCAGAGTCGCTCACATCCTGGGACACAATTTGACATCCAGCACTGAGACTGCCGCTTCTTTTTCTAGGCCCACCAGGAGACATCGCGACATTTAGGATTAGGATTGATTCCAGCCAAAACAGAGCAACATTAGTTCAGCTCTTATTTGGAGTGGTGTTTGTGTCCACCTGAATATTCTTTTTTTTAAATGAGATTGTCAAAAAAAATAGTTAGTTTTGAAAATGCACTATTTTGGCTCTGCTGCAGCAGGCGATGTGCAAAGTAACCAGTGACTCAATGAACATAGTAAAAAGTACGACATTTGCCTCCAAAACATAGTGGAGTGGAAGTATAAAGGAACAGAAAATGTAAATGTTCAATTAAAATAGAAGTACCTCAAAATTCTACTTAAGTCAAGTACTTGAGGATATGTACTGTTACATACCATCAATTCATAGTAAACACGATCTATACCATAGAGCATCAACAATATTTCCCTCTGAAATGAAGCGAAGCAACATAAAGCAGAAATGTGCAATCTAGCAGAACTGTATTAAAGTACAGTTGAGTAAATGTACTAATAGCTCTGCAGATTCCACCATTTCTTAATGGACGTAAACAGAACTTGGGTGCGGTGGGGATGGGTGTGTCCTGCACTGATGTTAAAATCTCTGCGGTTCAAAGCCAGAGGAGTTACTGCCTGTGACCAGAGTGTGTAACTGAAGATGACCGCTCCTCTCCTCGGATGACAGCGGAGCCCTGAGGGCGCTCTCTGCTGAAGGAGCCTCATTAAGCCTCTTGAGTTCAGGGTGTAATGGGCTGTAATGTGCTTTGAAAGTAAAGGAGAGGCTGAAGAAGAGAACTGTGTGTGTGTGCGTTCGGCTTTAAGAGAGAGATGGATGGATAATGGGTGGAGGGAGATGTCTACAGGTAAAGTGCGTTGAATGGCTGACAGGGATTATGGATGGCTTAAAAGTTCAGCATAAAGGAGAGGGGTGACATGTATGGGCTTTCCTGTGAGGTCTCTATGGACACAACATGTACACAGTGAGTCAGAGCAGAGCGGTGCGATGCGATGCAGAGGGATTCAGAACCTGATTGTTTCCAAATGTGGGTTCTGACTGTCAAATGGTGATGATACTGTTGAGAACAACCTGCACACGGCAGTTTTTACTGTTAAAATAGAAACGTAACACTCTTGCGTTTGCTTCCATTTTTCACAAGTTGTTTACGCACGCAAACATTTTATTTATCCCACGTTTACACTAACCCTGTTAGTGAGCACTTCTCCTTGGTGATTCCAAGATGATTCATCCCACCTGACAGGTGTGACACATCAAGATGCTCATTAAACAGCATGATGATTGATTTTTTTCACTGCTTCATGCTGCTTTCACGTGTTCCTCGGACGACTCGGTTTCCCAGGTTTGGGAGTCTTTCTTCAAACTTCTTTGGTGACTTTGTGTGCATTGTGTCAGGATGTAAGAGCAACACGGACGCCTAAGAGACGCTGTTTTCCATTTTTCCAACGCTCAGAACACTTTGACAGCTCTTTCCAATGTTTGACTGACAAGGGAGAGCAAAGGAAATGATACAATGACTATACAATACATTTGGTAAAACTTTCCGACAACAACCCAGTGTTTACTTGTCTGCCATGTACAACTCGTGTACCGACATTTTCTCTGACTTTACAAGTTGACTTGAGAGGACATTCATGTGAAAATGTACATACATTGTTTCTGATAATTTTGACAGCCTAAGAATGCAACTGTAAAATACTATTGGCCGGCTTTAGCTGTAGCAGTCTAATAAATGTTGTGGAGCTAAAGTATAGTATTAGTAGCATAAAGTGCAAATACTCAAGTAAAGTACCTCAAAAAATTTTACTTAAATGTGCTATATGTAATAATTAAAGTTGAAAACATTCAAAATTAACTAAAATGATCGACAGCCTGTGAAGAAATCAAAGTTTTGACGTCTTTTTTTGTGATGTCTATGTATTTTGTTTCAGAGATTTCTACCGAAGTTAGCATGCTTCCAAGCTAGCAACAGCCATTCTGAGGCAACGTTTCTGTGCTAATGGTGTAAACACCGACACTCCCCAGGTGCACCGAGTTTCCAGCCTGCACCACCAAATGCACGGCTAATCAAGCCTCCCACCAGACAGCAGCTACAGATAGCAGCATTTAGCGGCTTCTCTGTTGATATGCTGTCCCCTTGTTGTGAGTATGACTTCGACAGGTTGCCTGTTCTTACATGTTGCCCCTTTGATGGCAAAACTTGCACAAATGTACTTAAAATAAAAAAATCCACTTCCCAGTGTTTTACAAATTGATTCCGCTCATGCAGAAAACTAAATGATAGAGCACTCCGGCCTCTGACAACCGAAGGGTTCCACTCTGACGATATGACGACTGAAATGAAGGGATACAGGTATATGTTGAGAGAGGGAGAGGCTGAGAGAAGGATTCAGTTTCACCCTCCTCTCGCTCTGTCATGGCTGCGCTGTAAACCTCCAACAAGCCCCTGATTGTTGGGGAACATGAGCTGTTTTTGTTGAGAGGCCGACAGGCGCTTGACCTCTGCTGTCCGTGCTGCCACATACTGACCTTGGAGAGAGGAAGTGAAGTGAAGTCTTTGAACGCTGTCAAGTGAACTATCACTGCCTTGTTTAATCTGTCCCCGGGGGCCTTGACAGAACTGGGATAGGGCATGTGGACTGTATAGTCATCTGCTTGGTTCGAGCAAATTGTTTTCTCCAGTGAACCATATTTATATTTTAAGTTGTCCTTGAGACCATAAATTGTTGGTTTGCAGTAACTTTATACTTTAAACATAATACTTGAGTCAGAGTATTTCATTCAAAACATGTAAATTATTAAGCTAAAAAACTTCTCATATCTTAAACTTTTTAAAAAAATCTGAAATTAAAACTTATTAATGCACTCAACCCAAGCTCGTAAGAATGTGAATTATGATTATAGATAGTGTCATCAAGATGTTTAAGAGTAAAACAAAAGCAGATCACAAATTTAGAAAATGATGGATCTGTTTTTGAGGTCCTTAATTAATATTACAGTTATTGTTACAATATTACAAGTGTTTTCTGAACTAAATACCCTTAATTTTGCATGTTTTTGACCACAAACTTAAGTATTGGAGAAACGAAAATTTTGACCTCATCCTGGCGCTAGAGGAAAAATCTAGGGATCACCAAAGTCAGTAGGAGTCATCCTCTGGAGACCATGAATGTCTGTGCAAGACTGCAGAGCAATCCATCCAGTAGCTGATGAGATATTTCAGTCTGGACTAAAGTGGATGCCTGAGCGACTGACAAGAGTCAAACAAGGCTGCATACATAATGTTCAATCCCCGACTTCCTGTATGTAACACTACCTGCTAAAGTGCTGAAACACGGCCTTGTGCTAGCTGTGTCTTTGACAGCTGAAACTCATTGTTCAGGTGGAAAGCATTCAGCTGTTTTAAACATTAACAGTCCTCTTCATTGTCAGACAGATACTCGTGTGGCTGCAGACTCGGAAAGACGGGAGGAGAACAATAGAGTGAAAGATGGATCCACATTCCTTCTCTCTATTCATGCCTCACAGGTCTGAGATCACATGACCTCTCTGAAAAACTTAGCCTAGCATAGAGGTGCTGGTAGGGTATGGCTTGCTGTTTCCCCTGTTTTTGCTCAGAAAAGCCAACTGCTTGCTGGCTCTGGTTACACAAGCATACAGATACGGGCCATAGTACTATACTTGAATACAATTTAATGTACTTACACTTCACTGGAGTATTTCCATCGGAAATTACTTTATAGTAAACTCAGATATTGTAGTTTTTACTCCAGTTAATTTGTGTGACAACCACATTTACATTTTGTTGAACTTGATTTGTCACTGTTGATGTAGTTGTCATGGGGATTAAACCAGCGATACCAAATAGTTTGGGGCTGTCACTTGAAGGTGGTTTTTGGCAGTTCCATGACAGACAAATGTTCCTCTAGAGGCTACTGCTCACAAAGCTTTATTCTAAGATTTATAACCAACCCCAAAGAAACAAAGCTATCCAAAATGTCATGAAAGAAACAAGATTAGAGAAAAGTGTGTGTTGGAGCACTTACTTTCTACTACATTTGCTATTTCATAATCCTTAGCTTTACCTGGTAAATCTTGAGGGAACGCTGCTTTTAGTTTGGGAACCAGTAGTTTACATGAAATTACCTAACTGTGTATAAAGTGGGTAAAACTATCTTGCCCTGCTACAACAGCCAAATGCTGCTTACACACTAAGGCTTGATGCCTGTTAATAATATACTTTATTATATTACCAGTCACAAGGGTCATTTCAAGCACAGAAAGTGCGCCAACAGTTTAATAATGAGTCACAAAATGATAAGTGATACTTCAAACTGATCAAATTATCTCTTTCAAAAATGCCAATATTAAAGTCGTTCTAGTTTAGTTGATGTGAGATTCAATGAACCCCTCGTTGAACAGATCTGACTTGCTGTTACATTGTCGATATCTAACATTCAATGAATAAGACAAGTGTCTGTAGTGTAAAACCTTCAGACAAGAACCAAATATGAAGCTAAATTTTAAGTTTTCATACTGAAGGTATTCATTAATTCATTCCAGTATTATCACAATAATAAAACCATTTAACCTGTAATGGCACCAACTGGACATTAATGTTCTCAGTAAGTATGATTTGTTTGGGCATAATCTCTAAATAGACGTCAGCCTCCAGACCAAACAGAAGTTAATGAGATTTAAATGACTTGAGAGACCGCTGCCTGTGATTGTTACGTTGGGTGTGCTCTAAATGCAGCACTCCAGATTCAGTGAACAAACCTCTGTAGAGGGTTGAGAGATAGATATCTTGAGACATGGTGCATTTGGTAGTAAAGTGTATGTATTCATGTACAGACTGGGTGTGTATACATAGTTTAGGGATTAAGGACATAAATAGCCCACAGCAAGTACCGTACCTATAAATGGTGCATGTCCACAAAGAAGGATGTGTATGTATATTCCTCCACAAGGTTTCAAAAAAGCAAACATCACCACATGCTTTCAATAATGTGCGTATACTGTACCTTAGAGGATCTTGCTGAATAAATGTATATTGATAAGTCCTCTCCTAAAGAACATGTATGCAGTTTATCGCAGATATGTTTTGGACACTTAAACCTACAGTAGCTGATTTTATTTGACCACTTGGGGGCGGCAGATGCAAGCTGTCAACACAACTGACATAACATCACCTTTAAGTTGATCTGGCAAACTTGTTAGCAAACATTTGATTATGCACAAATCCAGCAGTTAGGAGGCAACATTATCACTCATGTGGAGTTGTGTTTGTGTCCTGATGGATGTTGGTCCAATATTCACATTTTCTTTTTGCTCTGTTTTGGTCTCCACCAACTGTTGAGGCAAATATCTGACTCAGTAGCTGCCAAATGCTCCGTTAAGTTCACTTTATAGTTTTGTGCTGAGTAGGTAGTGTACAATGGGTTTTTAGAGCCTTTTCGCTGAAAACAGCTGCCTACTGTTGAGTTAACAAGAGCTTTGAGAGCTGTGAGAGTAAACAAAAACAACAGGTAAATAAGTTGTGGCAGAACAGTTAAACAAAGGCCTGAAACTTGCTGAAAAGCGCTGTAGAACATTTAAACTCTAATTTGAAACAACAAGCTATCAATATATGAATACAAATGTATGTATTTATGAATAATATTAAATAAGCATGTATGTTGGCCTTGTTCACAATCTACGTTTAAAATGTTAGCATGCTAACATTTGCTAATTAGGCTAACACAAAGTAGGGCTGAGGTTGATGAAAATAGCCAAATTGACGTTTTGACATTTTGAGGGTGGGTGAGGAATTAGGGATCAAAAAATTTTTGTAATTCATCTTGAAGAGCATTTAAATAAGTATACTGAATTTCATGGCAATCAATCCAAAAGTTGTTGAGACATTTCAGTCAAAACCAAATGTGAAGCTTATTGGTGAAGCAGGAGGAAATCAGCTAAATGATTATGGTTCATCCTCTGTGGACTATGAATATATGTGAAAAGTTTCAGGGCAATCTATCAAACAGTTTTTGAGATATTCCATTTGAGCAACTGCATACATGCAACAGAGTGCTGTGTACACTCCCGTCATTCGCCTCTCAGTCTCTTACCCTTCCCCTTCCACTCCACAGACTATCTAATAATCCATCCATCTTTGTGCTGGAATGGAGTTCTAATTCTTTCCATCTGTGTGCGTCACTGTTGGGGCTCCAAGGGCAAGGCCTGCCACTCTTTATTCACTCCCCCTCTCCACTTCAACTCCTCTCCAACAAAACCCTGAATCTGGTTCCACTCAGCCTTAAAGTCTAAGATCTCTCTCCAAGCTGGGGCCCCTCCTGGCCTGAGGCAGCAGGGGAGGTCGGCCAGGTCCCTGGATCTGTTGGACGCTGGATCCTGGAGATTCTGGGTCACTCTGAAATGAATGAACGTGTCAATTAATCACATGTGTAAAGTTTCCAAGCCAACATCACGGCATATTCTGCACACTGCTCCAAGAAATTCAGAGAACATTTTAATCACACATCAGATCTTGATGAACAAATTATTCAAGTTGAAAATCTTTACTGATGCACATTGTATTATTTGTTGTGAACAAAATGAGGTAACAACGGTCAGTGGAAACCATCATCATGAACCCACTGAGGGCTGGATTCAAAATCACACTGAAAATTAAAGTCAAAATTCAAATCACAGATCCAGCTCGTGTGAATTTTTCAGCAAATCATAATGTGACTCAGAAGTGTGTATGACCCCTGAGTGCCTGTAATCACTCCTGACAACGTCTAGGCATGCCCCTAATGAGCAGCAGTCAGGGTACCGCAGGCTATGACATGGAGGTCTGTGTGGCCCTCCAAGGATAAATCTCCCCACACCATCACTGACCCAACACCAAACCGGTCAGGCTGGATGATGTTACAGGCAGCATAATGTTCATCACAGCATCTCCAGACTCTTTCAGGCCTGTCACATTTGCTCAGTGTGAACCTGTTCTCTAAAGTGAAGAGAAGCTGAACGGTGCTGAGCTGTGAGCACAGGTCCCACTAGAGGACGTTGGGCCCTCATGCCACGTGTTGTCACTTTCATTCGCACCAAAGGAGGTGAAACTGATTCTCAATCACTCGTGCCTCCTAAATGGACCGATTGATATCCCTGAACTGACTTGGTGTTATACTGTGATGATTAAGTGTTCTCTTGATTTGCTTTTCGAGCAGTGTATTTGCAGATTACAAGTCAGATATTTTAGACACATAGGTGGAGAAGTTTCCCATTCTTGCAGCATGTGGACACCTCTCAAGTTTTTTCAGAAAGTACAAGGCTTGAATTGTGTGACTACTGTGGAGGACTGGCAAGAGAGCTGTTTAGTTGCTCAAACACAAGACTTAAATACTTTCGACTTGAAATTGAGTTGATGCTGATTTGTTTGATTTAAATAAAATACAGAATGCTTATATGTGACTGAAAGGCACTAGACCAAGGAATCAGTCACGACATTCATCTCATATCATATGAATAAGCACAACTCATGACAAACCGTGCTTCATTCAGACACTTTCTGTCTTGTTTCAGGACTCTGAAACTTTTCATGACAGATATTACTCATTGTGACACAAGTTGTCCTGGTTCCAGTGCTGTTCAGGGTGATACAGGGTGAATTTGACAAGATTGTATTTTTCGACTGATGTTCTCATTTACCTGTATGAATGACTGAATAAATTAATCACACGTCAGGCAACAGAAAAGCCAAAAATACAGAAACGTAAGAAGAGTGACACTTTGTTTATGAAGTCCTGCATCTATTGCAATGCAGAACTGTGTCACGGCTGCGATTTCCTGTTTTATCTAGAAGTTTTGCCCTCATGTGTGGAGTGTTGCTTTACAGTTCCTCCTTTTGTGTGATTTCCCACCATTTTTCTGTGTTTACCTGTGTCTTGTTTGTCAATCAGCCCTTGTGTATATAGTGTGTGTGCTCCCTGCTGTCTTTAACAGTTCCCCTGAGCCTGTTCCCGTGTCTTCCTGTGTCTCCCAGTGGCGTGTTTCTGGTTGTTGTTTCTGGCTTTGTTCCTTGTGTTTCTCCTGATCTGTACTTTGCTTTTGTTTGTACTTTGTATTTTTGATATTTGCACTTCTTGTTTTTTTTTGGTGCCACACCTGAGAAACCATTTGGTTCACTGAAAATGATTTTGTAACTAATCATTCTCAACTAATTTATCATTTAAGTCTTAAAAAACTTTTTACAGAATGTTTTTCATAGCACATTTTAATCTTCTCGATTTTTCTTTGCAAATCTATGTGTTCATGTTTGTTTTACTTATTAAATTGTACGTTTTTTGTGAGTATTCTTTTAATATTTCAATGTCATACAACTGTTTGCTACTTTTACCTCATGCAGCTGTGAACAAATGCAGCTCATATCCAATCATTATCTTCTAAATACATTTTGTGCTCTTTGCTTAAACAGCGGTCTTTATAGGTAAACTGATATTATGATAAGTAGAAATGACAAATATCCTCTGTTTCCAGCTTCACAAATATTTCAATTTGCTTATTTTCTCAATTTTGCATTACAGACAAATGAATAACTTTGAGTTTTCAGTCTGCTAACTGGTTGAACAATTAGGATTGTCTAAATGGGATTCCACTTTTTATAGAATAAACCATCAAGTGATAAATAAAAAAGAAAAAAAAGGGTGATACAACTGTTTAATGCCCTTATCTGCATAATGAATATTTAACACTATATACTGAGTAACTAGCATGCTGTTTCGAATGCTTTTTTTTTTTCTATTACTTTGAGCATGTTGCATCAAAAAAAGCAAATTCTATTTCACTGTCAGGGTCAAAAATCTGCTCCTACTTTACAATAAATGTAAGTACGATACAGACCACCCAGTTAGGCTTCATGTGGCATGCGGACTATGACAGTGATTTTGATGTTTAAATAAAGACTAATTGTTTAGAGGTTAGCCCGGACTCTGCATGAGATTTAATAATATAATGCATCGTGTCATTGTGGAGGAATGTACCAGTGCCATCAAAGGGAACGTCCACCCTAAAACTCAATGTTTTTCCTCTGATCTTTGAACGCTTTAATCAGAGTTTTGAACATGATGTAAACTGACCCTGAAAGCCGGACACAAAAGGCTTAGGACTTGAGGGTGTGATGATGATGAAACTATAGCTGGACTCCAACATCAGATTTCCTTTCATTTTTCAAGAAAAATATGACACGGGGATTCTAGATTAGGGTGGAAATCTGCAGTAACTCTGTGGCAACAAAAGTCATCCATTTTATCAAATTAATGGACGAACTGGTTTGAGGGAGATGTATGGCTGGCAGTCTGACATTAATACAGTACTGTGCTCTGAGAAATGCTCCTTTTATCTTCCCTCTTACAGTGTGACCGATGCAATACTGCAGCTTCAACAGAACCGCCTTTGTGGAAAAGTCCTGATTTGGATTAAAGGCGGTGACTGTGTTGTGCACATTAGGCTCAAGGTCTCTTTCAACTCCTCTGTGCAGAATCACTGTTGAGATCAGATGTGCGATTGTGATCGCTCTCCCATTTCCTGGTGATAAAGGTGTGAATGGATGTCTTTGCAGCAGTACAGGCCTGCGTATCATAAAAGGAGTAGGGTCGACGTCTTGGGAAATAGGCTTATTGGCTTTCACTCAGGGTTAGATGAGAGAATCTGTTCAAATCCGTTGCCTGTACACTAAGAAGCTGCAGCCAGTATATAGTTAGCTTACCTGTTTAGGTCCCATCTCTTCGGTACAAATTGCAAACTGTGAAAATAAGTTGTATGTAGGCCTACTGGAAGATCCTTTTCACCTCTGGACAGACCCAGGCTAGCTGTCTCCTCCTCCATACAGTCTTAATGTAACGCTAAGCTAACTGGCTGTTGGCTGTAGTTTCGTATTTACTGTGCAGACAATAGGCTACTATGTATCTGAAGCCTGCAGTTTACACTTTTAGACAAAAACATCCATGAACAGCCTGGAAGAAAGCCCATATAATGAATTTAATACAGTTTAAAGAATAGTTTGGAGAAATATGTTTACTTTCTTAGATTTAGATGGGTGGACTGGATTGTTCGTACATTAGCAAGCAAAAAGTCAAAGTCCAGTTAGCTTAGCTAAACACAAGGACAGGAAACAGCTAGCCTCCCTCTGTTTAAAGTTATAAAACCTGCCTACAGTTCCTCTGAAGCTCACAAGTAACTAACAAGTAATTTTTTTTAAGAATACTTTTTAGTTGTACAGATGAAACATACAGATCATAATATTAATTAGTTAAGAGGTAAATCCATTTTGTTATCTTTGGACATAGCTGGGCCAACTGTTAAAGCAAAGCTAACCAACTGGTAACTTCATCTTAATTGTAGGGAAATGATGGTGATATCAATCTTGTTTTCTCTTTGAGTATTCCCAAATTACTGAAGTATTCTTTTAATCAGATTCATGGCTGTTTGTGTGCTACTTAAAGCTGTTGGGGGTGAGATTGTCCGAATCTGGCTACATTTTGAAAGCATACACCTGGAAAAAGGCCCAGCTACTCCATCCAGGCCGTCCTCCAAACCACATGAACCTACATTGCCTGACTCCACCGACCTCACTGGTTAGCTTGGAGATAATGTGTTTCGCTACGTTCCACCAGTTCTCTTAGCTTTTTCAAACTGATAAATACATGAATAAACAGTCTATATAAACAGAAGCAAAATAGGCGTCACAAACTTACCTCAGTCCGAAAAGGCAACCTGGCTTGACAAGTACATCTTTGCCATAAGTGAATGCTTCATACGAACTGGGTTAGCGTGGCTCCTTGGGCTGTGTACTTTGTGCTCACTGGGTTAGCTGCTGAACAAGTTAGCCCACTGAAGTTGGCTGTTGCTGCTGCTGTTCTTTGGCTCAGGGGCTGTGTCTCTATGGTTGCTGAACAACAGGCTTAGGGGCTGTGTCCTGGGAGCACAGCGCATCGTCATCGCTAACCTTATCCAACTAGCATCACATTGTGTCTCACATGTAGGAAAATTATCTATCAGTATTTACATAATTAATGTAAACCATAAACATGGCTATTGTTAGTGCTCACAAGCTAGCATGTTGGTATCGGGAAATATTGGCCACACTTTCTCTTCATTCATATGTGACTATCTTGCCAGCTTTAGCAAAACATCCTCTTAGCCTCAAGAAAGACTCCTGTCGTGCACCGTACATAGGCATACAGACAGATAGCCTGTTAAATTATTGTTCAACGATTTGATGGGCTTATTAGAGGCATGTGATGGCCAAAGATATTGGACTTTTTATTTTGTCCGTCAGAGAATTTGCCCTATGATCATTGTTGGGATGTGAAGAGATTTTCTTCAAATATAACAAAAAATGCTTCTAGAAAAACTTAACATGCCTGACCTTAAGCTCATTAAACCCTTCATTTTATGAACTGGAGGCTTCAGATGTATATTAGCCTTGTCATACTGTGTACATCAAACCACTTTCCTAATTAAAAATGGCCCTATTTGAACATCTAGGATAGACACCGAGCTTTGAAAAACTCACAGATCTGTGGGTGTAGAGTTCGGTCAGAGCTGCATGGGGCTGTTCAAATTAATATTGTATCTTCATCTGTGTGTGACACAGAATTGGAAACATGATGACACAAGGTTGGCATCTTTCAGTGCTTCGCCTCCCCCTGTCTTCCTCTTCCTGTCTCACTCCTCTTCCTCTCCATCTCCCCCCCCACTCCTTTTATCTCCTCTTCTCTCTGCATCCCCCCTCTCTTTTCCTCCCCCCTCTCTCCCCTCCTTCTCTTTTGATATGTTTTTTTTTTTTTTTTCCAAGGTCCGTGTCTGTACTTGCATGCAACACACACACGCACACACACACACACACATTGAAACACATGAAACAACACTTCTCATTATCAGCCCCGGCCAGCAGGCGGCTTTGTAATCAGGCTGTTTGTTTATGTTTGTTATCCTGCAAACAAACACACACACACACACACACACACACACACACACTCACACACACCTATACCTATCGCTTCTGGTTTTCCACACGCACCCTGACTCATATTTTTTCTCTCTCTCACACACACACACACACACAGATGTCAAACACAGCACAGCACAAAGCCACAGCCCCGGCGTTGAATGGAGCCAGAAATAGCGTTGGGTTTGACTTGGAATCGGCTTAAGTCTTCAAAGAGAAAAAAAATGTGATGTTGCAAAGGGAGCGAAAGAGCGAGAGGGGTGAGAGATGGAGAGAAGGGAAGCTGGGGGGGGGGAAACTGAGGGGAGAGGCGAGCAGATCGGGTTGTTACATCCAGCTGTAAAAAAAGGGGGCAAAAACTTCAAAGACTCACGTTGCCATGGTAACTGTATGGTGCCTGCCTTTAAGCCCCGCCCCGCTCAGATTGACATACATGTAGCAAATGTATTCATAAAAAAATGATGGCAGCTGAGGAGAGGAGCATGCGTCCTTCATACTTTGTTTTTCCGTCTCCGTCCTCTTCTCTTCTCTTCTGTTCTCGCGCTGCTCTCACTCACCAGCAGAGATGGTATTGATGTGTGTAGTGACGGGCACCGCTGCAGCTAATTAAAACCCAGTAGGGTTAGCAGCACAGTTCCCCCAGTGTGAAATGATTGGTTTAGTTTTATCTGGCTCTGTGAAGGAGTTTCTTCATGTTTTTTTTTTTTTTTTTTTTTCTTCTGTATTGATGTTTGGGGCTTGTTCCCTGTAATTATGACGTGGTATCACTTCATAGCCAGTGGATCTGAATTCCAGTTGTAATCAGATCCATCTCCCGCTCTGTTTTTTTACTGTTTCTTTACGTGTTTGTGCAGACTATATTTGCCTGTGTTGCCGCTCTTTCAATGACTGTTGATTGGATTTTTTAATCACAAGCTAAACCTTCGTCCCTCTGAAGATTAAGTGCCCAGAGAGAGAAGTTCCTTTCTGTTATTCTAGTTTACTCGAGCAGCTTTGATTTGATCATGGTCACGTTTTAAGCAGCGTAGCTTTCTGGCAATGTCTGTGTGTCTGTCTGTGAGTTGGTCAGTTCGATGCTTAACAAATCTTGGATGGCAACTTTCTGTTAAATTTGGTACCCACATTCATATTCACCTCAGGTCAAAATGTAATTTATCCAGTACTACCCAATGCAATACTACTCTCTATTCTTTGTTTTCTCAGGGCTGATGTCTCGTTTCCAGCCACAACAGCATCGATTAGCAATGTTTTGAAATGAAAAGTGTGTCCCTGCGGACATCTATAGTAGCGAGAACTACCACAGAAGCAGTTGTGAGCACTTTGCCAGGTGTTTTATAAATCCCACATGTCTGTCTGTCGTGCAAGATCGTAAATGCAATTCGCATTTCTATCACCTTTTTTCTGGTCTACCAACCACCCAAGGCGCTTTACAGCACTTGTCGTGTTCACATGCACACGTTGGTGAACTCGTGAAGAGGCTGCTATACAAACAAACCAATCGGAAATCCAATCCGAACCAAAGTGGCCCGTTGAGCAAGTTGGTGTTCAGTGTTTTGCCCAAGGGCACATACAGTATAACCACCGACCCTCTGATTAGTGGAGCACCCTCTCTCTCTCCTGAACCACGGCGCCACAGATGCAGTGATGAATCTTTACAGGTGTGTTGTTGAGATGAAAGTGATGGCTAAGACAGTGGAAAAGGGTTCCAGTCGTTCACGTTCAGCCTAAGATTTTGGGTACATCTAAAGACCGTCGTGCAAAGAATCGCACAAGCCGCGACGCCAGTGGATGAAAACAAATGTATCATTATTACTGTAATTGTTATTATAGAAGCCATTGCTAATAATGCTTTAAACGTGTCGAGGTCACACAGGTCAACAGACATGTATAGTTGTGTCTCCATGCCTGTCTGTAACCACGGAGCAACATGAGCCTCTCGATCCATTTCTTTCAGTTTTCCTCCGTCCTTCCCTCATGACCACGCGAAGCACTGGAGTCTGTCATGCATTAGGAAGAACTGGGTCTCACTCGTTTGTCCCTGGAGCGTTTCCTGTCTGCAGATGGTTGGATGGATGGATGGATGGACGCCAAGAGACTCTGAAACTGAAGCTCCAATTCTGCCGTGAGTTCAAGTCAGCTGGGAACTGAGAGGTTGTTTACGTCTAAAATGATTTCTGTTTTTACCACGGGGTGATCACCAAGGCGCCATGATCATGAAGAGAGACAATCAGGTTAGTCAGTCTGGGTCTCTTCTCTGTACTTTTATTAGAGGTTCTACAGTTCTTGTTAGGGTCACATAATGTCAGGTAACGGTTCTATTGAACCGATTATTGACTGTTCATTATGTTAACAGCTAACCGCAGACATGTGGATAACTCAGGGTACGATAACATGCCACAGATAAGTCACAGTAGTCCATGAATTCGCTCTCTAACTGACCAGTTTATTGCTCTGTTTGTTGTGCTCTCTTTGAAGACATTTACAGAGGATGACGGATGATTTTCCTCAACATGTTGATGCTGTTGTCTAAACCAAAGAGTATTGGGAGCAGCTGGACCCAAAACACTTCCTCTACGTGGTTTGAGGCCGATCCAGTACCAGCTGGGAAGAAAGAGATGGCAGAGAGCTGCGGTAAGGACGCTCATGCAGTGGCTCGGAATCAATGTCATGCAACCTCATACCTCCAGTCAGTCAACTGACCAAATGAAAGCAGATTGATTTCCATGCCAATGAATATCGTTCATTCTCTGAACAGGCGGCGCTTTGTATTATTTTCTACTGCCATGAGGTGTGATGCTCAAAGGGATATCTGTGAGGTTGTAGTCAAGATGCAGTACACGTAGTAGGAAACACGACTACAAGATCAAAATAAGTCAATCCAGAGCAAAAGTAAAGAAATTAGCTTATTTTAGCATAGCATAGAATAAAATACTGGAGGCTGTGTCAAAACAGCTAGCCAGGGTCTGTTAAAATACCTGCCTACCAGGACGTCTAAAGTTCATGTGTTTATGTATGCATATAATGCACATAACTATTATTGGTCAAAACAATTGCCAGAGTAATTATTTGCAATGTACATTTCTGCAGATCACTGATCTGTTGTGTCTTTACATTTGTATATGTTTTCAGTTTCATGTTGTGACATCGCTGTGCTTCTGGTCTGGTTAGGTTTGGACACAGCACCTACGTGATAAGGGTAAACAAAAGATTACGTTTTGGCCTACCTGGTTCTGTTGCTTCAGAGCTGGATATCGTCCCGACGGTTAGTTGAAGTGTTGTTGCTCAAACACGATGGGAAAAAATTTCAGACTTACAAATGACAAAAAACATTGTCTCCAAAAATAGTTTCGCGGTCAGGCTACCGCCATCCTTAGTCCCTCCTGATATTAAGATTCATACGCTCGTCAATACGTCGGACGGGATGGAACACGTATTGTAGAAATGTCGATGTAATATGTAGCAAACTAATAAATTGGACATATCTGTAGTTTGCAGAAACATATAATGCCACCATTTTAATCTGGCAACTGGACTATGTTAGTTTAATACGTAATAAAAAAAGGCGACATGCAAATGTAACGATGTGTGACTTTATGCTGCGTTATTTGTTCTATTTACTAGGAAACAATCAATCAATGTCAGGTTTCCATAGATACAGTGAATATATAATCAAATGTACAGAAAATCTGCAAAAGAAAATGTTTTTATGAACAAATTGGAAATGTGCATGAAAACAGGCGAATAACAGGGCTCTTACATACTGCACAAACCTCCTCAGAACTAGTCGAATGCAATATAAATCATTAATCAGTCAGCTTTAGACAGCTTCCAGCCTTTTGTGCTCGGCAAAGTGGTTCTTTAGCTTCCACAGTTAACATGCAGACATGAGAGTGGTGTCGGTCGACAAATAAGAATATTTATGGAAACGTCGAAAGATTCTTGCTAAGCATCTAAATTTCGATCGAAATTCAGCTTTTCAGTCCCTTTGCACATACATACGGGTGCCTGCTGTGTCAACCAACCCACAACCCTCTCCTGTTTTTTCACGGGTTGCCTCTGTCAAAAGATGTGATTAAACAAGCCATTTTGATTTGCATGCATGTCCTATACGGGCCTGATTTAAATGATACTGCCTCCTATGTGAGCATCTTCGTAAAACTATACAGCTGTCTAGATTTTGCGTTAATCCTCTCTCTTCCCCTGTAAATAATCTTCTACCTGTCATATCCTACTTCTGTGCCGTGCTTCATCATGTTATGTAAGGGCTTTGTTGTGCCAAGACGAGGGTTGCTGCGAAAAATCTAACAAGCTTCTGTTGCACTATCAACCCCTGTGTTTACTGATTATTGCAGTGGGGGAACTGCCATGCTCAGACAGTTTAGCTTTTTATTCACACGGCATAAGAAAATCCAGTGGTAGCGTTGTCTCCTTCCCACACACAGACGCACACAACAGTATTCTAATTTTAGAAGCTGTGTCTCATTCGCTGAACTTGGCGTCAAATCCAGTCTCGACTTCCTCAGGTAACAAGTATTATTAGATCCTGAGCCAAAACTTTCCTGTTCAGATGTAATAAAAGAATCTCTCTCAGTCAGAGCCGCCTTTATTGCCAAATGTGAAACCCCAGAGTCTTCCTGTCCTGCTTAGAACAGACCCACTCTGCATCTCATTTAAAATATTCACCAAATCCGGAATTCTGGACTAATCAGCCTCACTTTCTCCCCCTGCTCCCCCTTTATCTTCCCCAGCCAGGTGGCTTTGTTGGTCTGTGCTGTAATTAAAATAATGCAAATGAGGTAAATCCTGTAAAACAAATCCTTCTGTCTCTGTTAATGAAGACCCCGACCCGCTTTCTTGTGTAATGAATTATTTTACTCCGAATGTACCAGCAGCGCTCTCTCCACAGAGATGTAGCAGTCAGACAGCCAGTCAGGATCAGCAGTTTTTACAGACGGCCATCTCCTTTGGCTGGGTTAGCACAGTGAAAATGATCCAAGAGATAAAATGAAATAAAAAACAAAACATGAGAGCAAGTCAAACTGGTGTTGTGGTTTTTACAGCACGAACCCACAGTGCTGTTAGCACATAAATGGTGCCGTATTTTATGGCTTGACAAGCCGACAGTCTGTGTCATGCAGGAGTGATCTGTGTACCTGGTGTTGCTCTTTCAGAAATCAAACAATGAGTTCTTTCATGAGCTGCAATCAGCGCCATTGTTGTGGCCACTGGATGCAGCAGTAAAGGCTACAATTAACTATCCAGGTTAAAATGCAACCGCAGATTTTGATAATGATCGCCCTCTCTGTCGTCTCATTCCAACATTGTGTTTCCACTTTATTGTGTACTTGTAGCTAAAGAAGCTGACACAGTTCGGTACAACAGCGCTGCAATGATTCCTACACTGATGAAGCTTATCATGTTCAGGTTTTTCAGACTCTCCCTGAGACTGTTTGATTTCACTTAATTGGAATTTTGGAGGCTGTAGTTTGCGATGCTGCTAGTATAAACTGGTTATTTATTAGACAAATCCACCGGTACGGTTTTGTGCCTTTTTTAACAATTGATAAAGTTGTTACAGACAACTTTCCCTCCTGTAGCACTTACTCAAGTGGTATTGTCGATGCTGCTCTCATGAAAACAGCTGGATCGTTCTCTGTTTCCCTGAGACACAAATGACAAATACACAGGACATAAACTGTTTATTCAGTCATTTAGTCTACAATGGAGACGTGAAAACATCTGGATCTCGATCATCAAATTGTTTTTGCCTAGTGACAAACAAAACTGCATTGTGAAAGTGAGTTTAATAGGCCACCCCTCTAAACACAGATGGTCTCATTATTTGATAGACATTATATTGTGCAGTCAACATTTACGCCCTGATAATACATTAAAACGAAAAACGTCTGTATTGTCATGCTTATATTGGTAAGTAATAAAGTAATATTTCAAACATGGCACTCGGGTGGTGTAGGACCAAACCAGTTTGCCAGTGATGGAACCTCAGAGCTTGGTCGTGCTTCTCGCAGCACGCAGTTTGTTTGCTGGTGGGAAGCCGGCGAGGGATCAGGCGCCTGTCGCTGCACTACTAAATGTTACTGGTCGCTCTGGGTACAAGGAGCGTGTGACGTTGGGACAGGGTGACAATAAACTGGCACCACGGATGAGTTTTACAGTCACAGTCTGTTGAAGTTCGATGGAGGAGTTCAAACCTGTGTTTCCTGTTTGGCTGAAGCGTCACACACCGTTTGCATTCTGGTCGTTCATTATCGGTGTCAGAAATATGACATCACTTCGAACAGGTACAAAGGAAGTGGTTGCACAGACATATGACTGTACCTTAAAAAAATCTTCGGTGAATCTTTGGAAATTCAGTGATCTGCATTTTAATCACATAACAGACCAAGTCCTTAAACAATCAGTCCCTCTTCTTAATAGAAATTTATGATGCAAAAAGACCACATGTGGAGTCTTCTTCTGTCCCTGACCTCTTCCTCTGAACATCTGTGCATCAGTGAGAACAGAATACACCTGTGGTGGCACCACACACACACACACACACACACACAGGTGCAGAGCAGAGAGAGTTGAGTAGGTTTTCTAAAATCCTCTAAAAAACTCACAAACACTTCTCTCACCGACATGAGAGCTTTGATGAGGTCAGCTCTGCCTCTGTGGCTGAGTGAAGAGGAGAAGCTGACCACACGATTTAAAAAAGTTGTGGCATTGAAATTTCACTTTGTGTTATTTTAGTCTGCTTCAAATTATGCAAATGTATTCATACTTTCAAACGTTTGCGCAAGGATCCTTATATATATTCTCCTTGGCAAATATTGCAGCCAATTCAGGAAATTATTTCCCTTCACAAACAGTTTTTGTGCTGTTATAAATAAAAAATGTCCGGCGAATAAATGTCACTTTTGCTTGTTGAACTGACACTTGAAGGTGAAACAACCTCTGAAAAAAACAGGGATTTTCTGATAATGTATGCTGCGCACACACTGCATGTAACCACTCGACAAACATCCTTGTGTTTGTAAGTGTCTAAAAGAATCTGATGGCCACGCAAACATCTGAGGGCGTCTGCAGCCAAAGACACGGACAGACGAGCCATTCAGGAGGCTGGAGTGGTGAAACGGCTCCTGCTGCAGATCCATGGTTTGCAAAGTGCTTCCCAGCTGCATCAATCACACTTGTATTTCACAAACAGAGCCATCCACGTGAATTAAAATCATGAGAGGACAATAAGGAACAAATGACAAGTTTGGTAAAAGAAAGAAGAGGTCCAAATTAGGAGTTTTCAGTAGCTATAAAATCCACATCTGACTTGTTCCACCGCAACATTAATCTCACAGCCCACGTCACAATGGCAGGTCGGACTTAACTCTCTAAATACCAAAAACCAAAAATACCTCTTCATTTGACAGATGTTACTTCAGTTAAAAGGCACTGAAGTTATTTTGGCTCCGGTTTGAAACTACCATGGCGAGCAGGCTGCTCGGCACTCACAGTGATCAAGACCATAACTAAACATGGTTGACTGACTGACTAAAACATGCAAATTATATATTCATATACACGGTTTTGATGCTCCAGCACATGACGCATCACGACGGCAAGAAAATGAAAAGTGATCATCGCACAGCTAATGCGAAAGTGACTCACTAACAGAGGTGAGGTCGGTTATTCCAGCACAAGCACGACGACATCAGTGATAAACATTTGGAAAGTCACTTCTGTAGCTTCCCATGGCTGTCTGTGATGATAAGATGCAAGTTTTACGGGTTTATGGGTTTTCACCACTTATGGAAAGTAACTAAGTACATTCACTTGTATTTAAGTGCCAATTAGAGTTGCCTTTACTTCCACTCAACAACACCTCGGAAGCAAATATTGTGCTTATTAGTCCACTACATGTATTTGATAATTGTAGTTGCCACTTGGTTCAGTATCAGAGGTAAAAATAAACCCAATCACCAGAGTAAAGCATGGCAAATTACGTTTCTGCAGAACCACAGATTAGTTCAAACTTCATGTTTCTTTCTTTCTTTTTTTCTTCTTATGTTGAAACTTTACATTATGGCTACATTGGGGCACCATACCCACTTGGTTAGGGTTAGGTAAACATCATGATTTCGCCTGAAATACCTGCTTTGGTCGCCATAAAAGACGGCTTGTAATTGTCCTGAGGTATGACATTTCTGGTGGCTTGTTTCACACTTCCAAATGTAGAATCATAGACTCAAACCGCGGTCACTGCTAAGTAATTTACTTTTACTTACCAACACTGTAAGACTAAGTAATATTTTAACATTATCTTTACTTTTGACTGACTTTTAGGCATTTTTTTACAACACTGCAGAGACCACAGAGTGTGTGTCTGTGTGTGTGCAAGGCATATTTTTTAAAGTATCGAGTTTTAATATTGGTGGAAAGTTTGCACCTTCACAGGATTTCTTAAGTCAAATTAAATCCAAATCAAAGAAACAAACAAATACCTAATCTTTGAAACAAGCCCACTAAGTGAATCTGGATCATCATAAAATGGGAAAAACAAACAAACAAGTGAGCCGTTTATTCCCTCCAAACAAACTTGAATGCGACACTGGTTAACCAGAACATCTCCCAAGAAGTGACAATAGGTGAGGTGGCTGGTTGCGCAGCTGCAAATCAGATTCACTCTGCAGTGAAATAGGCTGTATAGAGACAGGCAGAGAGAGAGAGAGAGAGCTCTGATTGGAGGTCAGCTGTTGGATGGGTTGAAGTGCTGTTATACTTCAAAGCCTCACATCATCGGCCTTGATGACAAGATCCTTTAATAAATTAGTTATCTGTCAGGGCTTTTCTTTTAATGTTGCAATCAAGATGTGATTTGCCCAAATACACAAGCCTCTGATCTCTGTCAGAGCCAAGTGAAATTGAGGCTGCAGCGAAAACAAGAAGTGGAGACAACAGGAGCGGAGTCTCTGAGTGCCGCTCTCATTCATCTTCATCCAAATGATGCAGTTTTACTCACCCCGATCACACCTGCAAGAGACGTGATTTTGACAGAGATGTGATTTCACAATCTCACGTATGTCACCAGATTACTCGCGGAAAAGATCTATAATGATCCTTACACCTCGTAAAAAAATGTAATTCCTCATTAAAAACACTTCAAGATAAAAGAAAACACAAACAGCATAGAGTGACTGGAATGAATAAAATACTTTGAGGGCAGTTTGGCCGCTGCATTGATCAGTAAGCCACTTCTCTACAAGCATCCAAGGTGGCATTGTTCAGTAAATCATCACAACATGGAGCCTGTGAGAAAGTAAGAAATGTGAGTAAGGCTTGCAAAAAGAACATAACTCATCTGGTAGTTAGTGGAGAGTGGAGTCCACATGGTCCTATATTGAAAATGAGGCCTCACAAAACGGTAAAGAATGAAATGTCTGCAATGAAAGTCATCGGTGTCATTAATCGATGATAATGGACAGGGGTCATGTCCTGTGGGAAGTGAAGGTATTATAGTAACCTGGGAGAAGAATCTTAGACATGGTGGGCATTTTCTTGTTCAATTCAAGCATTTTTAGACTCAATATGGTAAAATATTAATTACGTGTCTAACTGTCCTGGAGGAGGTTTTCTGTCTTGGATCATTAAATGATGTCATTGTCAACTCATCTCGTTTTGTTTTGAGGATCATTTTCTCGATTAGTCAATAAGTTGTTTGGTCAATAAAGAGTCAAAAAATGGTGAAAAATGTCACCAGTGTTTCCCAAAGCCAGAGGGGACGTCCTCAAAGGTCCTGTTTTGTCCACAACTCACAAATATTCAGTTTACTGTAATAAAGGGAGTAAAGAGAGCAGAATGTATGCACATTAAAGAAGCTGGAGTCAGAGAGCTTTGGCTCTATTCTTTAAGAATGTACTCAAATCAGTTAATTGATTGTCAAAATAGTTGACGACTGATTAAATAGTTAACGACTAATCAGTTAAACGCTGCGGCTCTAGAGGGTGTTTTTGGCTGTATGAATGAAATTGACTTAACTTTTAAGCCAACACTTAAAAACATTATTCAACAACATTTAATTCCTGGCAGTGTTTAAGATGTGTAGCTCTGTTTAGATCTTCATGTTAAGGAATAAAATATAGTTAGCATCATTAATGAAGTCTGGAAATATCTTAATATTTATAAATATTTTGGAGACTTTCTTTCTGGTGTCAGGTCACGAATGGTTGAAGCGGGCAGAGATTTGAGTTACAATGATTAGGCGATGGAAAGAAAATTAGTTGAGAACTGTTCCATTTTTCAAGCAACGATGTCAAACATTTTCTGGTTCCAGCTTCTTAAATGTGAAGATTTCCTGCTTTTCTTTGTCATTTTTGACAGCAAACAAAGTGACTTTGGATTTTGAACTGTTGGTCGGACAAAAGAAGCAATTTGAAGACGTCATGAATCGATTAATCATGAAAATAATCGTCAGATTAATCAATAATGAGCATAATCGTTTTGCAACCCCAGAGGAGGCAGTGGACGGATGCATTGAGGGCAACCTGGACATTTTCTGCGGCATTTCTTAAATCCTTGCTACAGTCCTGTGAACTACTCCATACATATGTGCTTCATATACCAGCAAAGACTTAACGGGTTGTTGAAAAATTAAAAACGATCCTCGATGTTTTTGTCTATTTAAGGGTCACTCTACGCCCGCCTTGGTTTCTTTTCCCAGCAGCAGTTGAACGCCTCACCAAACCCTGATCCACAGATCCGGAGATCCAGGCGCCGGTAGGACTCCTGTGTTTCCACGCCTCCCACTTTCACCCCCATTGTGGTGAATCTCCGGCTCACACACACTTTGCCAGACTTCCAGGAGTTGGAGCGACTGACCGAGGACGGAACGGCGACGAGGTTTTCGTGAAAAAGAGAAACTGTGCCGTGTCGCGCATGGATCTACTTTGTTCTCTCGGGGGATTTCACGGAGCTGCGATGGTCTGCGCCGCTGGAAATAGTGGAGACTCGTACCGGAGAGCAGGGGCACACGAACTCCAGGCTGCAAAGTTGTAAAAGTAGTTTCCCCTTGAAGTTTTTTTTTTTTTTTTTTTTCTCTCCTTTCCGCCACCAGCTCAGACTCCGCGTTCCTCCAGCCTGCAGACCCACAGCCATCATGGCGAGGCGGCCGGGGGACAAACCTCCGCCTTTCACGCCGAATACGCGCGCCGCTCTCGGGGATACACACCGTCGCGTTCGCGGGGGCTTCTCGGCTTTCTTTGCGCGGAGCTTCGTCCTAATGTGCGCGGCTCTTTCTTGTGGATATTGCGGAGCCGAGACGGAGTTTTCCATCCTGGAAGAGGCGCAAGTTCTGGCCGATCAGATGAAGAAGCTGTCCTCTCAGGAGCTGGGAGTCTTCACCATGCAGGTAAACGTGGAGGAGGAGTAGGAGGAGGGAGGGGGTGAAATGTTCTGGAGCTGTGTCCGTGTGGCGACTCTGCGTAAAAAAACAAAACAACCGAGATCTGGTTTAAAGAGCCGAAGTGTGGCGTTGACGGGATTGTTGGAAGTGTTGGCAAGTAATGACCACAGAGGACAACTTTAGTGGACAGAGTTGTTGTTGAGGGGGGGGGGGGGGGAGACAGTCCTCTGCTCGGATGGACGTGTGGTGGCTCAACAACAGGCGCTGTGAAGTTAGGACGCATGAATGTGGGACATGAGCACGCTGGAGCTCTTTATCCCCCAAAGCTGCTTCCATAGACGCCTTGTTTTTTTTTTTTTGATCAGTCATTTGAACATTTGCGAGCTGATAAATCCAAATAAACAGCAGAATAGTTCCTGTCACCCACAGCGATGAAGCCCTGAAGCCACATCTCATTGTGTCGTCTCATCAGAGGGCTGGCCTGATTCATCCTCGTAGTGAAACGAGATCAGCTCAGCGTGTTTAACCGTGACATGTGCGAGGTCATGAGACTGCACATGAAGGTGGACAGTCAGTTGGTACGTACGTGAACATCAAATCACAAGGATGAATCCATTGTTATAAGATATCTAAGCAGGCTGCAGCTCACAGGCCTGATCTGAAAATCTGCTCATGATCCAATACAAGATATCAGATTTTAATCTTCAGACCATCAGCAGCAGTTTTGAATCAGGGCTGCAGCATTGTTGTCATGATCAGTTCATCTGTCGTGATGTTTTTTGTGGCATTTGGTTCAGTGGTGGTTAATTAAATGCCCATCACATCACATCACATCACATCACATGTCCCCAGAGATGAGGGGAACGATCACCCTGCTGTCAACAATATCTTCTGATTAATTCTGAATCAGGGCTTCAGTTTAACAATTGCTGTCACCATGGATTCATCCAGGGTTTCTTCACGATACACCGATTAATCGTTTAGTCTACAGAGAGTGAGAATGTGGGGAATTTTGCTCTTTTTGTCCCAGCGACAGTCCAGATCCCCGAGAAGGTCGCTGACATTTACTGTCAGAGATGACAAAGAGAAGCGGCACGTGTTTCCGTTTAAGAAGCTGGAACCAGCAAATGTTTGTGATATTTCTCCTTGAAAAAATGACTTGGCAATAAATTTTTCCTGGTCGTTGCATCTCCGACTGACGTGATTTTTGTGTTTTTTTTGGCTCATATGAAACTATACAAACCTCGATTGATCCTTTAATTCTAGAGCTGTAGCTGTTATGTGGATCATCAGCTGGGTGTTTGACAAAATTTGATTTGGAGCTGAAACAATTTGTCAGTGAGTCGTTTAGTCAGGCAACAGAAAATGGACTGACACCTATTTTTAAAAATTTTAAGTACATTTTCAAGCAAACATATAAAACGTGCATTGGTCCGACCGTGTTTATTGTGAGGGTAATTATTGGTATTTGTTAGATGGCACGCTTTGTCTTTTCCGCTGTAGGTCAAGAAATTTGAGCCCGTCGCCCTGAGCTTTGGGGAAACTGTAACCAGCACCTCTCACTGTTTCCTGCTGTTTCATAGACCAAATCTGATCAATCGGAGCCGATTGATCGAGAAAATAATCAGCAGGGGAGTCGGCCGTGACGTTTTGTGCAGCCCTAAATGAGTTTAAACACACGGTGAACGGTGTGACCACGGCAGAATCACTAGTTTGCCGTATCCGTCTGTGCGGGGCTGTGTTGAGTCACCAAATGGCAGGAGGGTGCAGGGTGCAGCGCCTGGTGCTGCAGGGTGTGTGTGTGTGTGTGTGCAGGGGGGTTGTTTAGCACTTCAGAGGCAGAGGCGCTCACAGGCCCCGAACACAGAGGCGAGGCAGCGGGGGGGCCCTGACCCCAAATGGTGTTTCATCTTCTCTGCTTCCACACTGAGCCGCCTTCATCCCGGCTCTGGGAGTCGGCTTTGAGGGCTTCCTCTGATCCCTCTGGATCTGCCTTTGTCACCGCTCATCCCTCCCTGAGCTCCAGTTTGTGCTCGGTGTCTGTCTTTCCTGCTCTTTACATCATTGTCTCTGCTGTCTGTGCACTCCGTCTTTTATTATTATTTTTAAACATTGTGTTAGTCTTGTTTTCTGCTCATGCTGGTGCATACCTTTTAAAATGAGTCTCTCTCTTTTACTGTGTGGTTCTGTCTTTAGTTCTCTTCGTCTCCCACAGCATTTTTTTTAATGACTGATTCTGATTTCTTATGGCCCTGTTCAGATTATTTATGAAAAATGCGCGTCATCCCCGTGTGTCGTGGGAAAACACTTTGGAGGCCATCCGCGTTGTTGTGCAAGCTGTGAGAAATCCGACCTGGCGCGGCGCTGATGCGAGTTAGATCGAAGCGGCACATTTCGTGGATTTGTCAGAGCGGTTTTCTCAACGAATGTGATGCGATGTGCATCCAGTACGAACGTGCCGTCTGTGTGGACACCTGCTCTGAGGCTCGGATGTGTCCTGACTCTCAGCCTGCAGGTGTGTCTGTTGAACCACAGTCTCTTCATCTCTCTCCCTCTTTCCCCTGCGCAGTGAAGGAGGCATTCATCCCCCCCCCCCCCCAAAATGAGTTTGTATCGACTCCAACACCGGGTCTGATTTCTGGAGTCGTTGCCAACATTCATTTGTGTCTTTTCCTTTTTTTTGGCACAGCGACATCGACCAGCAAAGTTATGCGGGAGAAGATCTGAGGGTTTCCTTATCAAGTGAGCGTCCCCGGCATCTCCATTTAAAGCGTAACTCTAGCCCTCTCCGCTCCACCCCTCATTCTCCGGCAGATGTGTAATCTGAGGCCCCCCTTGTCAGTGCGTCTGAGTCACTGGGTCAACCTTGTTCGATCTGTCATTGAGTTACTCCATTGTCAGGGGACGTGAGGGCGTACAGTGCGACGTTTGAAGTTTGATAGGTCAACTTTTCACAGGATGTTTTGTTGGATTTATATTGTTAAAGCAATGCCCCGTGAAGTTTCAGTCGTTTTTTTTAAGCATTCTGTCGCAAAGTACGACATTTAGTTTATTTTATTGGATTGAAATCAGTTAAATTCAGTCTGAATATTGTAACTACGGACCGCAAAGTTTGATGTCGGGCTGCAGCTCAGTGTTGCTGTCTTTATGGATTAATTTACAGTTCCCCCTGATTATTTATTTATTCATTGGTTTAGTCTATAGAACATCAGTTGTGCCCATCAGTAATTTCTTAGAACCAAAGATGATGTCTTGGAATGCTTTATTAATCATTTTTATTGATTACACACTCCAAATGGATTTATTAAACTGTCATTTATGACACAAAGGAACCGGTGAATGTTTTCATCAGGAAGCAAACCCGATGGAGGTCTTTGTGCCGAATCGTTGCTATGAAAATATATTCCCCGTCTCCGCTGAGGTGAACAGTGTGCAGGAGTGTTTGTCTGCCTTCGGTCTTCTCTTACGCACCTGTTGGCAGCTGCTCAGAAGTTGTGCTCCGTGAATGAGGAAGTTGATTGAATCAATTAATCAAGTGTCAGAATTGTTGCCAATAAATCTTCGTCGTCTCCTCACTTGCGTAACGACTCCTTTTTATTAGCTCTGGTTTTCTGACAGGTTTAATAACAGGGTAATTATGATGATTATGATGAGAGTATTAAGATCGGCGTTTGAGTCATATGTCAGTCTTCCCGACATATGAGGTGGCCCGGTTAGTCGTTTTGACATCGTATACATTCTACCTGTCTCTGTACCTGGTGTGTTGATTATTTTAAAACTCTCGTGCTGAGTTGTGGATGTTACCAGAGCCCAACTTATTTTCGCACTGGTACAGACACCAACATCAGGGAGTGAAATGTTCTGATGATGAAGTGATTAATGAATGAATTTTTGTGAAAGCGGACAGCCCTCTCCGATCCAGGTAACGAATGAGCGCTCCACGATTTGGACTTTGCCTCGGATGTAAATATGAAATCTGATCCCCTTTCCCTTTTCCGCGTTATCGAAACAACGGGCCTGGTGCTGCTCTGGTCGCGTGGCCGCCTGCTCGAGCCAGGACCACAGTGCGTTTCCAGCCGCAGATATAGAAACACACGCTTGATTGCTGTAGGAAACCTAAAGGCGAACTGAGCCGGCGAGTGTAGGTCTGTCGCTGGTGGCGAAGTCCACGAGGAGATCACTCATCGCTGTGCGAGAGGTCCAGTTCACTCGGTGTTACTCGGAAAGTATCGGGTGATTATTTACAAAAGACGTTTCACTGTGTTAGTTTTTCAGGGCCTTAATCCACAGAGAAGTGCGGTTTGTTATTGCGGCCGGCTCGTCCAGTATCCCCGACCCCCTAATTGAATATTGATAGTAATTTGAGGGCGGTGGAGGTTTGTGCAGCAAAAGGGAAAAACTGGGGTAGCTCCACCACCGTCGTTAGGTTGTGATCTTCTGGGTTGGGTTTGGTCCAAAGGCAACACCAGCCCCCCCAATCCCTGCTTTGTTGTGTTTCTTCACGTGGACTACTAAGTTTTGATTTAGGCCTCTTTCACATTTAAAAAAAAAAAGAATCCTCTCTCTCCTCTCACTCGCTTTGAATCCACCTGAATTTTTTTTTTTTTTCACAGGCTTGTCTCTCTTCTCCCTCTCTTGTCTCTCGCTAGCTTATGCCGTGTTTCTTCTCACTTTATATTGGATGAGTTGCAGAGATCAGGATGAGGAGGAGGAGGAGGGGGAGGGAGGGAGGGAGGAGGGTTAGAGGATATACAGCAGGACATCAGAATTCCTGCTAGGTTCTCTGCAGTAAAGCTTCAAAGCCTCCTCGCCTCTTACTGCATCGCCTGCCCGGCTGTGTGCTCAAACAGTCAAGGTTACCGAGAGCCTCACAGGCCCTCTGCTACATGTGGGACTATTACGACCCCTCATCCATTCTCTCTTTTGACTTTGAGTCCGCGTTTCTCTCTGTTTCGCGGGCCAGCATCAGGCCTATCCGGGCGTTTTTTTTGTTTTTTTTTGTTCTTCAATTAATAATACGAAGCTGAATTCTGTATGAACGACTGTGTACCTCCAGTTGGACGCGCTGCTGCTCTCCACGCCCGGCTCGTACACGTCGACTGCATGTTAAACTGTGCGAGGGTTTGAAGTGTGTGCGTGAGCCAGGGTCTTTTTAAAGGAGGCTGCGTGTAGAACATTCCTCTTCACAATAACACTCATTCGAAAGGACAAACAGACACTTAGCTGTCAGATCTATCCCTAAGCACATTCCTGCGCGTGTCTTGTTGGGGATGTGATGGGGCTCTCTTTGTTGCCCGCCCCTCAGGGCACTGAGGTCCCATAATATAACCAACTACTCCAGCCAGTTAGGCCAGTGTGCCTTTTTATTTTCACACCTTTGTTGCGAGATTGATGCAGATTTTCGATCTGGTGGTCTTGAATTATGGTTAAGCAGCTGTGGGTGGTTTTAAGATTAAGAAGCATACGGGGCTATGGAGTTTGATATTGGATTAAGCTTGATTGAATTAAAGGGGGACTGTTGGGCCTCGGTGGAAGTATGTGCTCCATGTACACGCTTGTTTTTGCTCAGAAGTTGAAAATACAAAAATGAACATTCTAAATTCGTCAGCTAATTGTTCACTTTACATGTCGGGTGTTTTGCTGGGTAGGACGCGTTTTGGTTTTCAGCCCCTTTGCTGGGAAAAAAGAAGAACTTTAAGCGGTTTTAATTCAAAAACGTGTAAATGGATTTTACAATGTCACACATAAGACGAGCCTGGTTGATGTGATTTACCTCCAGCTCTCGTGTTGTCTCGCCACACTCGCATAAACGTCTGCCAGATCTTTTGGAAGCTGTAGGAATTTTCTTCTCTTCCTCTGTCACCATTCGTCTGAGCCCCCCCTTCTCTCTCTCTCTCTCTTTCTCTCTCTCTCTCTCTCACACTCTCTCTCTCACACTCTCTCTCTCTCTCATGGGATGTTCAGGTTGTCGGACCAACAGGTGCTTTGCATTAGTCAGACTTGCACTGCACGGCACAATTCCACGTTTTTCCCCCCCGACCATAAATCGTGATGTGCCTCGGCGGTTTATGAGCCTTCGAGGCTCGGCTGAACTATCTGCTCCTCTCTTCTTTTTCCATTTTGACTGTCGCTTTTTTTTTTCCCCCCAAACTGTTATTGCAGGGAGTGTTTCTTTTCCTTTTTTTTTTTTTTTTTTGGAGTTATGGTCCCAAGTTAATGCTGATACATGAATACTTTATCACTCCAAGTTGTTTTGTTCTGCTTGTGCGTGCTTTAGTATGATGTGGTTACATTAAATTGGAAATGAACATGGTAGCTGGTGTGATAAGCTGTTGGGTATACATGACCCTATTCCCAACTAAATGTTTCTATCATTCAGAATTTAAACTGATTCATTAAAATGAGGAATTGTATTTCTTGAGTCCATTTTTCATGGAGAAACAAGGCTCTCGGCCAGCAGCTGCAAAAAGCCCGCGGGGACATCTGCGCTGTTTTAAAACTTGGAATGACTTGGACATCAGTCTTCAAAATTCTTGGCCTGTCCAAAACCCGGGAAACAACCTAGTTCTGTCAACTTTTACCTTTATCATCCCGTCACAATGCAGGAGAGAACAGAGCGGCCCGGCCGCGTTTTCATTAAATGTGGAGCCATTTGTATGTTTTGGCCCGAGTCCAAGCACCGAGAGGCTCTGGCGCCCCTTGTTTCCAACTGCTCTGCTTCAAACTGTCTCCAACCTCCACGCTGAACACATATCAGAAACCATGAAGTCCCCAGACATGTCGGACAAAACTGGGATTTAAGTTGGGCTGTTAGGCGGAAAACCATGTCGCTCCTGGATTCAAGAAAAACAACCTCATGTAGCCGTCAATCTTAGATATTTGAATTCATCCAGGGGGACGCAGAAAGATGTGTCGGTGTTGCAGTTTTCTTGAAGAAAACATCTAATAAGTTCACAAATCAACCCAACATTGCAATTTAGCCTTTGGCCACACCACCCAGCCCCTGATTTTAAAGGCTTAATCCTAATGGTCAACAGCAAAAGTTACATTTGGGGCATCAGGACTTGATTGTTGTTCTGGTTTTCTGGTCACAAGTCACAGTTCATTTTGTAAAGTGTCCCATTCTGTCTTCTGACCCGGCCATGAACATGTTGAGCGGCTGCCAAACCACCTCCACAGAGACGCAGACAGACATCATGTATCATTCGGAGTCTGGCTTCATCTCCATCTGAATCTACCTGCAGCCCACTTCCATATCTTCATCTGTGCTTTGAAGCCCGCTGGAGGAAAAGATCCGAGGAGAGAAAAAAACATTTTCAGGGACGTGTTTTCTTTTTTTTTCCCCCCTCTTGAGATTTTGGACAACATGACTCCCATTCATTTCAATCAGATCCCTTTAATTTTTTTTTCCCCCTGCCTGTGTAAGTACAGCCTAGTGCACCGTCTCTTGGCTCCTGCTGGACTGCGGTCAGGACGGAGCAGAAAACTGATGTTCTTCCCCCTCTGCACCAGCTGTTGTGGTTTAAATCTGTCTGTACTGTCGCGGCCAGATCATTTATCTGACCGCTTTTTGATCTGTTTCCCGCATCTCCCAGTTGAAGAGGGGCCCCTCTCTCTCTCTCTCTCTTTCTCTCTCTCTCTTCCTCTTCGGCCTTGGCTGAAAATCGGCCTTGGCCTTTTTTTTTTGTCTGCCTTCTCTCGCTCTCTCCTCACTTGTATCCAGTTTTGACATGCCCCGTGATGGCTAAGCTCCCGTTAAGAATCTAGACCGCGATTTCCGCGGCTGCTATCTAAGCGCGGTGTCATTTAACGCGGTCAGATCAGAGAGAAATAACATATTTTTCCGGTTGCAAGCATCCTTTGGTTATCAGTCTGACCTGAGATGAACATCAGGATGCCGGGCGTGCACGCGCACATTCACGTGTCTGTGTATTGTGTCGTACTTAATGATAAGAGCTGAGAAGGTTATTTGATACAGATGAATCGAGCCAAAATGTGAAATACTGACAAGACTGCTATTTCACATTTGTGCGCCCACGTTTTTCATTCAAGCGCACCAGCTCATGATTAAGGAGCACACAGTAATACATTTTAACTTAACTTCTCATCACGTTATGTTAACGATTGTAAACAGGAAAGAAGGTGGAACTACTAACATGTTTTTTCTTCAGTTTAATCACATGCAACAAGAAATTGCGCTGATATCAATTGTTGAAATCAACCCCGAAATCTCAGGTGCACCGACCAGTGAAACAGTTTAGTCGCCCTTTGTATGTGCAACCAAAATACAGACGCCCTGCTTACCACGTCTAGTTTGTGAAATATAAGTATTTGCCGATTTGATCTGTTTTGAGTCATCGTAGGCTGAAATTCTTGGAAAGTTTAATGTTTTGAAAAGTAGCCGAGACCAAAGAAGAAGACATTTGAGGAAATCATTTGGTGCTCTGAGGGCACTTTCACATTATGATTATTTATTTTTTCATATTTCATAGATTAACTAATTAGTGGTAAGTCGCAGGGAGGGACCGCAGGGCTGATTCTGATTATAAGTAATGCAGGAGACCAATAATATTTGGAACAGTTACACAACCGTTACACAATAACACAGATACAGATATCATTTAACATGTTTGGTACCTGGATCCAGACCAGTTCAGTCTTGACTCACAGATGCAGGTTTTGATTCCCACAAATAATTTATCAGGATTACTAAAATGTCGAGAAACTAGTGAAGCATGCCGTCACATATACTCTCTGTACTTTGATGCCATAAGAGGAATGAGAAGCAGATCATGCTTACTGCAGATATTTTGAGTGTAATAATGGGCTCAGTGAGAAATCAGTTATCACAACAGTTTTCGATTCATTTCCTCCCTGCCGAACAACGCTAATTTGCTGTGTGTTGAACTGAGATGTGTGCGCAGCCAGGCCCTCCAGGTTTTTCAGTGAAAGTCGCTCACGCTTTCCTCTGCTTATTAAACAGGAGCGCTAATTAACTGGCTGTGTTTAATCAGCTCATTCTCACTTTTTTTTTAATGATTCCCCCTTTCTTTATTGCCTCTCTCACTCTTTATCTCCCATACACTGTCACCCCGGCTGCCTGGTCCTCGCGCGCACACACACACACACACACACACACACACACACACACACACACACACACACACACACACACACAGCAATGAGCGATAACAAATGCACTCAATGGGAGAGAGAGAGAGAAGGATCTTCACTGGTGATCCGGGCTTTGTGTTTTTCTTCTCCAGATTCCTGCCAGTGTTACTCAGTTAGCTCCAACAGGGCTGACCTGGCAGTGTGAGCCGAGGGACCCCAGGCCACCCCTTAGCAAGTCAGTCCCTTCACTTGCCACAATGGGCAAGGCTCAAAATGAACTCTCCCTGAAAAGAGAGAAAGAGGGGGAAAGGAAGGGGGCGGGGGCCTCTGGTGAAGGCAAGGGGGCAGCGAGCAAAATACCCGATTGGGAGGGCAAGGGGAGTAGAGGGACCGGTTCCCTCCCCCCTAGACAACATGCATTTGTGAGGCCCCCATCCCCCCTCACAATGCACACACACACACACACACACACACACACACACACACACACACACACACACACACACACACACACACACACACACACACACACACACATCTACATACCCTCCTGCAGAAGAGGCTTTGCATTCTCGATGAGGAGAGAGTTGGAGCTTCTACTGTGGAGAAGCAGATCAGACTGTTTTTCATGCCTCTTTTCTCTCTCTCTCTCTCTCTCTCTCTCTCTCTCTCTCTCTCTCTCTGTGTTGATGCCTCGCTCTCTCTCTCTCAGGGCTCTGTGCTGCATACATAAACTCGCCGTAAACCCAAACTTCACAGTTTCGGAGAAGCAGTGTTTCCCAAGTCGCCTCAGATTCCATCCGTTTCTGTATGCCTGTCTGCAGAGTTTTTGTGTTTTTAATAGGCGCATTTTTTGAAAATCCGACAGTGAATATGAAGCGGTGGGCTTCGGGGGTTCTTCCTCGAGGCAGAGCGCTGTTAAGAGTGCAGAATGCTAAAACAGATGCTGAGGGTGGGTTTTAAAAGAAGACTTGAAGAGAGCTCGTGCAGTGATGGCAGCCAAAGGAAGGCCTCGCTGTCACGGACACCGTCACCGCCGCTTGCATCGCTCTCTCTCATGGCGAGGAACTGTTCGACTCGGGGTCACGGGGTCGTGGAGGTCGGCTCAGTTAGTCTAACTTCTCTCCTCGCGGCCATTCATATACATTATGACTTCTGCGAGTTAAAGGTGCACTCAGTGTTGATTAACACGGCATGCATAGTCACTGTTTCCATGTCACTTCAATAGCTGCTGAGATTTCACATTTAAAGGTGCACTATGTAGTTTTTGCAGGATAAATGCAAGCTCGGAATTTTGATGAGGTGATGATACAAACCTAAATCTTTTCCAGAAGTTAATAAAAAGTTGTCTTCAGAGGAAGATAAGGTCCCTATAACACTGTTTGAAAGCTGGAAAGGTGGCAGGGTCCGCCACATGTAAACAAAGTAAAACCATATGAAACACTGTTGTCCTTTGATGTCAGTTTGTTTATTTGTTTATCAGTGAAGATCGCTCTCCTCTGGCTAAGATTTTTCTTCCCCAAAACTACATAGTGCGCCTTTAATCGACAGGCTTATTTGCTGGGAAACATCCCCTGATGCTTTGCAGTACTTTACACGCACTCTCAATTGTGGATTATTGTCTTAAAACCCAGGGAGAACATTGGTGCACCAAATTAGAAGCAGGCAAGCTTTGAACTCGGCACCCTCTAACACAGATGTAGAGCTGCAGCCCATCGTGTAGTCAACATTGGTCTTATAGG